>NW_022437110.1:1783548-1821213 GCF_009761245.1 Sapajus apella
AGGAGAATTGCTTGAACCCGGGAGGCGGAGGCTGCAGTGAGCCGAGACCGCGCCACTGCACTCCAGCCTGGCACCTGGCGACACAGCAAAGCTCTGTCTCAAACAAACCAAAAAAATGGTTAAAATAAAGCTAATGCCACATTCCAGGTAAAGGGAAGCAACAAATACATTAATCTAACAACAGTAAGTTTAACCTAAATTTTTCAAGAAGGTTAATATTTCATTTTTTTTTTTTAGTGGAAAATTAGGGATTATTTGGCAATGCTGCTTTATACCAGTAGTCAACAATGATAAAGTCAAGTGCAAGAACAACCTAAGAATAACAACCAGTGAGGCATATAAAACTGTTTTTAGGGCACTATCCGAAAAATTCACGGATTTTCATAGCAGATACATCCGTATGTTGTTTGCTTACGTGAGCCAAGAGGTCATTAAAATATTATCACAACACATAAAGACTTCGCACTGGAAGCTATTGTCCTAAACTCACCCTCTGCTAGAAATGAGTCATGCTATTCACAATTCTTTCAACAAAGGTATCATCCATCTTTTCTTTTTTTTTTTTCTTTTTGAGACAAAGTCTCACTCTGTTGCCCAGGCTGGTGTGCAGTGGTGCAATCTCAACTCACTGCAACCTCCACCTTCTGGGTTCAAGCAATTCTCCTGCCTCAGCCTCTCGAGTAGCTGGGACTACAGATGTGTGTCCCCACACCCAGCTAATTTTTTGTATTTTTAGTAGAGATAGGGTTTCACTGTGTTAGCCAGGATGGTCTCTACCTCCTGACCTCATGATCCACCCGCCTCAGCCTCCCAAAGTGCTGGGATTTCAGGCGTGAGCCACCACACCCAGCCATTTTTAATTTCTTTCAGCAATGTTTTGCACTTCTCATTGTTTAAGACTTTCACTTCTTTGGTTAATTCCTGAGAATTTCATTCTTTTTGATGCTATTACCAGTAGAATACTTTTGTAATTTCCTTTTTAGGTTGTTCATTGTTAGGGTATAGAAATAAAACTGAATTTTGTGTGTTAACTTTGTAGCCTGCTACTTTGCTAAATTCATTTATTAGTTCTGACAGTTTTTTGTGGAATCTTTAGGGTTTTCTACACATAAAATCATATCACCTGCAAACAGAGATATTATTACTTCTTTCTTTCCAATTTGGATGCATTTTATTTCTTAATCTTCCTTGATTTCTCTGGCTAGAAATTCAAGTACCAGGTTAAATAAAAGTGTTGAAAGGAGGCAACCTCTCCTTGGTTCCCAATCTTACAGGAAAAGCTTTCAATCTTTCGAGTATGATGTTAGTTGTGGGCTTTTCATATATGGCTTTTATTATGCCAGCAGTTTCCTTCTATTCCTAGTTTGCTGAGATGTTTTAATATGAACAGCTCCATAGAAATGTACTTTGTACCTTAAGAAAAATGAAACAATAACCCAGAACTTTTAATTCAGGAGCAAAATGAATTGAAAGCAGGCTGGGCACAGTGGCTCATGCCTGTAATCCCAGCATGTTGGGAGGCCAAGGTGGGAGGATTGCTTATGCCCAGGAGTTCAAGACCAGCCTGGGAAACATGGTGAGACCCAGTCTCTACCAGACACTTAAAATCAGTCAGGCATGATGGCACGTGCCTATAGTCCCAGCTATTTAAGAGGCTGAGTTGAGAGGATCTCCTGAGCCCAGGAGGCTGAGGCTACAGTGACCTATGACCATGCCACTGCACTCTAGCCTAGGTGACAGAGCAAGACCTTGTCTCAAAAAAAGAAAAATAACGCAGCAAGATATTAGTCTTCCCACAATGAAAAATCCTTCTTTAGTTGCAATCAAGTGCTGTTGAATACTATATAAAGCAGCTCTGATTGTAATACATAAAAAGTTATACCTGGCTCATTAGCTTGCTTTTCGAGGTTCCAAAATTTTGTCTTTCTAAACTTTTTTCTTTTTACATACTTCCTTACAGATCTTAAAATCTTACACAGACACACACATATTATGCATGATATGGTCCTATTTCATTTCAAGTCTTATAAAATTTAATACTACTTAGCTAACAAGGTGTAAACTAGAAAACTATGACAATGACCAAAAAGCAAATGACCTAATAACAGCTTAAGTTTTATGTGGTCCAGACAAAATATCCTACTAAGTTTGCAAATCATTTATTCAACTCCCTAAAATGTAAGATAAATACAACACAATCCAAGGTACTTCCTTACCCTTACTTACAAATATTTATATTCTCTACCTACATAGTAGTAGGGGAAATACTGTAATCACAGAATGATTTAGGTCTCTATTTCAATCTGATAATCAAGGAGACAGGACAAAATAAACTTTATAAGGCAAGTAGCACACATTAAGTAGTAGAAAAAATGATTTGCACAATTAAGTTCAAAGGAAGGTGTACTCAATGTGAATTAGGATGGTAAGAAAAGTTCTAAAAAGGTCAGTCTTGGATAATGGTTTCAATGGCAAAGACAGGTGTCAACAAGTAAGCAAAGAAGGTAGACTGCCATCAAGAAGCTCTTCCAGTGGCTAGCTCAGTGATCTTTAAATCTCTGTTAAAAGGACACACCCTACCCACAAAGGTCTTCTCTGACCTTCAGTTCTAAGTGGGAGAAGTGCTTCAAGTATATTAATAGATTATGATCATCTATAATTACCTTACTGGATGATCTGTGCACTTACATTTGTCTTCACATTTGAAGACTGGCTCCTTGGGAAGAGGAGTTAGGTCTGTCTTATTCGCTGCTACACCCCAGCCCCTAACTACCCAGGCCCTGGCAGACAGTCAATAGGTATCTGCTGAGTGACTGAAAGCCAGCAATCACAGTAGAAGACAGAGCAGGATCTAATTGGAAAACATTAGGGAAAAGGGAAAACAGGCCAGGTGCTGTGGCTGACACCTGTAATCCCAGCACTTTGGGAAGCCAAGGTGGGCAGATCACTTGAGGTCAGGAGTTCGAGATCATGATCAACATGGCAAAACCCCGTCTCTAGTAAAAAATACAAAAATTAGCCACATGTGGTGGCCCATGCTTGTAACTCCAGTTACTCAGGAGGCTGAGGCAGGAGAATCACTTGAACCCAGGAGGCGGAGGTTGCAGTAAGCCGAGATCGCACCACTGCACCCCAGCCTGAGCAACAGAACAAGACTCCATCTCAAAATAAAAAGGGTTGGTGGGGAGAGAGAGAACAGGAACACAGACCAAACCAGTCTTTCCGTAAGTTCAACAATAAAGATAAATAAAACCAGAATTCAAAAGAAAAGTAGGCCCAAGGAAGATGTTGATATTGACCCTCAGATTGAAGGGAAAAAAATGAGTTGGTATTTGAGCTGGTCCATGAAAAAGAGAATTACTACGTAGATATACGAAGAAGACAAGAAGCTTTTCAGAAGAGAAGAAAACAGTTGAACCAAAGCTGAAGGATCAGAAGTAAGCATGGCAAGTGTCGGGGGCAATGTGGCCTGTCTGAAACAAAAGATGTGCTCTAGGGTCAAGTGAGAAAGCAAGCCTGGTAAGGAGGGGTAGTGTAAGACTGCAGAAGGCCTTGAACAGAAATTTGGCTTAAGTTCCATACCCAATGTATTCTGATATTTTTGTTATCATTTCAGAGGAGAAACTTTATGCAGTAACAAGGAGGTTATTCAAAGGAAGATGTGGCAAGATCCATTGAAATTTTAGTATAAAAATTTGGTAGGACATTTCTGTCATGAAAAACTTTACTCCTTTCCTTCTCCTAATAGTATATACAATGTAATGTGAAAACCTTCTAGTTGACAATAATGAATCCTGACACCTGACTTTTTCTAACCTACAAGCAATAGGAGCTGTAGGATGACCACACACATCACTCTGATCATGAATGGCATGCAAGTCTGACGGAAACAATGTCTATTCTTCATGGCTCATTTGAAGGGAAAAGCAACAGAAGAAACAAATACTATAAAAGGGAAAATCACTATGCAGTCATTTAACAAAGAACTGGAGAGTAAAAGACCTTTTATACTCTATCTCCACTTTAGCAAAAGACAAACACTTGCATAGAAAATTAGCATGGGCCAGGTGCAGTGGCTCACACAGCACTTTGGGAGGCTGAGGCAGGAGGATGACTTATCCCAGGAGTTTGAGACTAGCCTGGGCAACACAGAGAGACATGTATATATTGGGTATATACATGTGTATGTATATATGTGTGCATATGTAGATATACATACAATATATATGTGTATATATATAAAGACATACCTATATAAATGCATATATATGTGTATATATATATAAAATACATACATGTATATACATATATAAAACACATACATACACATAAATATATAAAACATATATGTATATATGTGGTTTTTAACTAGCCAGGCATGTGGTGGCATGCACCTGTGGTGGCATGCACCTGTGGTGGCATGCACCTATGGTCCTGGCTCCTCAAGAGGCTGAGGTGGGAGGATTAATTGAGCCCAGGAGGTCAAGGCTACAGTGTGCTGTGATCATGCCACTGCAATACAGCCTGGGTGACACAAGACTCTGTCTCAAAAAAAAAAAAAAAAAGTAAATACAAGTTTTTCATCCTCAGCTCCAAAAGAAAACAGTAAAATGATTTTTCTATGATGAATTATAAGATTTTGTTTTGAACTTTGTATGCTCTTATGCCTCTATTTTTCCCTGACAACCAAGTACTGCCTTATTACCATATTTTCAGAGATTACAAAGTATATTTTAAAGTTATCTATTTAAGTGTTTATTATGTCCTCTAGCATTTTAACTTGTTTAAATATACAAATTTAACTATTTTGCAAGAAAAACCAAAATGAATACAGAATGAAACATTTGCTAAATATTTCACAATTATGATTCACATCAGCATTTTTATCTATTTCGCTAAATTACAATGAGCTTTGTCAGAATGTATGTTTTGCAAATAGTCACATCTGATCTATTTTTCCTGTTTTCAATAGAGGGGACAGTGATTCGGCTTCTAAATGGCCTGAAAGTTAAGCTGAAGAATAAAAGCAACATGGTTATTTTTAGAGCTCTACAGGCATAAAAATACAGCACTAAACTGTGACCTACAGCTATGCACAGCAAAGCATCACATCATGCGACAGTCTTCACTTTAGCTAGAAGCGCATCTGTGGTGCTTCAGACGACCACTCTTCATTTCATTACCAAAGACATGTCGGAATGCATTTAGGACCAGCATCCATAGCTGCTGGCATTTTTTCAAATAGACTGAGCTACATTCAAAAGGCAGACCATTATATAACTTGTGAAGATTAAATAGTAAGTTATTTTTGTCATTTCTTCTAGCTTACTTCCAAGGTAAATTAATGAGCATTCTCTCCAAATGAAGACATCACAACCTCATTTCTAACACAGAAAGTTTTTTATTTCAAATACAATTTCAGTGGGTAAATAAGGCGGCACATTCCTCCAACAAAGGACACATCCAGGAAAGCAAGATATGTCCGAGTGAACCACAGCTTCACCACCAATTTCAGTCAACTCTGGCAACATTGCATCAGCCCATCAACTTAACAGGTAAGCTTTAAACCTTTTCTGTACAAAACATAAATCAAAAGTATCTGTAGCACTTGCCCCAATATTAATATTTTAAGTCTTCTAGGAACTTTCAAGAGCAAGTGTTACTGTTATTTTCAGATATCTTTCAGTCTATAGATTATCTCTGACTTTGTGTATCTAATTTCTGCTTAGCTACATAAAAGCATTTTCAAAGCGTGGTTTCTGTCACTGACCCAGTTAAAAATTAAGACGTTAATCCATGTTCTAATCTTATTTTGACCTGCATATCTCACCAGTGAAAAAAAATCATGCATTTTTCAGGCAAATTTATTGTAAAGAAACAATAACATCAGAACCATAACATTTTGTGCAAATAAATAAGTGAAAATATTTCCACAGGCTAAAAATGCCACTTTTTGGCTGGATGAAGTGGCCCAAAAACGATTCCTACAAACCTACACACTATCCTGGCTCAGACGTAGTGACAAAGACTCTGTTTCGGGAATTAAAATGGCACCTAAAGGAGCGAGAGAGATTAATACAAGAAATCGAAAATGAACAAAGAGTGAAAAAAGCAGGTGTGGATTACAACTGGCTCAGAAACTACCAGAATCCCCAAACAACTATCCCAGTGACTGAACAAAGACAACTTCAAGTTCTTTGCTCACAAGTTCAACCTTGCCAAACTGGAACTATTCTCAGCAGGTAAAAATACTATGTTCTCTTATGATACTTGCTACTGCTAAGTCTAAGTTCCTCATACATTTTGACTGGAAATTGTATTCTATCATGTAAATTCTTTAACTGTGTAGATATCTGGTGAGGAATTGTTTTAAATTACCTTCAAAATTTCTTCACTAGAAGCATAATTTTATTTTTTATTTTTATTTTTTCATCCTCCTACCACCAGTATAGAAGCATAATTTTAAAACAATATGCATATTACTCATAAAGTAGGTAACTAGTATACAAGTACATTATTCAAGCTGTATTTTGGAGATAAAGAGATATAACAAAAAAGGTTCTAAACTGAATATTCATTACCACATTCCTCTAGATTTCGAGAAGTTTTGGCTGAAAATGATGTATTGCCATGGGAAATAGTCTACATCTTCAAGCAAGTTCTGAAAGATTTCCTAAGCAGTTCTGACAGAGGGAGTGAGCAAGAGGATCTGGAGGACTCAGGGAGCATGGGCAGCCTTGCTCCTTCTGCGATCCCAGGTGAAAGCTCCAAGAGGGCAGACAAAGATGAAATACCCACAATTTCCAGTTACGTAGACAAAAACACAAAAGACAGGTTCCCAGTGTTCTCACACAGAATATGGAACCTACCATATTATCACCCATCTAGTTAAGTTACTTATAACTAGAGGAGTTTTTATGACCACCTTAGAATCAGAACTCTTAAAATTAAGAAAAAGTAGTGTGACTTTAAGTTTCCTTTTGTTACAAGGTCAGTATCCTGTGGATGTATCCTATGTTTTAAATTGCATTCTTTTTTCAACCACTCTAAACATGCTATGTTTTCATTGAATAGTATGCTTTTAACTAAAATGTTTCCTAAATATTTTGAAAAAATGTTTCAAGTATTTTCTTATACCTCAAACCCTCCTCACAGGAACTAAAACAACTTTATTTAGTATGAAGTTTGACAAATTCTGTACAAAACTTAGATATTTACCTTGACTTTTATTCCAAAAGGAAGCTATGTATAGAATTAAATAAATGATTAATGTGAATCTTATCTTTACAATATAACAAAAATGAGAAGTCAACATCCCATTTTGTGATCGTCATTCTCAGCAGGGGATGGGGAGAAGGGCAGTGAGGGAGAAAATAACATGTAGTTTAAAAATAAAACAGGGCTTTAACCCAACACTCAGCTTTGTTTTTTTGTTCAAGAAGGAGTCTCGCTCTGTTTCCCAGGCTGGAGTGCAGTGGCCCGATCTCAGCTCACTGCAACCTCTGACTCCCAGGTTCAAGCAATTCTCCTGCCTTAGCCTCCTGAATAGCTGAGATTACAGGCACGTGCACCACACCCAGCTAATTTTTGTATTTTTAGTAGAGACGAGGCTTTGCCATGTTGGTCAGGCTAGTCTCAGCTTTGTTTTAATCACAGTGCTTTTAAGCTCAACACTAAGGGAAAGTATAATAAAACTCAGCTCTATATTATATCAATAAAAATAAATAGACTGATTTAGCAACATGAGTGGCTGCTACTCTCAAAAACATTCACTGTTGGTGAGTAATTTAAACTTATACTCAGGTAAAACAGCAAAATATATAAAATCTGCCTTTTATTAACTTTATTAAAAGTAGGAAACTGTATATTAGTCAGATTTATTCTTTTGATAAAGTGTTAGAATTCATTATTAAAGTAGGTCCGGCCAGGCATGGTGGCTCATGCCACTTTGGGAGGCCAAGGTGGGGGAGGATCACAAGGTCAGGAAATAGAGACCATCCTGGCCAACACGATGAAACTCCATCTCTACTGTAAAATACAAAAATTAGCTGGGCATGGTGGTGGTCGCCTGTAATCCTATCTACAGAGAGGCTGAGGCAGGTGAATCACTTGAACCCGGGAGGCAGAGGTTGCAGTGACCCGAGATCGTGCCACTGCACTCCAGCCTGAATGACGAAGCCAGACTTCATCTCCAAAAAAAAAAAAAAAGCAAGTCCAAAGAACCTAATTATAATTTTATATTTGAAGATTTAATGGTTTTCGGCCGGGCGCGGTGGCTCAAGCCTGTAATCCCAGCACTGTGGCAGGCCGAGGCGGGTGGATCATGAGGTCAAGAGATCGAGACCATCCTGGTCAACATGGTGAAACCCCGTCTCTACTAAAAATACAAAAAATTAGCTGGGCATGGTGGCATGTGCCTGTAATCCCAGCGACTCAGGAGGCTCGGGCAGGAGAATTGCCTGAACCCGGGAGGCGGAGGTTGCAGTGAGACGAGATCGCGCCATTGCACTCCAGCCTGGGTAACAAGAGCGAAACTCCATCTCAAAAAAAAAAAAAAAAAAATTTTTTTTAACTCGCAAGCCATGGTAGCACGCACCTATGGTCCAAGATACTCAGGAGACTGAGGTGGGAGGATCACTTGAGCCCAGGAGGTCACAGCTGCAGTGAAACATGATTGCACCACTGTACTTCATCTGGGGCAACAGAGCAAGACTCTGTCTCAAAATGCTAATAATTATCCCCAGTCACTACCTTGCTTCCATTTTCACATAGTAAATAGGTAAAATCACTCTGCCACACTTATCTACTCACAGACCAAATGCCCTGCCTTCCCTCTAGTAAAAAAAAAATATTATTATTATTGTGACCTCCTAGGTCATTCATTCAAACAAATATCTGACTTCCTACTATGTCAGGTACTGCACTAAGAGATCGAGATTCTATGATAATCTATACCATTAATAAGTGGGAAAAACAACATACAAAATCATTCCCATGAAAGTATTAAAGATATGCATGTGCAGGAGACTAAACAAGCTGTTGTTTATTAAAGTGGCCCTCACTCACCCGGTGTTCCTCTAACCACTTCTCAGTCTCCTTTTCTCACTGCATCTCATCCACCTGTGAACACTCAAGCATCCCAGATGGGCCCTTCTGTCTACATCCACTCACTAGGACCCACCCTAGAGTCTAAGGAACTCATCAGTCTCAAAGCATTCAACTTCCTAACGTCTAGCTCTGCCAGGCTTCCTTCCTCAACTCCAGACTGCCTACATGTACTGTTGTCTAACAGGTATTTCAAAGTTAACATGTTCAAAATCAATCCCGGTATTCCCCCACAAACTAATTCCTCCTGCAGTCTCGCCTTCCTTACCTGAGGGCAACACCTGTCACTTGCTAGGCCAGAAACCTTGGTGTCACCTGTGATTGCTTCCCCACTCACATTGTACACCTCCTCCAGCTACAGAATCCTTGCTTCTAGGCTTAAGAACATATCCTAAATACCACACCCCACATCCTCCAACCCTCAGCTACCTGCCTGGTCTTGAGATAGGGGCTAAAACAGAAACCTAAGCACCACCATCTTATGGAGATGACACCTGGGCCCTGGGCAGAGGTGTAGTTCTCAGAACTGTTACTGTACTGCAATTCTCAGAAGTGTTATTTTTCTACGGGTAAAAAATTCCCACTGCTACCCCTCTCCCTTGCAACAAACCGCTGACTTTAGCTTCTGTACAGACAGCTTGCCTCGCACACCCCTGTGCCCCTCTGAACAAGGATATGGTTTTGCAGCTTAAATGCCTTGCTCCCCCTGAGCTAGAGGCCATGGGTTGGAGAGACATCAGTCCTCTGTGGCTGCCAGCAATAAAGACCCTGAAATTTGGCATACTTTTGTCTTGGTGTTGATTTTCTGTGCTCGCTCCGGTGAAACAGTCTAAGCCACCATCCTATCTCTTGCTTAAATGATGTGATTGTCATAGCTCTCCAAAGAAACAGAATCAACAAAATGTGGAGAAAGAAATTTATTTTAAAGAATTAGCTCACACAGCTGTAGAGACAGAAGTCTAAAATCTCCAGGATAGGCCAGCAGACTAGAGATCCAGGGAAGAACTGCAGTCCAAGTCCAAAGGCAGTCTGATGGCAGAATTTCTTCTTGCTCAGGGAAGGTCAGTCTTTGCTGTATTCGGTCTTCAACTGACTGGACGAGGCCCTCCTACCTCATGGAGCATAATCTGCTTTATCCAAAGTCCACAGATTTCAATGTTAATCTCATTTAAAAAACACCTTCACAGAAACATCCAGAGTAGTATTTGACCAATTATCTGGTCACTATCGCCCAGTCAAGTTGACACACAAAGTTAACCATCACAGAGGACATCAAGAGAGTCTTCTCCTGTCCTTGCCCCTGCTTCCATCCACTCATCACAGCTGTGATGCTATTAAAGCCAGAAGTCATATCATGTCACAGCTCTGCTCAGAACCCCAGAGCCGCCTCCGGTGGCTCCCTCAGATGAAGCAGCAAGGTACTGACTGTGATGCAGGACATAATTTTTGATCTCCTGTTAGCTCTCTGACCACATCTATTCTCTCCCTTTCAATTACTCCACTCCAGCTGCACACAGTCCATACAGGGTACATGTGCCAGCACTTTATAATCAATGGGAAAATTACTTAATAAACTAAATATGTTAAACAAACCAAAAGCTCTTTGGCCAAAGCAGTAGCCCATTCCTATAATCCCAGCATTTTGGGAGGACTGCTTGAGCACAGGAGTTTGACACCAGCCTGGGCAACACAGTGAGACACCATCTTTACAAAAAATAAATTTTATTTTATTTAGCCAGGCATGGTGGCAAATGCCTGTAGTTCCAGCTACGTGGGAAGCTGGGTAGGAAAATAGCTTGAACAGGCTGCAGCAGTTCAAGGCTGCAGCAAGCTACACACAGCAGCACTGTACTCCAGCCTGGGTGAGAGAGCAAGAAAAAAGTGGATTTTGTGGGTGAACAGAGCATAGGAATTCTTGGAGAGTTATAGAGTCATGCACTTACATCTATGTGAGGCCTGAAAAACAAAAGGCAACAAGACAAAAAGAAAAAAGCAATATGCCTTGGAGTCCAACACCTCCATTCTACAATATAACAGGTATGTGGACTAGGGCATAGCAAACTTCTTAACTGCTCTGATCTTAACTTTCCCTGTCTGTCAGAAGGACCAAGGTGGCTCGTTTCATTTGTCACCTGACAAAATGCCCAATACAACAGGCATTCAAATTCAGTAAGAGACAACAAGAGCAAAAACCAAGAATTAGGGATCTGGGCCAGGTATGATGGCTCACACTTGTAATCCCAGCACTTTGGGAGGCCAAGGCAGGCAAATTGCTTGAGCTCAGGAGTTTGATTCTCCTTAGAAGTGAGGTAAAAAAAATAATGAAAGAGGAGTTTGAGACAAGTCTAGGCAACATGGCAAAACCTGGTCTCTATATTTTTTTTTAATAATTTTTTTCTTCCTTTTTTATTTTTTTGGAAGATGGAATCTCACTCTGTTGCCCAGGTTGGAGTGCAGTGGTGTGATCTTGGCTCACTGCAACCTCCACCTCCCAGGCTCAAGCAATTCCCCTCCCTCAGCCTCCTGAGTAGCTGGGATTACAGGCATACACCACCATGCCCGGCTAATTCTGTATTTTTAGTAGAGATGGGGTTTCTCCATGTTGGTCAGGCTGGTCCCAAACTCCTGACCTCGGGTGATCCGCCTACCTTCGCCTCCCAAGTGCTGGGATTACAGGCATAAGCCACCTCACCCAGCCTTTTATAATATTTTTAAAAACAACAATAGTAAAATAAAATAGAATAGGAAACTGGAAGAAAGTAACCACCAGACACTGGAAATCTGAAAGCTTCCTATGGTGAAGGCTTCCCAGAGACAACATTTTAATAAGGTGTTGAACAATCAAAGACACAAAAGTGAGACATAAGCAAGACCCTCATGAGCCAGGAGTTAATGTGAGCTGTAGAGACAGGAAAGTCCAAGGCAGAAAGCACAAAGAAACAGGCAGAAAAGCTAGGAGTGATGCAAGACTCCCAGCCATGGGCTGCAATCCACAGGAAAGCTGGCGCTACACCCTGGAGAATGCTTATTATGGTATAATGTAGCCACTGAGATTTTCTTTTTCATATGCCAAGGTGAAGACATGAGAATATAAGGATAACAGAAAGAATAAACAGCATCAAAAAGTAAAATACAATACCGTGTGGAAAAGGAGACATGGGGAAATCCATAAAATCACTGGAAACAAAATTTATAAACCGTTCCCTACAGTCATTCAGGCAACACTTTCATCAGAGAGAAAGATTCATGCTGGGACCCACAGGTGCCCACATCGTTTCAGGCGATTCTTGTCTGAACTACCTATGATACAGTCTGGCATTTTCTATTTCTTTTTTTAATGCTGGTAGGCACTATTGATTAAGCTTTTTTTTCTTTTTTCCTTTGAAAAACAAAAAATTGTCCACATTCTGCTGATTTAATCATTAAGCTGATTTAATAACACTCTCCCAGAGCAAACTGCAGTGACTTGGTGTACACTAATCTTACCACTGAGTGACTATCTCTAACAAATACATTTTACTGTGCAATACCCTATGCTTATGAGAGTCGTCCCTCTCCTATGTCAAATGTTGTCTCACTGATGCCAAAGCCTCACTCAACACTCTTCTTTTCTGGAAAAACATCATTCAACAAGTATCCAAGTATCCACTATGTGCCAGGAGATGTGCCAGGTTCATGGGTTGCCTCACCCCAATACAAACCCAGCTCTGCCACCAGATTTGTACCCTAATGCAGTGCTGCCACAAAAGATCACACAAACATAGCAGTTTCAAACAATACAAATGTATTATAAGTCCAGGTGAACTCAACTGGGTCCCCTGCTTAAGGTCTCTTAAGGCTAAATCAAGGTGTTGGCAGAGTTGCATTCCCCACTGGCAGTTCATTGTGTTGCTGACCAAAACCAGGCCCTTGCAATTGTAGGATCAGCCCCTTGCAAACTCAATCCCTTGAAACTGTAGGACTGAGGTACCCATTTCCTTAATGGCGTCAGGTGGGATCCGGTCTTTGCTCCTAGCTACCCACATTCCATTCTCATGCTTTCCATGTGGCCCCTACGAGCAAGACATTTCAAATCTCTCTTGTTTCAAATGTATCTGACTCCAGCCTGAAAAAGTTCTCTGCTTTTAAGGGTTCATGTGAGCAGACTGGGCCCACTCAATCTAGCTAATCTTCCTATCCTATGATCTGTAACCTCAATTACATTGTGAAATCTCTTTCACCATATAACATTACTTAGTCCCAGCTTCCAGTGAACATCTTCAGGGGAGTCATTCTGCCTGTCACCACCATCTGCTACAAGAAGTTGGGCAAGTCACTTTACCACCAACACCTATTTCTTCAACTACAAAAATCATGAAATAATCAGTTGATAATAAAGCCATCAACCTCAAAGGGTTGTTGCGCATATTCAATAATATAGCTATAGTTAGTTGAGTGCCTGCTACATGCTGGAAACTCTCTGGCATTGAATAGATATGCACCTTGAGCCCAGGAAGCTACTTCCAGAAGAATGTCATCAAAGCTAGCACTATTCATAGACTAACCATTGCCTGTCAGTGGTTAAGTACAGAAGTTAAAATGTTTACAGCAATTTCAAAAAGCAATTTTATATATGTTGAATCTAATAATTTTTTTTTTTTTTTGAGACAGGATCTCTCTCTGTCACCCAGTCTGAAGTGCAATGGCACGATCTCAGCTTACTACAACCTCTGACTTAGGGACTCAAGCAATTCTCCCACCTCAGCCTCCTGAGTAGCTAGGACTGCAAGCACACCACCATGCCCAGCAAATTTTTATTTTTATTTTTTATAAAGACAGGGTTTCACCATGTTTGCCTGGCTGGTCTTAAATTCCTGACCTCAAACAGTCTGCCCATCTCAGACTCCCAAAGTGCTGGGATTACAGGCGTCAGCCACTACGCTCAGCCTGAATCTAGTAACTTTTTAAATGGGATTAGTATTTTGTCTTTTTTCATTTCATTGCTCTGAAAATTCATTTTTATTGATTGTATAAAAGTCTCAGTCCAGCCAGGTGTGGTGGCTCACGCCTATAATCCCAGTACTTTAGGAGGCCAAGGCGGGTAGATCAACTGAGGTCAGGAGTTCGAGACCAACCTGCCCAACAAGGCAGAAACCCGTCTCTACTAAAAATACAAAAAATCAGCCAGGCATGGTGTAGGGTGCCTATAATCCCAGCTACTCGGGAGGCTGAGGCAGGAGAATCACTTGAACTCTACAAAGGCTTGAAACAACCCATGAAAGCTTGACCCAGAGTCTGGGCCTATCCATCAAATCAGACAAAACAAACAAACAAGAGTAACTAAAAAACAACCAAAATCACCTTCTCTACTGCAAAGGGTGTAGGACTTGGGGATGAGCCAGAGTGGAGATACTCCAAGCTGGAAGCACTTCCCCCAGGGCCTTCTTTAAAGAGGGAGGGAGCAGGTGTCTTTCCTCGAAAAACAGAGGATATCCTCTTGCCTTTTTATTTCCACCAAAATCAAGTGAACAGAATAACTCACGGCAGCCACTTAAAGAAAAGTGAGAGGAGGGGGGCAGTTCGTGAAACTGAACAAAGATCCAGTATTTGCACTCCTTGGTATTTGCCCAATGAGTTGAAAACTAATGTCCACACAAAAACCTTGCCAAAACTTGGAAGCAGGCCGGGAACGGTGGCTCACGCCTGTAAACCCAGCACTTTTGGAAGGCCAAGGCGGGCAGATCACCTGAGGTCAGGAGTTGGAGACCAGCCTGGCCAACATGGTGAAACCCCGTCTCTATTAAAAATTTAAAAAATTAGCCAGGTGTGGTGGCGCGTCCCTGTAGTCTCACTCCTCGGGAGGCTGAGGCAGGAGAATCGCTTGAACCTGGGAGGCGAAGGTTGCAGTGAGCTGCTATCACGCCACTGCACTCCAGCCTGGGTGACAAAGTGAGATTCCATGGGCGGGGGGGTAACTTGGAAGCAACCAAGCTCTAATTCAGTAGATGAATGGATAAACTGTGGTACATCCGGACAGTGGAATACTAATCAGTACTAAAAGGAAAGAAGCTATGGAATCATGGAAAGGCATGGAGGAACCTCAAATGCGTAACTGTCAGAAGCCCAACAAAATGGCTACACATACTGTGTGATTCGAACTAGATGAATCTGGATATGGAATGAATATGGAAACACAAAATGGTGGAGACAGCAGAAGCATCAGTGGTTTTCCACGTGGTGCAGAGACAGGGAGGCATGAGCACGTGCGGCCGAGAGGATCGCAGGCCGTGAGCTCCTCTGCGTGCCTGACGTGAGGCGTTTGCGCAAACCCGCAGAACACACACAAGCACCGGCGTGAGCCCTCCTGTAACGACGGCCTCCGCTGCGCACACCGTCGCCACACCGTCGCAGACGCTCGCAGGGGAAACTGCGGGAGGGAAGGGGCCTATGGGACCTCTGCCCTCCGCTCCACTCTTCTGGAAACCTAAGAGTGCCTCAAAAACTAGTCTCAATTTCAACATTAAGAACTAAAAGAAAAACAAAAAACAAACACAAAAACTCCAGCTGAGCTTCCTTGCCGGCACCGCTCCCAGCCGCGGCTCGGGTGGTGCAGTGACCGCTCGCCAGCGGACGCCAGGGGACCCTGGAGCCCCGCGAGAGGGCCCGGGCTCGCGAGAACGGGCTGCGTGGCCCGAGCCCTCGTCGCCGGGCCTCGCCCGGCCGCCCTCGAGCCGCCTCCGCCCCGCCCGCGTCCTACCTTCCGAACGCCGAGGCAGGCCGGGCCGGAGCTGGGGCCAGGGCCGGAGCCTGGGCCGGGGGACCCGCGCCAGGGGCCACGACCTGGCGCTGCGCCTCCTCCCTGGCCGCCTCGGCCGGGAAGGCGGGCGGCGCGCCCAGCAGCTCCACATTGGTCACGGTCTTGCCGATGGTGAACCAGTCGTTGATCTGCTCGAGGGTGAGCTTGCGCAGCATCTTCGACGCCCGGACGCCGGCGCTCCTCAACCGCCGGGGCTCCGCAGCGGGAGCAGGCGACGGCCGGAACGCGCCCTGGAGGCCCCGCCCCCTCATGAGGCCTCCCAATCAGAACGCGCCGCGCGCCGGTGGAGGCGGGCTCCGGCCCGGCGCGTGCCGCCCGCGCTGCCTCGGCCTCGTGCCGCCGGCCCCGCCCCGCCGCGCGAGGCCTGCCGGGAGCCGCCGCCCTGGGCGAGTTCGGGGTGTGCCTTTTTAGCACGGCAGGGGAGGCTTGAGCCCCGCGGCTGGCCCGGGAGTGGCCCCTGCGTGTACAAAAAAATGGCCTCTGGGCATTCCCTGGCCTCCCCCTTTGGAGGCTGCTACCTCGTAGGTTTGTGCGCTTCGTGCGGACCGGGGCCCTACAGGCGTTTCTCGGGCACCTCAGTGTCGGGAGTTGGAAGGCAAACGGAGAAGGGCTTTCCGTTCGCGGGGCGGAGGCACCGGGGCGGCCTTGCACCTGGTGGGGGCGAGAGGGGCAAGAAGAAGGTCGGGAAGGTCTTGGAGAAAATGGCGCCGGGTGGGCGGACCCCTGCAGGATAACCGGGAGTGACCCAGGATGACAGGGGCGGCCGGGCGGCCCTGATGGCTGAGGGGACGGTCCGGGAGAATTCTGGGGAGCTGCGCCGTAACTGAACTCATCTTCCTGCCTAAACCCGCGTCTCGGGGGTCGGTGTCAGACACACAGCTGGACACACGCAGGTGCGGACAGGACGCCCAGGCGAGCACATGGACAGAAGATGCAGGCTGAGATGGCCCCTGCCGAGCGCTAGAAGAGTGAGGGTGGAGAACGGAGCCCTGGCAAACTCCCCGAAAGAAGGAGCAGACGGAAGAAATCCAGCAAAGGATCGCAGGAAGGCAGCCACGTGTGCAGGGGAAGGGAGGGTCAGAAGAGAGACGTGGTCGCCTGCCCGGGGTATATCCCAGGCAGGGTCTGTCTGGCCCGTGTGGGCTCCGGGAAGAGCCGTGTGAACAAATACAGAGGCAAGATCTAGAGCATGGCACTAATCAGCAGTGTGAAGCCTGAGCAGTGAAGAACTAGAAAATGCCCCGTGTAGTGGCAAGTAAGAGGCCGGTTTGAGAACAGTGTAGACAGCAGTCGGCCAGGTAGGTTGAGATATTGGTGTCTCAAAGAATGAACCCATAATCATACCAAGCCGGGAGTTCTGGACCTCATATTAGGACTTTGCCAAATACGACAGCTTCCAAAAAGTGCCTCAACACACTTTGCCAGGGAGAAATAACTTGTTTTTCCTTTTTTTTTTTTTTTAACCAGTACTTTTATTCCATTCACTGAATTATTGACATAAGATTGCTAATATTTTACTAACTATAGCTCATTTAACATTATAAAAAGTAACAGTAAACAAATTTATGGCTACAACATTTCTTGTAGTACTTATATATATGACATATAGTAGCTCTTTTTTTTTTCTTTCTTTTGAGGCAAGGTCTCACTCCTGTCGTCCAGCTGGAGTTCAGTGCTGCATTTGGGGCTCAGGTCATCCTCCCACCACAACTTCCCGCATAGCTAGGGCTACAGGCTCACACCACCACCACACCCAGCTAATTTTTTATATTTTTAGTAGAGACAGGTGTTTTGCTATGTTGCCCAGGCTGTTCTCAAACTCCTGGCCTCAAGCAATCTGTCTTCTTTGGCATCTCAAAGTGCTGAGACTACAGGTGTGAACCACCATGCCCAGCCTTGTTTTCCAAAAAATAAGAAAAAGTAATGATAAAGTAATTGACACTCATGGTATGTCATCCAGCACTGACTGGAAAATGGTGTAACTTCACACTGTATGTTAAGGCTAGGACATAATTCAAAACTTTACAAGATATATTGAAACCACTTGAAGCAACTCCAGAACTCACTACCACGTGTTTTTCTAGTATGTTGCTGTTCCCGTGTGCTATCATCCATTGTTGATGTCACAATGAATACGATTTTAAGTGGAAGGTGATTTTCAGAAACTTTGGGGGGGTGCATTTTCTATATTATTTGATCTTTTGGGGCTACTAGCTGATCCTCCTGTGTTTGTTTTTTTTTTTTTTTTTTTTTAAACTGCCATCTAAAGATACTCTCTTGATGCTGCTTCAGTTTGGAAGTTTGCCCATTTGGAAAGTTGCCATAGTGTTGTTTGTTTTGTTTTGTTTTGTTTGTTTGTTTTGAGATGGAGTTTCGCTCTTGTTACCCAGGCTGGAGTGCAATGGCGCAATCTTGGCTCACCGCAACCTCCGGCTCCTGTGTTCAAGCAATTCTCCTGCCTCAGTCTCCCATGTAGCTGGGAGTACAGTCACTCGCCACCATGCCCAGCTAATTTTTGTACTTTTAGTAGAGACAGGGTTTCACCATGTTGACCAGGATGGTCTCGAGCTCTTGACCTCGTGATCCACCCGCCTCAGCCTCCCAAAGTGCTGGGATTATAGGCGTGAGCCACTGTGCCCAGCTGCCATAGTGTTTTTTGACCAAACACTAGTTAATGTTCTGACCAGACACTAGTTAACTATTGACCATTATGAAAAACATTCGGAATCGTCACAGACTGAATGGCTTTGAGCGCCCTTCATTTGATTCAGTAGTTCTCGGTGCTCCCTGTTCATTTGGTCAAGTTCATCTTGCATTCCTGTCTAAAGTTCAGAGTTAAACTTGACATCAGGCAGGTCTTCATGGATTTGTCACATCTAGACCAGAACACATGGGAAGGCCACTGAACCCCTAGTGGGCCTTGGTATTTTGGGAAGGTTTTGCATATTTGCATTCACTAAGCTGTCCACCAAAAAGGGAAAACTTGACAGCTGAGAGCAGTTAGAAACGGTGTTGGTGCCATTAAGCAGCACTCTCCTTAAAGCAGAAGCTGTGCTCAAAGTATCTTGCTGTCTTCTCCAGCCTTTCTAGCCACAAAATGCAGCATTTTGCACTTTGAATAAATCTGCTGGAGTGGCCCTTTCCTTAAACATTTTGGGTTTCTGTGTCTGTGTGTTTTTTTAAGATGTGCATTTCTTAGGATGTTTTGGATTTGAAACTAAAGACATTAAAACTCTTGGGCCAGGCACAGTGGCTCACACCTGTAATCCCACTTTAAGAGGCCAAGGTGGGAGGCTCACTTGAGGCCAGCAGTTCAAGACCAGCCTGGCCAACATAGCAAAGGCTGTTGATCTCAAGTCTAGTTTGAAGTTCAGAAGCTCTGTCTTGAAACAGCTCTCCCTGATGTTCTTCCTAAAGTTGTTCCTAAACGCTTGTTCTTGTCCTCAGCAGTTTTATAAGTCATTTTAAGTCTAAAACATTTTTAGTGTAGGACAGTGATTCCCAAACCTGGTCTGGTCTCAGGACCCCTTTACACTCTTAAAAGTTACTGAGGACCCTAAAGAGATTTTGTTTATGTGGGTTATGTCTACTTTATTAGGGATTACAACTGAGAAACGTTTTTATTCATTTTAAAATAATAATAGGCCGGGCGCGGTGGCTCACGCCTGTAATCCCAGCACTTTGGGAGGCCGAGGCGGGTGGATCACGAGGTCAAGAGATCGAGACCATCCTGGTCAACATGGTGAAACCCCGTCTCTACTAAAAATACAAAAAATTAGCTGGGCATGGTGGCGCATGCCTGTAATCCCAGCTACTCAGGAGGCTGAGGCAGGAGAATTGCCTGAACCCAGGAGGCGGAGGTTACGGTGAGCCGAGATCGCGCCATTGCACTCCAGCCTGGGTAACAAGAGCGAAACTCCGTCTCAAAAAAAAAAAAAAAAGTAAAATAATAATAAACCCATTTGATGTTAAAGAGCGTATTTCTGTAAAACATCACTATAATTTCCAAAAAAAATTTTGTATCTGTGAGAGGAGTGACACTTTTACATTTTCAAAGATCTCTTAGTGTCTAGTTGCATGAGAAACAGCTGGATTCTCAAATCTATTTCTGTAGTCATTCTGATGTAATATCACAAGTCATATGACCTCTAGAAAACTCCACTGTACACTTGTGAGAGAATCCTAGCAAAAAAGACAAAGCCAGGTGCAGTGGCTCACACCTATAATCCCAGCACTTTGGGAGGCCAAGGCGGGTGTGTCACTTGAACTCAGAAATTCAAGACCACCCTGGGCAACGTGGCGAAACCCTATCTCTACCAAAAATACAAAAATTAACCAGGCATGCTGGCACGAGCCTGTAGTACCAGCCACTCGGAAGGCTGGGGTGGGAGAATCACTTGAACTGAGGAGTGGAGTGCAGTGAGTGGAGATTGTGTCATTACACTCCAGCCTGGGTAATGGTGAAACCTTGTCTTAAGAAAGAAAGGAGGGAGGGAGGGAGGGAGGGGCAAAGACTATTGACCATTATGAAGAAGGTAGTTTTTACTCACATTTGAAGAACTGCCAGAGCAAGTTTGCAAGCTTTCCGTGCAGTTTCTTTGATCCTAAGCTCTTTTCCCTTCAAGCAGAACCATGTTCATTCTTCATTCCTTCTGCACCCTCATCCTTCCATCTGTGAACATTTTAGGACCTTCCAGATTTATTAAGCTAAGGGGAAATGTTAAGCCCTGGTAACTGAGGCAGGTAGCATGGCTATTTTTCTTCTCTAGTGCATGACATTTGCTTTCTGACCTTTGTGTTGAGATGTTACACATTAACCATTCTCCCTATTCTTCATTCAAACCTAGGCTAAGTGACATTGGCAATAGAGAACCCTGGGAACTGTTACCTCTCCATAGCAGAAGTTAAGTAGTTCCCCTTAGACTGTGATCAGTAGTTGTCAAGTCTTCTATTTATGTTAGCCTTTGTATGGAAAATGTAACTCAGTTTTCAGCACCTGCTTTTGCCTGTATGAATGATCCTTTTTCCCACATCAAGAGCCCTGATCACCATTCTTTGGTGTTCACTTGTATCCAGACACCCTCACACTTTGTGCTTGAATAAATTATTTTGGAGAGAGATCTAAGATGGCTGATCACTAGCAGCTCGGGATTGTAGCTCCCAGTGAAAGCACAGAGAACGAGAGGACGCCACAATTTCAGACGAATTTTTGTTGCTCACGGACAAGGAGATTCCCAGCGGAGGAGCCCCACGGGTCGCCAGCACGACTCTTGTGGGCCGCGTGGCGGTTTTGCCAGCGCCTCGGTGCGGCGCTTCTTGGTGCAGAGTCAGAAAAGCACCATCAATCTTAACACCACTGCTTTAGCCGGCACAGTGGGTTGCTCAGATTTTAGCGCTGGGAATCAACAAGTTGGAAGTCCACTCAGAAACCTAATTAGAAAGTCGGTAATTACAAAGACAACAGATGGATAAATTTATAATGAAGGGAAGAAACCAGCCTAAAAAGGCTGAGAATACCCAAAATCAGAATGCCTCTCTCTCTACAGGGGATCACAGTTCCTCATCAGCAACAGAACAAGGCCTGATGGAGAACGAGTGTGTTCCATTAGCAGAGCAGGCTTCAAAAGGTGGTTGATAAGAAACTTCTGTGAGTTAAAAGAACTTGTTCTAACCCAATGCAAAGAAACTAAGAACGTTGAAAAAAGGTTTGACGAAATGCTAACGAGAATAGACAGAGAGGAATATAAGTGAATTAATGGAGCTGAAAAACAAAACGAGAACTTCGCAAAGTATGCACAAGTTTTAACAGCCGAATTGATCAAGCAGAAGAAAGGATATCAGAGGTCGAAGACCAACTTAATGAAATAAAACGAGAAGACAAGATTAGGGAAAAAAGGATAAAAAGGAACGAGCAAAGTCTCCAAGAAATATGGGACTATGTGAAAAGTCCTAATCTGCGTTTGATAGGTGTACCTGAATGTGACGAAGAGAATCAATCCAAGCTAGAAAATACGCTTCAGGATATTATTCAGGAAAACTTTCCCAACCTAGCAAGTCAGGACATATTCAACTCCAGGTAATACAGAGAACACCACAAAGATATTCCTCAAGAAGACCAACCTCAAGGCACATAATCATCAGATTCACCAGGGTTGAAATGAAAGAGAAAATATTAAGGGCAGCTAGAGAGAAAGGTCAGGTTACCCACAAAGGGAAGCCTATCAGACTTACAGCAGATCTCTCAGCAGAAACCCTACAAGCCAGAAGAGAGTGGGGGCCAATATTCAACATCCTTAAAGAAAAGAGCTTGCAACCCAGAATTTTACATCCAGCCAAACTAAGTTTCAAAAGCGAAGGAAAAATAAAATCTTTTATGAACAAGCCAAGCACTCAGAGATTTCATCACCACCAGGCCTGCTTTACAAGAGCTTCTGAAAGAACCACTACACATAGAAAGGAACAACCAGTATCAGCCTTTCCAAAAATATACCAAAAAGTAAAGAGCATCAACATAATGAAGAATTTACATCAACTAATGGGCAAAACAGCCAGCTAACATCAAATGGCAGTATTAAACTCACATATATTATTAATCCTAAATTTAAATCGACTAAATCCCCCAATCAAAAGACACAGCCAAAACCCATTGGTATGCTGCATCCAGACTCATATGCAAGGATACACAAAGACTCAACGGGATGGAGAAAGATTTACCAACCAAATGGAAAGCAAAAATAAATAAATAAAAAGCAGGAGTTGCAATTCTCGCCTCTGGTAAAATAGACTTTAAAGCAACAAAGATCAAAAGAGGCAAAGAAGGACATTACATAACGGTAAAATGATCAATGCAACAAGAAGAGCTAACGATCCTGAATATATACGCACCCAATACAGGAACACCCAGATACATAAGACTTATAAAGAGACTTAAACTCCCCCAAAATAATAGTGGGAGACTTCAACATCAATATTAGACAGATCAATGAGACAGAAAATTAACAAGGATATCCAGGACTTGAACTCGGATTTGGAACAAGTAAACTTAATAAACATTTATGGGACTCTCCACTTTAAATACACAAAATATACACTCTTATCAGCACCACATCACACTTACTTACAGGTTTAAATGAAATATTGATTGGCTGCTTGTTTGTTATTTTCTTCCCTCATTTTTTTCCTGTCTCCATTATTAAGCACAAGTATTGGTATAAAAGAGGTTTTCAATACCCATTTTTAGACTGCATTCTAGCCTGGGCATTAAAGCAACACTTCCATTCTCTCTCCCTCTTCCTCTTCCTCTTTCTTCCTCTCATTCATTCTTTTTTTTTTTTTTTTTTTTTTTTTAAAAAGAGAACTCTAAAAAAAAAAAAAGAAATTATTTTACTGGATCCTGGCTGGGTGTGGTGTCTCACACCTATAATCCCAGCACTTTGGGAGGCCGAGGCTGGTGGATCATGAGGTCAGGAATTCAAGACCAGCCTGGCCAGCAGGGTGAAACCCCATCTCTGCTAAAAATACAAAAATTAGCCAGGTGTGGTGGTGCACCTGTAAACCCAGCTATTCTGGAGGCTGAGACAAGAGAATCGCTTGAACCTGGGAGGTAGAGGTTGCAGTAAGCTGAGATCACACCGCTGTACTCTAGCCTGGGCAACAGAGCAAGACTCAGTCTCAGGGGAAAAAAATAAACTATTTTAATTGGATCCTGAACCTTTTTATTATTTTAACTTGACACATCTGAGCTCATTTTCACTGTGCCTGAATAATGAACATTTATTTTACTGTGGATCTGCTCGTGATTTTTTCAGTCCTAGCTACACCATTTTATAAACCCCCCACCATTTCACAGACCCTAGTCAGTGATACATTCCTTGGGGACTCCAACCGTGAGAAACATCCTGCCCAAGTGCCTGACTGCAGGAACAGCCTTATCACATCCTGCCAGGCAGCAAGCCATACTGTCCAGACCCTCCAGCCCAGACCTATAATTGCCCCAGCCTCTAAGCAGCAGTGGGCTCTGGCACTAAGCTGGTTCCCCCCTCCACAGGGTTTTGCTGGCAATAAACCTGTGTTGCTGTTGAAGCCACCAACTAACTCTCTCTCTCTCTCTCTCTCTCTCTCTCTCGCTCTCTCGCTCTCTGTTTGTCTCTTTGTCTGTCTTTAACCTTCGCCTTCCCTTCAAAACCTAACAATTTCCTCTTTTTTTTTCTTTAGAGATGAGATCTTAGTATATTGCCCAGGCTGGTCACGAAATGCTGGGCTCAAGCAGTCCTCCCAAAGTGTTGGGATTGCAAGGGTAAGACACCATGCCCAGCACAATTTCCTCATTCATGGTTTGTCCTAAACTATAGTTTACCTTCTTTCCTGAATGCCAGTCTCCTTGTGTATACAATTCTTGGTTGGCAGTTATTTTCTTTGAGATTTTATCTTTACCTTTTTATTGTGAGATTTCAATGTATTGATTTATTTTTATTTATCTGCCTGCTTGGTTTCTGGAAGGCTTTTGGAATCTTTGGCATGATGTTTTTCTCATCACTTTTGGAAAATTCTCAGCCATTAGTTCTTCAAATATTTCTTCCCCACCTCTTTTACTTCCTTCTAAGACACCAGTTACCTATATGATGGCGTTTCCTGCTGTATCTTCTTATTTTCTGAATGGCTTCTTCTATCTTGCAGCTCAGTAATTCTTCAACTGTCTAATCCGCCAAACTCATTTAATTTTTTTTGTTTTGTTTGATTGTTTGAAACAGAATCTCACTCTGTCACCCAAGCTGGAATACAGTGGCACCATCTTGGCTCACTACAACCTCTGCCTCCCAGGTTCAAGCGATTCTCCTGCCCCAGTTTCCCAAGTAGTTAGGATTACAGGTGCCCACCACCGTGCCTGGCTAATTTTTGTATTTTTAGTAGAGATGGGGTTTCGCCATACTGGTCAGGCTGGTCTCAAACCTATGACCTCAGGTGATCTGCCTGCTAAATTGTTTTATGATTTCTAGTTCTCTACTGGAAAACATTTCTGGAAAAAAAAATTCTGTTTTTTTTAAAGACTATTAAGTCGTGTCTGGAGCCCCTGTGGAAGTTTTATATTATCTGTTAAGAAGAATATGCACAGAATACAGATATAAAAATATGCAGAGCAGGCCGGGCGCGGTGGCTCACGTCTTTTATCGCGGCACTTTGGGAGGCTGAGGCAGGTGGATCACCTGAGGTCAGGAGTTCAAAACCAGCTTGGCCAACATGGTGAAACCCAGTTTCTACTAACAATACAAAAATTAGCCCAGTGTAGTGACGGGCATCTGTAATCCCAGCTACTCAGGAGGCTGAGGGACGAGAATCGCTTGAACCCAGGAGGCAGAGGTTGCAGTGAGCTGAGATCACGCCACTGCACTGCAGCCTGGACGACAGAGTGAGATTCCGTCTCAAAATGTGTGTGTGTCTCTATGTGTGTCTATGTGTGTACATATATGTATATGTATGTGTGTATATATATTATACATGCAGAGCCAAACAACAACACAAAGGATCAAAACACACCACTAAAATGGGAGACTTGGCTTACTTTAACATAACAGTAAAAAAGGTCCCTTTTCTTAGGCTAACCAGCTCTCCCGGTTTGTCTAGAACTTTCCCGGTTTCCGCGTTGAAAGTCCCACGTCCCAGGAAACCCATCAGTCGTGGCAAGATGTGGAGGGTTAGCCACCCTGCGTGACACACGCGGCACACCCCCAACGCACCCTCTCCCCGTCCCTTCTTGCCTGCGGCACCAGGGCGACCGCCGGGGGCGCTGTGGTGCACCGTCGCGGCCGGGGGAGGCACTCTGGCCTTGCGGCGTCGCTGCTGCTTCCGCCTTCCCGGCAGCCCCTGCTCGGCGACCTTTCTCAGTTGGGTGCGGATTTGTGGTGCCCCCTGAGCTGTCTTTGCTGCGCCAAGGTGAGTGCGGGGACCTGGCCCTGGCCCCCGAGGTGCGAGACGGCGGGGGCGGGAGGGCGAGAAGCTGCCTTGGCCTCCGCTGACCTTGGGATCCCACCCGTCCGCCGGCACGCGCCAGCCTTTCCGCCCTGCCTCCCCTTCTCTAAAGGGAAGGAGGCCTGGGTCGGCTGCCGGAGGAAAGCATCGCCCGGCCCGCGCCGCGCTGGGTGCCCCTGTGTTCTCGCCTGCTTTTGATAGCGTACCCTGGCCTTGAGAGGTTCAGCTGCCCAACCTAGAGGCCACGCAGGCAGAGAAGCCAGAGTCCAGGCCAAGAACTCTGACTCCACGTCCAGTGCCTTCTCTCCGTTATAACTCAGGTTTCCTTGCACCACACCTGTCCTCCACGTTATGTTGTAGACGAGAAGGACTTGGGTGAGGCGGCAGGGAAACTGAAACGAGATCGTATGTTGATGATTGAAACTGTATGGAACTCGCGGGTCAGACGTTTCGCGTTTCCAGTGTAAGGTCAGGTAATAGTTTGCCCTTAATGTAATGTGCCAGAACTTTGCAGGTTTAGATGGATACAATAGACACCCGTTTGACCTATGAATAGGATGGAGTTTTAAAAGATCTGATGCTGTAAAACTGACAGAGCTAGGAAATATGCCTGGACAGAATGGACTCAGGTGGAGACAGGCGGGGCCCTCATTTTATTCCGTATTGGGAACATGTCACTTGTCCAGGCAAATATGGCAACTAAAGTCAAAGGGAAGGAGGGGGAAAGGTAGTCTACTGTATAGCAGGGCCCCTGTTGTATTGGGGACCAAGGGTAACTTTGTAAGGAGACCATACCAGGATGCCTGGGCCCTGAGCAAAATGTCAGGATGACTCAGTTTCTTTAGTTCCTTCTCTTTTTTTTCTCTTTTTTTTTTTTTTTGAGACGGAGTCTTGCTCTGTCTCCAGGCTGGAGTGCGGCGGCACAATCTTGGCTCACTGCAACCTCCGCTTCCCTGGTTCAAGCGATTCCCCTGCCTCAGCCTCCCAAGTAGCTGGGACTACAGTCTCACGCCAGCATGCCCAGCTAATTTTTTTGTATTTTAGTAGTGACCGGGGTTTCACCATGGCCAGGATGGTCTCCATCTCCTGACCTCGTGATCCACCCTCCTCGGTCCCCCAAAGTGCCTGGGATTACAGGTGTGAACCACCGTGCCCGGCCAACTTTTTTTTTTTTTTTTTTTTTTTTTTTTTTTTTTTTGAGACGGAGTCTCACTCTGTCGCCAGGCTGGAGTGCAATGGCACGATCTCAGCTCACTGCAGCCTCCGCCTCGCGGGTTCAAGTGATTCTCCTGTCTCAGCCTCCCAAGTAGCTGGGATTGCAGGTACACGCCACCACGCCCAGCTAATTTTTGTATTTTTAGTAGAGGTAGAGTTTCACCATGTTGGCCAGGGTGGTCTCGATCTCTCGACCTGGTGATTCGCCCACCTCAGCCTCCCAAAGCGCTGGGATTACAGGTGTGAGCCACTGCACCCAGCCTCTTTAGTCCCTTCTTACCGTAGCCATCGCACTCTCCCAGTTTACTTTGCCCTTTTCCTTCTAGACCCTCATCTGACCTTGCTCTGTCCAAAGCCCCTCCCTGGCCTAAATGAGGGCATCTTAAGTCTTCCTTGTGTTAGAATCTCAGTGGCTTAGTGTTAATTATAGCCATCAACTATATATTTATAGCAATTCTGTTACTGCTGTGATCATTCACTGAATTTTTTGAGAGAGAATCTCGATTTGTTGCCCAGGCTGTAGTGCAGGGGTGCAGTGGCGTGATCTCTGCTCACTGCAACCTCCGCCTCCTGGGTTCAAGCGATTCTCCTGTCTCAGCCTCCCCAGTAACTGAAATTACAGACACACACCACCACGCCCAGGTAATGTTTGTATTTTTAGTAGAGATGATATTTCACCATGTTGTCCAGGCTGGTCTCGAACTCCTGACCTCAAGAGACCTGCCTGCCTCAGCCTCCCAAAATGCTGGAATTACAGGCAGGAGCCACCATGCCCAGTCCGTTTTGTTTTCTGAATTTTTTTTTTTTTTTTTTTTTTTTTTTTTGAGACAGAGTCGTGCTCCATTTGGAGTGCAGTGGCATGATCTCAGCTCACTGCAACCTCTGTCTCCCAGGTTCAAGCAATGCCCCTGCCTCAACCTCCTGAGTAACTGGCACACACCACCACACCTGGCTAATTTTTTGTATTTTAGTAGAGCCGGGGTTTCACCATAGCCGGGATGGTCTCGATATAATGACCTCATGATCTGCCTGCCTCGGCCTCCCAAAGTGCTGGGATTACAGGCGTGAGCCACCGTGCCTGGCCCATTCTCTGAATTTTTATTCCATACTAGGCGCTAGGCTGGGTCCATTAGGTTCCTCCTTGAATTGCATTGAGAGCCCTGTGGAGACAAGTGGAGGTATCCATGTTTCACGGAATAGGAAACCTCCGAAATAATGGCGAAAGGGACTTGGCCCACAGTTGAGAGCTGCGCAGGCAGAGCTGATGTTGGAGCCCAGGATTCCCAAGCTTCCAAACCCACTGGTCCTGTACGGTGCCTCCTTCCTAGTCGTTGCCGAGAGATGAGGGATTCACTCCATGCCTCTGAACTCTTCTAGTGTGGGGCCTCCAGAAACCTCCTCTGGGTTTTGTTTGGATCATCTGTGGCACATTCTCAAAGCAGGGCTCTTGGTTTCTTGGAAACTCACAATTTATCAGAGCATTCGAGGACAGTTTAAGGACAGGAAATTTGAGGACGGACATATCTGCAAGGTGTTCCAGGAGAAGGACACAGTCACATCCTGCAAGGTCACACCTTGGGCCAGTCTTCACCACTGTCCTTGCCTAAATAAGTCCGCTCATAGGGAAGGGCAGGAAAGTGGTGTTGGAGGCAGGTCCTCATCATCGGAGCATGGCATACAGACTCGGTGTGGGCAGTCCTGCCAACCTCCTACAGGATTGTGGGCGGCTTTCTCCAAGTGCCCACTTTATAGGGGTGGGAAGCAGTGTAGGAAATAAGTATGTAGAACACTTTAAAATGCTGTTAAAGAGCCAGGCACAGTGGCTCATGCCTATAATCCCAGCATTTTGAGAGGCCAAGGCGGGCGGATCATCTGAGGTCGGGAGTTCGAGACCAGCCTGACTAACATGAAGAAACCCCATCTCTACTAAAAATACAAAATTAGCCAGGCATGGTGGCACATGCCTGTAATCCCAGCTACTCAGGAGGCTGAAGTAGGAGAATTCCTTGAATCCGGGAGGCAGAGGTTGCAGTGAGCCAAGATTGCACCATTGCACTCCAGCCAGCGCAACAAGAGTGAAACTCTGTCTAAAAAAAAAAAATGGCCAGGTGTGGTGGCTCATGCCTGTAATCCTAGTACTTTGGGAAGCCGAGGTGGGTGGATCGCCTGAGGTCAGGAGTTCGTGCTAGCCTGATCAACATAGTGAAACCCCGTCACTACTAAAAATACAAAAAATTATCTGGGCGTGGTGGTGGGCACCTGTAATCCCAGCTGCTTGGGAGGCTGAGGCAGGAGAATCACTTGAACCCCAGAAGCGGAGGAGGTTGCAGTGAGCTGAGGTCATGCCCTTGCAATCCAGCCTGAGCAACAAGAACAAGATTCCGTCTCAAAAAAAAAAAAAAAAAAAAAGTGTGAGTGCAGAACAGGCCTAGCACAGGCAAGGCTCCCTGTTGGGTAATTGTGGGAAATAGGGTTGAACTTAACAAATTAAAATCTCTTACCAGTTAGCTTTAGAACAATAATCATTTTAATTTCTAATCCCTGTGTTCATTTTCAGATGCTTCAAAATTTTATTAAAAATATGTGGCTCCCCTTGAAACCCTACTATACTGAAGTTTACCAGGAGATTTGGGTAGGAATGGGGCTGATGGGCTTCATCTTTTATAAACTCCATGCCGCCGGTACGTTTCTTTATGTTTGATTTTTTTTGGGGTCAGGAAGAAAAGTATTTTCAAAAAGAATTACAATTCACATTGTAAAGGAACTATGGGTCTTAACTAGGTATGAACATCAGAACTATCTGCAGTCCTTTGTAAAAACACAGGGAGCACGTGTCAGCTGTAAAAGACTTTTGGGGACAATGGGAATTTTTTTACCTCTTTTTTTTTTTTTTTGAAACAGTCTCACTCCAGTGCCCAGGCTGGAATGCAATGGCACAGTCATGGCTCACTGCAACCGCAACCTCCTGGGCTCAGGTGGTTCTCCCACCTCAGCCTCCCAACTATTTGGGACCACAGGCACCTGTCACTACCTAACACCACCACACCTGGCAAACTTTTTTTTGTACTTTTTTTGTTTTGTTTTGTTTTTTTGTTTGTTTGTTTTGTTTTTTTGGTAGCGATGAGGTTTTGCCATGTTGCCCAGGCTGGTCTGAAACTCGTGGGCTCAAACAATCCTCCAGTCTTGGCTTCCCAAAGTGCTGGAATTACAAGCGTGAGTCACAACACCTGGGCCAATTGGGGAAATTTGAACAAGACTTTAATATCAGAGAATTGTGAGTTTTCTTAGGTGTGAAACTGGTATTCGTTTTAAGAGATGAAGGCTTAAATATCTAAGGTATGGTTTCATGGTATGTGGTATTTCATTGCACCCTTTCAACTGTTCTGAATATTTGAAATTTGTGTGTAATAAAATTCAGAAGGGAGGAAGAACCACTTGGTTCTCAGTAGCACAGAGCAGTGCGGCCCAATCACATGTAACTAAGCCATTGATTACAAAGATGAAAGAAAGAAAACTTGATGCTGCAAGACTGGCGTTTAGGACATTGTAGAGGGTAAGGAGCCCTGCAACTTTGAAAGGGCTCTTAGCTGTTCCTAGAACATCTTTGGTAGGAATTTTACCATTTCTTGGCTATGAGACATACTTTCTGAAAGCTTCCTATAATTGCTTTACCTAAGCTATGATGCCTTCAGCTAAATGTTAGTTTTGACAAAGGTATTTTTGTGAAGCATTGATATGACTGATTTTTTTCCTTCCTTTTATTTTAGATAAAAGAAAGAAGGCTGCGAAAGGTAAGTTTTTGCTTCTTAAAATGGTTGGGAATGGAAAACCCCATGTCTTTTCAGGACAAGGTATATCATTGTTCTGAATTGAAATTGATACATGGTTCAGTAAACATGTAAGATGCAGTCGAAATGCTTCACAACTTGAAGTTTGCTATGCATGCTGGAAAAAAGAATTCTGAATTTCTGCTTTTTTTAATGCCTGAAGGATAAGAATTTCTGTTTTTTATAGTCAGGTGGATCAAGTAAAACTTCCGGGAGTAATAGAGGAATGAATTGTTAACTAGAGGTAGTCAACATCACCAGCAGGGAAGCACGAGTGAGCCGTGCCAGTGTGCTGTCCTAGAAGTTCCCTCCTTAACTGCAACCTCTGCCTTCTGGGTTCAAGCGATTCCCCTGCCTCAGCCTCCCAAGTAGCTGGGATTACAGGCATCCACCACCATACCCGGCTAATTTTTGTATTTTTAATTGAGATGGGGTTTCACCATGTTGGCCAGGCTGGTCTCGAACTCCTGACCTCAGGTGATCGCCTTGGCCTCCCATAGTACTGGGATTACAGGTGTGACCGCACCTGGCCTTTAATGTATTTTGAAAGAAAGCATCTTAGAAATTTATGCCCTAGTGCCAATGAAACTGTAGCCATTTGAGTGTTGCACAAACCCAGGACTGGCTACCTGAGTTTGAGGAAGAGGTGTTTCCCTGCCCTGTCTTCTTAGTGCTGTGGGTGGCTGCCGGTCTGCTGTCATTACGTGAACCCTTAGGCACACTGGGTGTTCCATATAGAAATAATCCTACTTTTTAATACTATTGCAAGGTGTCATCTGTACTTTTGGACTGTTAATCAACTTTTTTTGATACTTGTATAATAAATTACATCCTACTTGTTCCTTCCTTCTTAAATTGTATTTATGTATGCATCTCTTTCAAAAGCTGCAGCGTCTGCTCATGATCATCATTAACCAGCTTACTTGGAGTACCTGTGAAAGAAAACATCAGTCTGCCTGTAAATTTGAGCAAGCCGTGTTAGATGGGGCACGTGGACCATCACTGTACACTTGTATGAGTACCATTTACTTCATGGCATGAATAAATGGATCTGTGAGATGCTCTGCTACCTGGTACTGCTTTCACTGCGTTCCCCCGCCCAGCCCCTCCAGTGTGCCAGGCATACTCTTTGTAGATCATTTGTCATGCAGCAGATGCAGTCAGAGTCTCACTGAGCCACCCGTCATTATAAAATCATTATCTCAGTTGTCACAGGAGCTGGTGATCAGGATCCAGGCACTGCTCAATAAACATGTATTAAACTTGATCCTGCTACTTGTGACCTCTCTGAGTCTCTGTTTTCTTATTTGGAAAATGGAGATGTTAATTATGTAAGCGCTAACTTACAGTTAGGAGGATAAATAAGAGAAAGATTTAAACTATGAAATGTTTTAGAAATAAGGTAGCATTCGATGACATAGTTGAAATTATGAGCTCTAGGAAAAAAATGCATCAGGAAATAATCATCACAAGGCAAAGTACATAATAAGGCCAGTTGAAAAAAATAAAGCCAATTGATTCTAGTTAGGCTAAAATCAAACGCATACTGCATAATGTTTATCTCCATCTAAGACAATTACCACGATCCGTAAAACTGTGTGCTAAAAAGATTCTGAAGCAGCAAGCATGGGGGTAAAGGTGGGTTCGGTTTTCAGTCTGGCACTCGCGGGTGGGCAGGGGAACAGCTGTGGAATGGGGATGATGGCTGCACCCTGGGTGTCCTGTCCTCCTGAGACCATCCTGTTTCTCATCTGTGTGGCATTTGACGTCGTTAGGTCTGGCCCATGGTAGGTGCCCAGCAGATGACTGGGATCTCTGAGCCTCAGTTGCTTTCATAAGACAACCAAAACCTGCCATGTCTTTCTCCAACAGCCTCAGCATTGTTGGACTGTGAGAAGTGTGCAGGAAAGCATTACACAGCATCAGTGGCAGTCAGCGTCAGGTCCTGTGAGATTCAGAGGGTTTGGTTCTAACACAGGAATCGCATTCTTCCTGCTAACGCATTTGGTTCTCTTCTGCCTCCAGAAAATGAATCTGCTATGTTTCAGAAAGTCCCTGCCTTTAAAATTATCCATCTGCCCAGCTGTTCAGGCTTGAGGGTGCATTAGAATCACCTGGAAGGCCATGCTGCAGCCGGCTGGGCCCCGGTGCTTCTGACTGCACTGCTCTAGGAAGGAGCCTGAGAACTCGTATGTCTAACAGCCGTCCAGGACATGTGGATACCAGGAACCCCGCTGGAGAATTTCTGACACAAAGAGCCCAGGCCTGCCCTACCACAGCCCTCGTACCCTCGGCCCCAGGCTCCAGCCCTGTGTCACAAGTCTTAGCACATTTAGTCCACCTTAGTGAGGCATCAGTACAGGCCTTGACTTTCAGAACAGAAAACAGGCTGAGAGGCAGAAACACGCCAAAGATGTTGCAATTAGCAAGCACTGGGGCTGGGGCTTGCACCCCAGGAGCCTGCAGTCTCGTTCAGAGGGAGGTGAGGACAGGCAGGAGCAGATGATGTGTCTGACCTGGAAGGGCTCCCCCACAAAGGCTGGGCCGTTCCTCTTCTCCCTTTACCACTTAAGGGTTCCTTTGACAAATTACCAGGGTAGGCTGGGCACGGTGGCTCACACCTGCACTTTGGGAGGCTGAGGCAGGCAGGAGTTTGAGATCAGCCTGGGCAACATGGTGAAACCCCATCTCTACAAAAAATACAAAAATTAGCCAGACAGGGTGGTGTGCGCCTGTAATCCAGCTGCTGGGGAGGCTGATGCAGGAGGATTGCTTGAGCTTAGGAGGTCAAGACTGCATTCCAGCATGAGCAACAAAGCAAGACCGTCTCAAAAAGGAAAAAAAAAAAGAATTGTATTTGCTATCCCAGAACCCACTTACACACTGAATCCTCAGGGTTTTGGAAACAACCAGGTCTTATCCGAAAGGCAGCCTGTAGGTGGAGCCAGAGGATGTCACCTGGGCTTCCCTATGGGCATGGAGCACGGGGCCCCAGGGACCTGTTTAAAGGAGCATTTGGGGGCAGTGCCAGTGGGTAAGAGGTATGCACAGTGAGCCCCGGGAGCGCACAGGGGACAGCCACTTCAGGAAGGAATCCCAGAGGCTTCTTATCCCAAAGCCTCCACATTCTCCTCTGACTTAATGCAGTGCTTTCCAAAGTGTACTACAGAGTAGCCCCCAAGGCTGGGAGGAGAGAATGTGGCTCCCAGCAGCTGAAGGTGTCATTGTAAACCCTGTGCTCTCCTTAAGTGAGCCTCTCGGGGAGGCATGGTGTTTCTTCCTGCTTGTCACCGTGTATCCCAGGAGTGCACACACCCCAGCCGGAGGCTTCAGAGGGTGTGCTTCCTGCCATCCTTAACGGGGTGTGTCTCTGTAGAGGTACCAGATAAAGAGTTTTGGGGTACCAGGCTGGGCTCTGCTTCATATTTATCTGCACAGTATTCTGTGAGCTCATGCCATCACCCCACTTCGCAGATGAAGAAATGGAGGCCCAGACAGGATAAGTAGTTTGTATTAGAGGATAACTACCTGGTTAACAAACCAACTAGTTAACTGGTAGACCAGGGTTGAAAACCTGACCCACTTCAGAATCGGGACTGGGACTACAGCCCGGCTGCGGACAGCTCCTCCCCCTGTGCTGGGCGTGCATCACCGTCGGGGGTGCAGTGGTGGTTAGCGCAGATTCCTTCACTCCCTGAACACAGAGTCTACAGAGCGGACCTGCAAACACACAGTGCCATGCTTGGCAGGCACAGGACTGAACGTCTGTGCTGTTGGGAACCGCCTGACGGGTGCCGTCATCCTGCCTCGCTGCACACGGGCCGGCGGGGAAGCCCAGCATCTGCTCAACAGCCTCTGAGCATGGCCCTGGCCTCCATCCTTCAGACAAACCAGCCACCTGGAGGCATTGCTGGCACATACAGGGAAACTTGAACATGGGCTGGGCATTAAGTAATGTTGAATTGTTAATTTTATTAGGTGATCATCACCGATGGTATCGCAGTTATTAAAGAAAATGTCTTTGGTTTTAGAAATGCAAGTGCAGGCCGAGCGTGGTGGCTCACGCCTGTAATCCCAGCACTTTGGGAGGCCGAGGTGGGTGGATCACCTGAGGTCAGGGGTTCAAGACCAGCCTGGCCAACATGGCAAAACCCTGTCTCTACTAAAAATACAAAAACTAACCGGACGTGGTGGCATACACCTGTAATCTCAGCTGCTCGGGATGCTGAAGCATGAGAATCGCTTGAACGCAGGAGGCAGAGGGTTGCAGTGAGCTGAGATAGCACCATTGCACTCTAGTCTGGGCAGCAGAGAGAGACTCCATCTCAAAGAAAGAAAACAAAAGTTGAATAATTAAAAAACCAAATTTGAGCATTTGGTATTTGGGTGTCTCAGAAGCCATCAAAAGAAGAGCCAAAGGTTTAGGCAGCTCAGAGTTCCAGGAGTGAACCTCAGCCTTGGCATTACCAGCTCAAGCCAGTTAACCAATGCTGAAGTTACTAAGCTGACACAGAGCCAGAATTGCCCAGGTGTGCACAATGGGAGACGCTTCCACCTTCTCGTCCTTCCCAGAAACCTGGCCAGCCACCTACGCTGGCATCACCTGGGACCTACTAGGAGTGCCATAAAAGCCGGACCCACCCCCAGCTCAGGGAGGCAGAATTAAGCGTTGCCTCCTGTCTCCTTGCAGTCCATTCTCAATAAAGCTTTTTCTTTTGTCAAAAGCCTGTGCCCTAGTGTTGGCTTCTATGAGTGTCAGACAGCGGGCCCACTGCTGGGTAACATGGCATCCTCTTGAGCTACAGTCACTGCCCTGGTAGCTCCTTGGGATTTCAGAACCAAATTACAGCAGGCAGCAGGCAGAGTTTGATGTGACATCCTTGCTCCAGCATCCGGAGGAGGGGTGTTTCACAAAGTGGGAAAGAGTGTATTTCAGAGAGGGAGTTATTCACTGCTAGCCATGTCTAACCCCGAGCAGTTCGTGCACCCAAAGCAGTTCGTGCACCCAAAGCAGTTCACCAAAGCCCACCAACTCCAGCCTGACAACTGCACTCCGGGGACGTCTCTGAGAGGAGGCTGCAGACTCCCATAGACTTCACCCTCCCTCCCCAGGAGAAAGCAGCGGCTAGCACTGGCCTCCCTGGCACTGCTTCTACCACTGCCGCTGACACCAAACGCAAGGCATGGGGAAGAAGGTCGGGGTCTCCGTGGTTGGCACGCTTCCTGAACTTTGTGGAATGTGTGCTGTGCCAGGGACAGTGTCCATCGAGAGGAAGTAAACGATGCTGCTCCCACCTCAGTAAAAACTATTAATTAGGTCATGATGTTGGAGCTGGAATATTACAAGTGTTTGCAGACCTAATGAAAATTAGGAGTGGTAAAAGAGGAATACTAACATTTTAAAAATCATAATAAACCTCAAGTAAAATGCACACAGAGTATCATTCTGGTTTTATTATGCCAGGTAAAAAGTGTTTCCATCAGACGCAGTCTTTGGGGACAGTTTTACTAAGGGTTTGATATTGTGGCGATTTTTTTTTAACTGTCAAAGGAAGTAACCTTTATTTATTTATTTATTTTGAGATGGAGTTTTGCTTTTGTTGCCCAGGCTGGACTGCAATGGTGTGATCTCGGCTCACTGCAACCTCCGCCACCCAGTTTCTAGTAATTCTCCTTCCTCAGCCTCCCAAGTAGCTGGGATTACAGGCATGCACCACTACATGTGGCTAATTTTGTATTTTTAGTAGAGATGAGGTTTCGCCCTGTTGGTCAGGCTGGTCTCGAACTCCTGACCTCAAATAGTCCACCAGCCTCGGCCTCCCAAAGACCTGAGATTACAGACATGAGCCACTGCACCTGGCAAACCTTTTTTTTCTTTTTCTTTTTTTGAGATGGAGTCTCACTCGGTAGCCCAGGCTGGTGTGCAGTGGCGTGATCTCAGCTCATTGCAACCTCTGCCTCCCAGGTCCCAGTTCAAGCAATTCTCCTACCCCAGCCTCCCAAGTAGCTGGGATTACAGGCATGAGACACCATGCCCAGCTAATTTTTGTAATTTTTAGTAGAGACGGGGTTTCACCATGTTGGCTAGTCTGGTCTTGAGCTCCTGCCCTCGTGATCTGCCCACCTCAGCCTCCCAAAGTGCTGGGATTTCAGGCCTGAGCCACCATGCCCAGCCCCCCTTTTTTTCCCTTTAGAGACAGAGTCTTGCTTTGCTGCCCAGGCTGGAGTGCAGTGGCACTGTCAGGGCTCGCTGCAGTTGCCTCACTCTCCCAAAGTGCTGGGATTATAGGCATGATCCAGCGCACCCCACCAGGCTGCACTCCAGCCTGGGTGACAGACTGTCTCAAAAAAAAAAAAAAAAAAAATTATGAACCAGGCACAGTTGCTCACATTTGTAATCTCAGCACTTTGGGAGGCCAAGGCAGGTGGATCCCTGAGGTCGCGATTTCGAGACCAGCCTGACCAAACAGTTTAGTAGAAATCCCATCTCTATTAAAAATACAAAATTAGCCAGGCGTGGTGGTGCACGCCTATGATCCCAGCTATTCAGGAGACTGAAGCAGGAGAATCGCTTGAACCAGGGAGGTGGAGGTTGCTGTGAGCCAAGATGGTGCCATTGCACTCCAGCCTGGGCAACAGGGGCAAAACTCAAAAAAAAAAAAAAAAAATTTACACAAATGACTTATCTGTGCATGGCCTGTACGCCCCGGCACCGCAGATCATTCCGCAAATGCCTTACCTGCGCACGCCCTGTGC
>NW_022437110.1:1821223-1864339 GCF_009761245.1 Sapajus apella
CCCTTACCTGCGCACGGCCTGTGCGCCCCTGTACCTTAGATCATTCCGCAAATGCACTATCTGTGCACGGCCTGTGCGCCCCTGTACCGTAGATCATTCAGACAGCTTGGATTCAGGTTCCAGCTGGAGCTACTGCTCGTTGCCTGTGTGGCCTCAGGCAAACTCTGCAACTTCTCTGGGCCTTGGCTTTCCCATCTCTAAATTAAGGCCTCCAGGGTCTCTCTCAGCTCTATAATTCTATAGCTCATGGATTTGTAATGAACCTAAATTGCATCATCCAAAAATAAAGTGAACTATGAGGCAATTGTTGGATGATAGATGATAAATTGCAGATTTATGTAAAGGACATGAATTTATCTCTTGGAAACCTGATATCTAACAAACTTACAGTAGGCATTTATAGTAGGTACTCGTATCTTTTAATGAATTTAATTAAATAAAGATGCCAATTAAAAAGTAATTTCCTAGCTCTTGGTAAAATAGAATAAGGGATATCTTTAGTGACTATTTTACCAATTACTCTATTACTAATGACAAGGAAATGAGAGAATGGTTTCTGACTCCCTGGCCAGGCCAGAGGGAAGGACCACGCTCAGTGCAGCTACTGTGGTCCAGGAACCTGCTAGCTCTTTCCATCGCCAGGGCAGAAATCTGATTTAGCCTGTCCTCCAGAGCTAATCAGTCTGGAAGCAACGAGTCTCCCATAACCGAACTCCAAGATACTGATGCTTAACTGACTCCACGGGGTTCACTAACAGAAATAGAACTGTTAGGTGGACCAGATATGAGACATAAGAAACTACAAAGAAAAGAGCAAATGTTTCCCAAGCCAAAGATGGGAAAGAGAAGAAATTAGATGTTTCAATGGAATAGAAAACAGAGAGCCAGGCACCCTGGCATGTGCCTATAATCCCAGACTCAGCAGGCTGAGGTAGAAAGACTGCTTGAGCTCAGGAATTCAAGACCACCCTTGGTAACATAACAGAACGCCATCTTTTTTGTTTGTTTGTTTGAGATGAGGTTTTGCTCCTGTTGCTCAGGCTGGAGTGCAATGGTACGATCTCGGCTCACTGCAACCTCCACCCCCAGGTTCAAGCGATTCTCCTGCCCCTGCCTCCCAAGTAGCTGGGATTACAGGCACGTGCCACCACACCCGGCTAATTTTTTATATTTTTAGTAGAGACGGGGTTTTGCTGTGTAGCCAGGATGGTCTCGATCTCCTGACCTTGCGATCCACCTGCCTCGGCCTCCCAAAGTGCTGGGATTACAGGCGTGAGCCACCGTGCTCAGCTGCAGGACCCCACCTTAAAAAAAAAATGAAATGACAAACAAAAACAATGGAGAAAGATCAATGAAACCAAAAGCTGGTTCTTTGAGAACATCAATAAAATGGGTAAACCGCTAGCCAGACTGATGGAGAAAAAATAAAGGAAGAAGATACAATCAATGTCAGGAATGAGAGAGATGCCATCTGGTCTTGAACTCCTGAGCTCATTTAAGGGAAACACAGCAGAGACAGAGGAGGAGAGACCGTTTACAAAAAGGCAGGAGGAAACTTTGGGGAGTGATGGATCTCTTCATTTTATAATTGTGGTGATGGTTTGACTGTGTGTGTGTGTGTGTGTGTGTGTGTGTGTGTATAATTAAATTGTGCAATTAATGTGAAACTTATCAATAACCTCCATATTATGTATACATAATATCATGTGGAGACTTTATACTTCAGTAAAGCTATAAAAAAATTTCTAAAAATTCTATGCTGGCCAAGCGCGGTGGTTCATGCCTGTAATCCCAGCACTTTGGGAGGCTGAGGCAGGGAGATTTCTTGAGCCCAGAAGGTTGAGGCTGCAGTGAGCTATGATCACACCACTGCACTCCAGCCTGGGAGACATAGTGAGACCCTGTCTCAAAACAAACAAACAAAAAATCTAGTCTAACCTTCAAAAAATAAAGACCTAGTTTTTCAATAAATGAAAAGTATCCAATATGATATATTAAATCCTGTCTCGAAACCAGTGATAATTCTCAGAGTGCCTGTGCTGAAATTTACCCCTTTATTTGAGCAAATAGTTTCTTCGCAGATGGGGAAATTTAGTGCCATTTAAGAAAATATGCAAGAGTAATATTAAAATATTTGAGGAGTCCTAGGCAGGTGCAGTGGCTCACGCCTGTAATCCCAGCACTCTGGGAGGCGAAGGCAGGCAGATCAACTGAGGTCAGGAGTTTGAGGCCAGCCTGCCCAATATGGCGAAAACCCATCTCTACTAAAAATACAAAAATTAGCCAGATGTGGTGATGCACGCCTATATCCCAGCTACTCAGGAGGATGAGGCAGGAGAATCACTTGAACCCGGGAGGCGGAGGTTGCAGTAAGTGGAGATTATGCCACTTGCTCTCCAGCCTGGGCGACAGAGCAAGACTCCATCTCAAATAATAATAATAATAATAATATATTTGAGGAGTCGTAACCCATAAGTACCCATAAGCATTTAGAAATACTGACCTACAGGTGAATAAGTGAGGTGGTAATTATACATCATTCTTGCCAGGAATCCAGGCTTGAGATACTGTGTGAACTTGCAAGCAGCAAAAGAAAATAAAGAGGCCTTCTTCATAAAGTTAAGAATTAAATGAGTTATCAATAAGCTTTATTTTAAAATAATTTATCAGACTGGGTGTGGTGGCTCACACCTGTAATCCCAGCACTTTGGGAGGCCAAGGTGGGTGGATCACCTGAGGCCAGGGGTTCGAGAGCAACCTGCCCAACATGGTGAAACCCCATCTCTACTAAAAACACAAATATTATCTGGGCATAGTGGCGGGCACCTGTAATCCCAGCTACTCGGGAGGCTGAGGCAGGAGAATCGCTTGAACCCAGGAAGTAGAGGTTGCAGTGACCCGAGATCCCGCCACTGCACCCCATCCTGGGCGACAGAGGGAGACTCTGTCGCAAAAAAATAATAGTAAAATTTAAAATGAAATAAAATAATTGATCACTTAGTTTCACATAACTCAAACTTGCTTTCTCTGCAGTTCAATGACTGAGGTTTCATTACATTCACTGGTTGAATTCAAAGTAGAATTCACTTAGGATCGATTGGAAGCATAAGATACTCAGAATACAACAGACAAGCGCGACTCGCACGTGAGCACTTCGAGTGTTCCAAGTCAGCATTTCCCGAGGTCTCGGTGCGGGAGGGGGCGCGGCTCCCACTTGCCCCGGACAGCGAGGGCTCCGCGGGGAAGCGGCCTGGGAAGAGCGCCCCCTGCTGGACAGCGCGCCAGTGCGCACCAGCGAGCGAGAGTTCTGGCTGCGGGAGGAAAAATGGGTTCAACCCAAAGCATCCCAAAGGGAGTCACCGTGAGGCCCCTTCTTTCCGAACACGCTGAGATGCTGGTGCGGCAAGCCCAGGAATCTCTGGCTCTTCCTAAGTGCCTACCCCGTATTGAACAGCTCCTCTTTAGCCTCTCTCTCTCACCTGGGACCCATACCTGCCACTCTCAGCCACACTCTGCACATGCCTTTCTGGGGTCACAAAGCTCATTACACATCTTCCTTGGTTGAAAGAAGAATTTCAGCCAGGAACGGTGGCTCACGCCTGTAATCCCAGCACTTTGGGAGGCTGAGGCAGATGGATTACCTGAGGTCAGGAGTTCGAGACCAGCCTGACCAACATCCCATCTCTACTAAGAAGAATACAAAATTAGGGCTGGGTTCAGTGGCTCACGTCTGTAGTCCCAACACTTTAGGAGGCCAAGGCCAGCAGATCACAAGGTCAAGAGATCGAGACCATCCTGGCCAACATGGTGGAACCCCATCTCTACGAAAAATACACAAATTAGCTGGGGGTAGTGGCACGCGCCTGTAGTCCCAACTACTCAGGAGGCTGAGGCAGGAGAATTGCTTGAGCCGGGGAGGCGGAGGTGGCAGTGAGCTGAGATCACACCACTGCATTCCAGCCTGGCAATAGAGTGGGACTCCATCTCAAAAAAAAAAATACAAAATTAGCCAGGCATGGTGGCGCATGCCTGTAATCCCAGCTACTCAGGAGGCTGAAGCAGGAGAATTGCTTGAACCTGGGAGGCAGAGGCTGCAGTGAGCTGAGATTGCACCACTAGCTGAGATCACTCACACTATTCCTGCCCAGGCAACACAGTGAGACTCCGCCTCAAAAAAAAAAAAAAAAAAGAATTTCATCCAGGAATGGGTAGCTCAAGCCTGTAATCCCAACACTTTCGGACCTTGAGGTGGATCACCTAAGCCCAGGAGTTCGAGCCCAACCTGGGCAACAAAGTGAGAGCTTATCACTAAAAACAAAAAAATTTTTTTTCTTCTTTTTAAAAATTTTATTTATTTTTTTCAGGAGAAACTGGAGTAAAAAAAAAAAAATTTTTTTTAATGACACAGTGGCACGTGCTTGTAATTTTAGTTACTCAGGAGGCTGAGGCGGGAGGATTGCTTGAGCCCAACCAAGAGTTAAAGGCTGCGGTGAGCTATGAGGGCGCCATGTACTCCAGCTTGGGCGTCAGAGTAAGACCCTGTCTCAAATTAAAAAGTGCTGAAGGCTCATGTGGCCCGTTGCAGCCTGTGACCACAGACTGCCAGGCACGCTCTGGGATCCAGCTGCTGCAAGCCCCAGCGGAACCTGGGCTGAACCCCGGGTCCTGCTTGTCTCCTGTTTCCATAAGCACTGAGAAGCCTGCTGGCCTCCACAGCCCCCAGTGAGCCACCTGAGCACGATCCGCACGTGGACAGACGTGGGCAGCACGGGGGTATCCCGGGTGGCTACCCTGCCACACCACCCACTGTGCTCTTCACATCCCCTGCTTTCAGGTGACTTGATATCCCAAAACTGCGGGAACACCACAATGGGCCACCCGTGTCCTGAAGGATCAGGAGAATGGTGGGACGCCCGTCACCTCCCCCTGCCCCATAAAGGGCCTACTGTGGGGAACACAGGGAGCCACACGAGGAGCTGCCTGTCCTGGCTGGCTGAGGCTCTGCCCCGGCTGAGGGCAACCGTGGGACTGATGGAGACGCTCTGCTGTTGAGATTCAGGCTTTCTCGCTTTCGGAAAGGGGTGAAGGTGAAGGCTTATGTTCGCATCTCCTCTCTGGTCCCAAAACTGAGTAGCTTTTCCAGGGAAGCCAGCACCTGTGGCCTCCCATGCCAGCCCGAGCGGCTCTCAAGTCTGCCCCTGTGCCAAGGCGCTGCCAGCCACGGAGCCTGTGCCAGCGTGTCTCACCACCCAGGCGGGCGCCCCAGGCCCACAGGATAGCTCTGCCCCCAGCCACAGGTACTGCCAGGCCATCTCCCCACCCCACCCAGAGGAATTGAGGGGCTCTGCCTTCACACACAGACCCTTCCCCCCAGCCCAAGCACCAGAACACCAGTAGGTGGAGAGAGTTGTTTCACTTGTGCTTGAGAAGGCGCCTTCCCATCTGAAAGCAACTGCAGGGGCGAACGTCTGAAATCAAATTCTAACCGAGATGGCCCGTGGCGGCGGTTCTCAAAGGGGTTTCCTGGGCCCACGGCAGCAGCATCTAGGAACCAGTTATAAACGCAGATTCTTGGGCCCCAGCCGAGGCCTGCTTTGGGCCCTCCAGGATAGGGCACGGGGCTCTGTGTTTAGGAGCCCTCCAGGAGATCCTGATGCCCACTCAAGAGCAGGCCCACCGACCTGGAAGAGCCTGCCGTGGAAGGAGGCCTGGAGCAGGGCCTTCTGCAAGGACCTGAACACCCACACTTGTGCCCAGTCAGCAAAGCAGAGTTCTCCTCCAAATACAGCACAGCGTGCACCCGCCTGCAAAAGAGAAGCCCCCATGACCCAGCTTCCGAGTGTCATGAGGAGAGCAGCCGCAGAGCGAGGCCACATAGCTGGAGCTCGCCTCCCTTCCCCTCCCCTGCCGCCCTGCCTTCCCCTCCCCTGCCACCCTGCCTTCCCCTCCCCTGCCGCCCTGCCACCCTACTGCAGCAGGCGAGGCCCAGCTGTGCGCCCACGGTACACCAGTCCTGATGCTGGCTGTGAGGGTTCAAGTAGCCACCCCTACCTGTGCCTGGGGGAGCAGTCGGTCATGGCCTAAGCTCAATTTCTGGTAGACCTGAACACAGGACTCAGCCTCCACCTCTCCATCCTGTGTGTCAGGCAAAGAGGCTGGGCTTCCCCTCTATTTTCCTGCCCTGAGCTGAGCATCAAGCTGGGCCTCAGAGATCCTGCCTTTCTCCCCATGCTCCCCTCTCTCCAGGAGCGGAGGGACTGTCCTCTGATCTCCAGTGTATGCTAAGTATACATACATACACAGATACCAAACCAGGAGGTAGCTGCTATCACTGCTGGCCACCCTCCCGGTGGCATTTCCCACCGAAGCTGTGCCACACTCACCGGCGCCCTTGGCAGGTTGCCACTGTCTTTAGGAGCCAGGCTTATGCCCACCTCTCCCCACCTGCTCACGCATCCCTCAGACCCAGCGTACCCAGCAGTTGAGCCAACACCAGTTGACCTAAGTTCATGGCAAGGTGAGTGTCTGACCAATTCTACACTCACCACCCAGGCCCACCCTCGCCTCATGCAAGTGACAGCCCCAGCTCCGCTCCTTACTTCCCAGCCTGTGAACCGCGGCAGCCTGGAGCCCAGCAGGCGGACAGACTCCAGTATCCACAGATGTCTGTTCTGAGATGTTCTCACCGGGGAGTCAAAGAAGCTGAGGCCTGCCCGCGTCAGCCCCGGAAGGACGCATATCCTGGGGGGACCCGAGAAGGCACTGTGGGCCCCAGGCCTCCTGGGTCCCAGAACTGTGGCTGGTCCCGAACACAGAGTGGGCCTAGGAGACCCTGGCTCTGTGTCGCCCTGGGCCTCCTGGACTCGCTTCCCAGCTGTCCGCTGTCCTTCCCGCGCCTGCTTCCTGGAGCGCCGCTCCGCTCCTCCTGACGGGGAGCACGTCATGATGCTGTGTGGGACATCCGACTGGCCCGGCTCATCTTCAGCACCAGCCTGTAGGTTTCTGGCCAGCCTTTGTGTGAGCTGCCCTGGGGCCTGGCGTCCGCCTGTGATCCATGCGGCATGATGGGCCAGGAGTCTGGGGGGTCCCTTCCCAGCAGAGATGAAGCGCTGCTCATCGTCTCTTTCCAGCATTGAGACACCCATCTGGGTCCCTTATATTTTGGTTGTGTTTTTTTGTTTTTTGTTTTCTTTTTTGAGACAGAGTCTCACCCTGTCACCCAGGTTGGAGTGCAGTGGCACGATCTCAGCTTGCTGCAACCTCTGCCTCCCAGGTTCGAGCGATTCTCCTGCCTCAGCCTCCCAAGTAGCTGGGACTACAGGAATGCACCACCATGCCTGGCTAATTTTTTTTATTTTTAGTAGAGACGGGGTTTCACCATATTTTGGTTTTTAAAGCTCCCGGTTTCATGCACTTTTATTTCATCTTTAAAGGTTGACACGTATGGTTCCCCCAGAAGCCCTGATCTGGAGGTCCAGGTTTGCATGGTGATGGCGGTGGGGGTGCGTTGGGCCTCAGAGCCAGGGGCCAGCCTGGCGATCTAGGCACCTCTTCCCTGCCAGGATCCCATGGTCACCCGAGTTCTTTCAACGTGGCTGCAGGGGAGGTGGGGACCAAACAGACGTGTTTCTCACTGCAGCGAGGAAAGCAACCCTTGCGATGCCCCTGGTGTTGCTGCCAACTCCCTGCTGGTCTGGGGAAAGCTGATGAGGGTGGCCTGCCATGCTCTGGTTCTCAGGGCAAAGTTTGCAAGGTAAGCCCAGCATCCTGGCAACAACCACCCCCTGCTGCTTCATGACCACTGTAGGAGTGATGCATTAACCCGGGGCTGGCGGTGGTAACGCCTTTCTTCCAGGAAATTAGGAGCTTGATGGCCGGATGGAGTCACCTGTTAAAGAGTAACTTACACCCCTTATCACACTCAAGTCCCAGGAGTAAGTATCCAGGGGAAGTGTTTATTTTAATGGGTGAACAAAACATCCTTTGTCAGAGGCTCTGCCAGCACCAGGCTCTCCTTTGATGGGAGCCGTCTGGCCCAGGCCCAGGGAAGATGCAGCCTTGCAGCTACCAGTTAGCCACGTTGGCCTGGGTTATCCCACACAGGTCCTTGCTCTCCCCAGACTGAGGGATCTCATGGGCTGGCAGGAGACTGGAGGGGATCTACCTGTCCCTCCCTGTCCCCTGACAGGCCCACAAGGTGGGGAGCAAGGCAGGATCATCTCCACATGGCAGGGAGGAAGGCAGGATCCGTCCCCACGTGGCGGGGAGGAAGGCGGGATCCGTCCCCACATGGCAGGGGAGGAAGGCGGGATCATCTCCACATGGCAGGGAGGAAGGCGGGATCCATCCCCACATGGCGAGGAAGACACGGGATCTTTTCCATATGGCCCAGCTCCACCTTGTGGTTTCTCTCCTGTCTGGCGGGAAGGCAGTGCTACCCCTCAGGGTGGGGCCATGGCAGTACGGGCATCCCCATGTCCTCTGGGGTCTCAGCACGCCTCACAGATCCTCCTGGAAGGGGTGCTACAGGTCTCCAAGCACTTACCCTGGGCTGCGCCTTCAAGTCTGGCAGAGAGCTTTGCTAAAATACAGCCTTCTGGGCCCAGCCCTGCAAACCTACCCAGCCCAGGCCAGCCGTGGAAGTGGGGAGCCAAGTGCCTGGAGGAGAGAGCACGGGGCTGGCCAGTGCCTGGGCGATGACTCTGAGTCTCACTCTGGATGACTGAATTAAATTCCTAGGGCGGTCCGAGCCACTAGTCCTAGTTACTTGGGAGGCTGAAGTGGGAGGAGCTTGAGCCCAGGTCAAGGCTGCAGTGAGCCATAATCACACAACTGCACTCCAGCCTGGGTGACAGAGTGAGACCCCTTCACTTTTAAAAAAAAATGCTCCCCACAAATTCATCTGTATAGCCAGGTTGGGAAGGCCAGGAGGAAATCCCACAGGATTTGATGGGACTGTGGCCATGTAGGAGGGGACGCTGGCTCAGACAGAAGAGGGCACCACAGTCCCCCAGTGCGGGAGCCTGAGAGCACAGGGTTCTGCCTGGTCCAGGTAACAGCTGTGTGAGGCTGGGCTTAGGGTATCCATTTTATAGCTTAAGAAACCCACAGGACAGCTAGGCACGGTGGCTCACACCTGTAATCCCAGCACTTTGGGAGGCCGTGGCAGATGAATCACCTGAGGTCAGGAATTCAAGACCATCCTGGCCAACATGGTGAAACCCCATCTCTACTAAATATTTAAAAATTAGCAGGGCGTGGTGGCAGCACTTTGGGAGGCCAAGGCGGGTGGATCATGAGGTCAAGAGTTCAAGACCAGACTGGCCAACATGGTGAAACCCTGTCGCTACTGAAAAACACAAAAAAAATTAGCTGGGCATGGTGGCTCGTGCCTGTCATCCCAGCTACTTAGGAGGCTGAGGTAGGAGAATTGCTTGAACCAGGACCCGGGAGGCGGAGCTTGCAGTGAGCTGAGATTGTGCCACTGCACTCCAGCCTGGGCTACAGAGCAAGACTCCACCTCAAAAAAAAAAAAAAAAGATGTTGTGTGACCTGTCAAAGGTTGCCACCCACGGTGAGGGCCAGGGTCTGGGAGGGCTGAGGGGGGAGGCCTGATGAGCCAGTGTGGGGCATGGGCGAGGCGTGGCAGGCCCAGGGACAAAAGCCAAAACCTGTGTGGAGGGGGCGGGGGCACCAGGGTCTCTGGGAAGCCTGTGGATTCTGGCTGCAGTGCGGCCACTGAGTGACACTGAGTGCTCCGGGGACTTGGAGTAATCACCCAGGCACTGGCCAGCCCCACACATCCTCCTCCAGGCCCCGGTTCCCCACCTCCTTGGCTGTCCTGGGCTGGGCAGGTATGCAGGGCTGGAGGTGACCAGGCCAGTGCTGCTCTCGAGGACAGGTGGAAGCCCCTTCATGCCTAGGGTACCCGGGGGTGGGCCCTGCCCCCCACATCTCCATGGGAGATCATCAGCATGGGGCTGGGGGTGTCCACCCTCTAGGACTTAGGTGACCAGGCACGTGCAGGAAAGGCCAGGCCACTGGCGGGCGGAGGATGCAACCTGCCGAGCTTCCCATGAAGCGCCTGTGGTTGAGGTGCTAATTAGGGCAGCTTCCCAAGGAGAGGGAGGAGCCCCCGGAAGTGGCCTCTGGCCTTCCCAAGTGCGGCTTCCTTCTGACTCGGTGCTGGCCTGTCTGTCAGCCAGAGATCACCCAAGGGCTTCACACTGAGGGCATCTGCCAGGTCGCAGGCCTTGCCCCTTTCTCCCTAAATTTGGCTGCCTCAGCTGACCCACCTCTAGTCCACGGCATGAGTCTCATGGAGGTCAGGGCGCCCCCAGGGTGGGGGTGGGAGGCACTCTGGGTGAGGTGAGGGTGTGTCCCTGGTGCCAAGCCTGGCACAGCGTCCTTGGCCTGATTTCCCCAGGGCTGGGCTCCACCTGGCCACCTTATTCCCATCCCACTCAGAGGCCACCAGTGCTTAGTGGCTCAGTGGCACCATGGTGGACAGGCTTTGCCTCTGTGTCACTCGGGATGTTTGCATAAAGGGTCGGTACCAGGCAGGAGGGGTCCTACTCCACAGAGTGGGTGTGACTGGTAGGCCTGTGTGCCCAGGCCCCTGCTCTGGTGGTGTGGCTTGGACAGTCTACCTGTGGTCCTGTGGGTTACTTCCTTATCCACAAAACAGGCTCGCTCCTGTGGCGGACATCCGCTGTGGTCTGAGGACCCTCTGCAGTCCTCACACGTCATAGAGCAGATCTCTACACACTGACGCGGCAAGGGCTCCAGGGGCCAATTTACGTGATGACAGATACAGAGCAATGCCACTTGATTTACAACATATGCGCACACCCATGCACACACGCACCTGATTTACAACACGCACATGCAGGCACATGCACTCACACACAAATAAAACTACAGACTCTGGCCGAGTGCGGTGGCTCGCACCTGTAATACCAGCACTTTGGGAGGCTCAGGCAGATGGATCACCTGAGGTCAGGAGTTCGAGACCAGCCTGGCCAACATAGAGAAGCCCCATCTGTACTAAAAATACAAAAATTAGCCAGACATGGTGGTGGATGCCTATAACCCCAGCTACTCAGGAGGCTGAGGCAGGAGAATCCCTTGAACCCAGGAGGCAGAGGTTACAGTGAGCCGTGATCGCACCACTGCGCTCCAGCCTGGGCAACAGAGCGACACTCCATCTCAAAAATAAATAAAATAAGCTAGGTGTGGCAGAGCGCACCCAGAAGGCTTCCACCACCCTGGCTGGAGTGCAGCGGTGCAATCATGGCTCACTGCAGCCTCAGCCTCCTGGGTTCAAGCGATCTTCCTGCTTCAGCTTCCCAAGTAGCTGGGACCATAGGCACGTGCCACCAATTTTTGTATTTCTCATAGAGATGGGGTTCTGCCATGTTGCTCAGGCTGGTCTCGAACTCCTGGTCGGTCTCAAGCCATCCACAGGCCTTAGAAAACTGTGAATTCACATGTCAGCACACATGGAGAAACGTCTGGCAAACATGCAGACAGCAAACAAAACAGTGAATACACCAGGAGGGGCAAGACTAAAGGGTATTGATCAAGATAGACTTGAATTGTATCGGTAATGCTTTAATCTTTATGAAAGTGTTCAAGAATTACTATGTGATTTTAAATGAATAAAATTTAAAATAGCATCCTTCTTGCAAGGGTGTGGGAGAATCACACCCTCAGAGCCTGATGAGGGCCGTGCCTTTGGCCCTCACTCCTGTCTCCCCAGCATCTCCACTCCAGGTCATTTATTCATTTAACAAGCATGTGCTGCTGCCTCCTCCATGCTGGCCTCAAGCTGGACCCTGGGTCAGAGACGACTCCAAGGCGGGCCCTGGCCTGGAGAGGCACGAAGCCCAGCAGACAGCTGCAGTGAGGGCTGGACGAGGGGAACCTCGCATCCAGCCCTGGGCACTGGGGACCACTTCAGCAGTGCTGCCTCAGTGCTTGGAGATGCCCAAAGATCCCACAATAATGCTCCTCATGCCACACACTCATGAATGTTTGCTTCAAAAGAGAAAGTGTGTCAGACCAAAATGAATTAGCCACACAGTGAAATACAGAGCAAAACCAAAAGAGGCCCTAGAACCTGGTATCCCAGCAGTGAGGAGATAACAGAAACAGGTAATCTGAAGGACTTCTGCAAACACCCGAAGCACTCCAGCAGGGTGCGCCTGGGCTTCAGACCAGAGCCGCAGACCCCTGCTGCCCTTTTGGGCCTCCTCGGCGTTCTGCCATTGGTCCTCCCCAGACCAGTGTCCAGCCCCTTCCCGATAACTTTTCCCAAGCCTGCCTCTGGGCCCAAACGCCCCAGTGTCTCTAAGCCAGCCTGCACCTTCAGCAAATGCTCCCAGAAGCCCCTCTCTGGGCCTGGCCTAGGGTGCAGCCTCCAGCTGCAAGCGCGGTCCCAGGCTCCTGTGGGCGCTGGCATGTTCCCCAGCTCTGGTCACCCTGGCCAGAAGATCCCCCACAAGGCCTGGGAGGAGTGTGAGTATGTCAGGCCCAGTGGAATGCAGCCTCCAGGAGGGCGCCAGGAAAAACAAGTTCCAGGGCAAGCTCCCAGGAGGCCACACCTGCTGCCAGGGGCCCGAGGGCTCCGGCGCATCGGGAAGAATTGCTCGCTGCAGACGGCAGCACCAGGTACACGGGCTCAGGCCCTGGAGAGCAGAGCTGTGGCAGCTGAGGCAGGGGAGGGCGCAGAGCCCGGTTAGAGGGCAGAGGAGAAGGCCACCTGGGCAGGCCAGAGGGACACCAGCAATGGGGAGGGGGAGCCCAGGACCAGGGACATCCTTGGCAAGTGGGAGGGAACCAGTGCCCCGACCAGGGCCTGAGGCTGGGAAATAAGTCCCAGCTGAGGCCTGGCCCGGAAAAGTGAGCGTAGGAACTAGGCTGGAGTCACAGGATCCCAGCATTCACGGGCCAAGCCCACCCGTCAGACGCTCCCTGGAGAACTGTGGACATCGGGACCCTGAGGCTCCCGCTGATGCACCCGTGGGAAAGCAGGACTTGCAGGCAGCCTCAGTGGCTGTGGGAACCAGAGGGGGAAAGGCAGGAGCCCCCAGTGCCACACAGGGCGGTGCTGCTGTGTGCCAGCCTCTGTGCTGAGCTCCAAGCAGGCCAGGGAGCAACCTTTCTCAGGACCCTGGCCAGGAAGCGTGGCTTCTGGGAGCCAGGCCGGTGGGCCTCGCCCCAAGGTGGACGCTGCTAGCCCTTCTCCACCTGCCCCTGGGATCCCAGCCAGCATTCACAGACCAGGCACACATCTGCTCAGTTCCTCTCACAGCAGCTTGGAGGTGGACAAGGTCATCCTCCCCACCTTTCATGATGAGGAAGCGAGGCTCTGACAAGGGAGATGACAAGTGTGGCCCAAGGACACATAGCTAGCATTCAGCAGAGCCCGCGCTGAGACCTAGGCAGGCCACCGGAAGCCAGAGTCCCAGGTCCTAGCACCCCACCATGTCACCCACCCCAAAGCAGTGTGAGAACAGGAGCCCCCGCCCAGGGTCGGGCTGCCCACCCTCCACACCTCCTGCCTCCCAGCTGCTGACGCTTCCTTGCCTAGACCTGTTGCCCATGTCGGGTATAGATGGGCTGCCTGAAATCACACGACACCAGGCTCAAGTCAGATCCGGCCACTTAGCAATGTGTGACTGAGTCAGCGAACTTCACCTCCACCCCAAGCCTCAATTTCCTCATCTGTAAAATGGGGTTGTAACGTCCACATCAGCGGGCCATGGTGAGACAGCCTGAGAATGAATGAGGTGCCCCATGCTCCTCAGGATACTACAATTTGAGATGGGGTGTGTATTGAGGGGAGGGGGTCAGCCCTAAAATCAGAGCCAGGAAAACAGCCACTCAGCAGGCCTCCAGCCTGAGCCCTGGGTTCCCCAGAGAGCCTTGCATGCCCAGCCTGCCCCACAGAGGGAGAGGGACCCTGTGCTCTCAGTGGCCTCCCCCGTCGCTGGAGAGGCTCCAGGCCGTCAGGGCAGCTCTGGGGTGCACGCCCCCAACCCCACACCCAGAGCAGGAGGTGGCTGGAGAAACAAGGCTGGCCTTGGCGGGGCTCGGCTGCCCCACCGAGTTGTCTAGAAAATACCCAAATTTAGGCCAGGCGTGGTGGCTCATGCCTGTAGTCCCAGCTACTCAGGAGTCTGAGGCAGGAGAATCCCTTGAACCCGGGAGGCGGAGGTTGCAGTGATCCGAGATCGTACCGCTGCACTCCAGCCTGGCGACAGAGTAAAATTCCGTCTCAGAAAGAAAATAAAATACCCAAATTTTTGGTCACCTTTATGTCGGAAGGGACTGGGGCTCACTGAGTCTCTGCCAATGGCTTTGCCAGCACTGTGTCTAAGGGACATTGACTAAATCCTTTTTGCTGTCACTGCTGCTGATGCTGATGAATTGCAACTGGGCCACTCACAGCCCCATCCACCAACTGGGGCAAATAACACCACCCACACGGTGTTTAAGTGAACATGCACCGCCTCGGTAATCAAAAAATAACAACAGGACGCTTTAGAAGCAATAAAGTACTAGCCCGGTCCAGCTGGGGGGGTGAGCAGCAGATGATAAGATCGTGCTGGGGGCGGGGCTTGGGGAACTCCGGGTGAGGTCAGTGTCTAGGTGTCCAGGCCTGCCGCCCCAACCACAGGCACTGGTGTTCCACCCACAGCCCAGCCCGAGCCCTGAAGAACTCCACGCACGCCTCAGCTTCCCCTGCAGTGCCCTGCCCAGGGGCTGCGCAGGCCCCATTCTCCCCATCTCAGCCCTTTGTCCCAGGTCCCCCACTGAGGCTGTGCAGAGGCTGCCTCCACCAGGAAGGAAAGAGAGATTCTGCTTCCACCCTGCCCTGGTGTCCGGGTGGCGTGAGTGGATCGGGCAGCACCCCACCGAGCCACGTGCCTCCCCCCTCCGTCCCAGAACAACGGGTGCACAGGTGGCCGATTTCCCCCATGTACAGAGGGGAGCTTGCAGAGCTGGGCACTGGGGGTGGTGACTGATGTTCTCCTGGGCAGGGCATTGAGGGCCATGGCCTCTAAGGGTCCCCCAGCCCGCTGCAAGGCTGCAACCCGCCTACCACAGGGCCCCCGGGGAGCTGGCTGGCTGCACCCTGGTCCCAACGCAGGAGCTAGGATTCTCTAAGGGGCTTTCCCAAGAGACTTAGAGGCCAGAGGCATTTGCATTGTATGGGGATTTGGGTTTAAAAAGAGAGGAAGTGGGGGCGTGCCAAATCAAACACCGTGACGTGCCTGAAGCTTACATTTCACTGTGCAGCCTTCCACTTGCCAGCCCCACGGTAACTCACTGGAGAACATGATAAGGGCTTGCAGTTGAGGCCCTTGGTGAGGGAGGCTCCGGGCACAGCTCTGCCTCCTGCTCTGTGCCCACAAGTCCCATGAGCCTAAACTGGGGCCTCAGCCCCTGTGCCTCTCAGCTGTGAGGCCCAGCACAGGCCCCGGGCACGGGGGTGGACAGGGGTACGGCCGCCGGGAAGCCTGGCAGGTGCTTCCTGTCCCTGCCGGAAGACCACTGGCTGTGAGGTCACTCTTGTGCTCTGGCCTGGTAGTGACAGCGCTGGCCATGACCCACTTCCCCTCGGGTGACTCACCTGCACCTTCTGCTCCTCAGGTCATCACTGAGCATGACTCACCTTCAGCATCGGCTGAGTGAGGCCCAGAAGCTGAACAACTTCGTGGGGACCCAAGGTCAGGAGGCAAACCTGCAAGATGGCTCAGGCCTGTGACCCAGCACTTTGAGAAGAGGATCCCTTGAGCCCAGGAGTTTGAGAACAGTTTGGGCAACATAGTGACACCAACGAAATATAGAAAATTAGCCAGGGCGTGATAGCACACGCCTGTGGACCCAGCTACTCCGGAGGCTGAGGTGGGAGGATCACCTGAGCCCAGGAGGTCAAGGGTGCAGCACAGCACTGCACTCCAGCCTGGGCAACAGAGGAAGACCTGGTCTCAAAAAGAAAAAAGAGGCCAGGCGCGGTGGCTCATGCCTGTAATCCCAGCACTTTGGGAGACCGAGGTGGGCGGATCACCTGAGGTCGGGGGTTCGAGACAAGCCTGATCAACATGGAGAAACCGTCTCTACTAGAAATACAAAATTAGCCGGGCGTGGTGGCATACACCTATAATGCCAGCTACTCAGGAGGCTGAGGCAGGAGAACTGCTTGAACCCAGGAGGCGGAGGTTGCGATGAGCCGAGATTACACCACTGCACTCCAGCCTGGGCAACAAGAGCAAAACTCTGTCTCAAAAAAAAAAAGAAAAAGAAAAAAGTAGACAAACATGACCAGGGGCCATCCTGCAGAAACCTGGGGAGCTTCTGCGGCTGCCTCCTAGAGACCTTCCTCCTGAGGCCGGAATGCACTGCCAGGCTCCCATCTCTCAGCCCAGTGTCCTTTGGGATGGCCAGGCTCAGCCCAAGCTGAGGGGAGAGGGAGGAGAGCCAGAGGCCCTGCCGGAGGGTGAGAGGAGCCAGGGCAGCAGCCAGGGCGGGTGCACAGCAGATGCCAGGCCTGGGGGCATTCATGAGCCCCTGCCAGGCCTTTGGCCTCACCTGCCTGGCAGGGAAAAGTTAGAGGTCAAAGGCAGCTGAGGAGGGCACAGCCCGTCTGCGTAAGGGGCAGGGTGAGAAGGCACCATCCACCCCTCCAGCTGGATGGGGCAGGAGAGCGAGCTCGGGTGCGAGTGTGCTCAGGCCTGGCTGGCTGGGAAGCTGACCGGCCTTGGCTTCAGGCTCCTCACGCTCCCAACTGCTGGCTCCCATGCGGAGAAGCCTGGCCTGTGGGGAGAGGGTGGGACCGGGTCCCCCAGCCTCCACTCCGCCTCACTGGGCCGGTTTCAGCTCTGTCAGTCCGGGCCTGGCTGGCCCCCACTCCCCAGAGAATTGCAGCACCACCTCCACGGTGTCCAGCCCAGAAGGCCTCAGTGGCCCAGGGGTACCCAGAAAGCAAACGGAAGGGAGGCTCAGGGGGCAGCCAGGCTGGGGTTGGGCCTGCGGAAGCCCCGCCGCCAGCCTCGGGGCAGATGGAAGGCGTGGGGCTGCGCCCTCCGGGCCTGCTCAGCCCGGCTGGAGCGTCTATTCTTACGTCCACACTTCCTGCTTCTTTTCCGGTTCTTGGTGAAGGCTGAGGGGCTCTACGGGGCTGGCTTCTCACCCAAGCCTGGTCCTGCTTTCTGCACAGATCCGTGAAATGGGTGGCTCCTACCCGCCTCCCCAGAGGGGTCCTCCTGCTGCAGGGCGGCCTTGGCGACAGCAGTGGACACCCCCGCCCAGGGGCAGGGTCTGCAGCAGCTGCTGCCCGCAGGCCTGTCTCTCCTGCCCGACACTCCCCCACCCCCAGATGCATTCTGTCACACGGCCTCCTGCCAGACCCTGTGGAACCAGAGAGGAAGGAAGGAGTGGGCTGGAGCAATCAGGAGACTACTTAGCTTTTTTTTTCCCCATGAGAGCCAGGGTCTCGCTGCGTTCCTCAGGAGTGCAGGAGCTGTTCACAGGCACGATCAGTGCCGCGCAGCGTCGAACAGGACTCCTGGGCTCCAGCAGTTCTCCCGCCTGGGTCTCCCAAGTAGCTGGCACTGTGTGTGTGCAACACCATGCTTGGCCAAAGGTGGCTCACGCCTGCAATCCCAGCCCTTTGGGAGACCAAGGCCCTCGGATCATGAGGTCAGGGGTTTGACACCAGTCTGAACAACATGGTGAAACCCCATCTCCACTAAAAATACAAAAATTAGCTGGGCGTGGTGGCACGCGCCTGTAATCCCAGCTACTCGGGAGGCTGAGGCAGGAGAATCGCTTGAACCCGGGAGGCAGAAGCTGCAGTGAGCTGAGATGGCACCACTGCTCTCCAACCTGGGCGACAGGGTAAGACTCCGTCTCAAAAAAAAAGAAAAAAAAAGAACAATTCTGAACTACTTTATCTCTGGGGCCCCTGGCTGTGGATCCACAGAACCGGGATTTGCGTCCCCTCACTTCAGGGGGATCTCAGTGCCTTCACCTGTGCAATGAGTTCCCGCTGCAGCAGTGATGGCTAATGCAGCCCAGCTGGGTTCACAGGTCACGGCCATGGTGGGGACGGTGGCTCTTGGCCACCAGGGCTCAGGCATCAGTTCGGGGCAACTCAGGCCAAAAGAAGACTCTCCTGGAAGGAGGTGGAATGTCTCGGGTGAAAGGGGAGCTCACTCTTCAGTCCACAGCCTTGAAACTGGGGCCACCTGTAGGCAGGTCAGTGTCTCTCTGAGGCCCAACCAGCTCAGTGCTGAGGCTCGTGATATTTCTGGGGGGCTCATAGAAATGATTTCATTTCTTCTGAAATCAGGAGAAAATGGACTTTTAGGCTGAAGGAAAGATTTGTACATGGACTATGAATATGTTCATTGCTCCACCAGTACACCAATGCAGTGGCCCTGTCTCCCCTCGCCCACTTCCCCCCGCCCTGGGGGCTCCTCCCTGGCCTCAGGCTTCTGGAGGAGAGTCATTTTTTTTTATTTCTCTTTTTTTTTTTTTAAAGAAGAAAGAAAGAAAGAAAAAAGGAGAGAAAGAAAGAGAAAGAGGAAGAGGGGGAGAGAACGGGGGTGTTGCTTTATTGCCCTGGCTAGAATGCAGTCTAAAAATAGGTGTGCCTGTAATTGTGCTTAATAACAGAGACATGAAAAAAAAATGAGGGAAGAAAATAACAAACAAGCAGCCAACCAATGTTTCATTGAAACCTGTAAACAGATGTGATGCAGTACTGATAAGAGTGTATATTCTGTGTATTTAAAGTGGAGAGTTCTATAAATGTTAATTAAGTTTACTTGTTCCGGATCTGAGTTCAAATCCTGAGTATCGTTGATAATTTTCTGTCTCATTGATCTGTCTAATATTGATGTTGAAGTCTCCCAGTATCATTGTGTGGGAGTCTAAGTCTCTTTATAAGTCTCATGTATCTGGGTATTCCTGTATTGGGTGCGTATATATTTAGGATCTTTAGCTCTTCTTATTGCATTGATCCTTTTATCTTTATGTAATGTCCTTCTTTGCTTCTTTTGATCTTTGTTGCTTTAAAGCAACTCCTGCTTTTTATTTATGTATTTATTTTTGCTCTCCATTTGGTTGGTAAACCTTTCTCCATCCCTTTGTTTTGAGTCTTTGTGTAACCTTGCATGTGAGATGGGTCTGGATGCAGCATACTGATGGGTTTTGGCTTTTTTTGCCTGTCTGTGTCTTTGGATTGGGGGATTTAGTCGATTTAAATTTAGAATTAATAATAATATATGTGAGTTTAATACTACCATTTAATGTTAGCTGGCTGTTTTGCCTATTAGTTGATGTAAATTCTTGATTATGTTGATGCTGTTTATTTTTTGGTATTTTTTAGAAAGGCCGATGCTGGTTGTTCCTTTCTATTTGTAGTGGTTCTTTCAGAAGCGCTTGTAAAGCAGGCCTGGTGGTGATGAAATCTCTGAGTGCTTGCTTGTTCACAAAAGATTTTATTTTTCCTTCGCTTTTGAAACTTAGTTTGGCTGGATGTAAAATTCTGGGTTGCAAGCTCTTTTCTTTAAGGATGTTGAATATTGGCCCCCACTCTCTTCTGTCTTGTAGGGTTTCTGCTGAGACATCTGCTGTGAGTCTGATGGGCTTCCCTTTATGGGTAACCTGACCTTTCTCTCTGGCTGCCCTCAGTATTTTCTCCTTCATTTCAACCCTGGTGAATCTGGCGATTATGTGCCTTGGGGTTGGTCTTCTTGAGGAATATCTTTGTGGTGTTCTCTGTATTTCCTGGAGTTGAATATTGTCCTGCCTTGCTAGGTTGGGAAAGTTTTCCTGAATAATATCCTGAAGCATATTTTCCAGCTTGGATTGATTCTCTTCGTCACATTCAGGTACACCTATCAAACGTAGATTAGGACTTTTCACATAGTCCCATATTTCTTGGAGACTTTGCTCGTTCTTTTTTATCCTTTTTTCTCTAATCTTGTCTTTTTGTTTTATTTCATTAAGTTGGTCTTCGACCTCTGATATCTTTTCTTCTGCTTGATCAATTCGGCTGTTAAAACTTGTGTATAGTTCGTGAAGTTCTCGTGTTGTATTTTTCAGCTCCATTAATTCACTTATATTCCTCTCTAAATTGTGTATTCTTGTTAACATTTCGTCAAACCTTTTTTCAAAGTTCTTAGTTTCTTTGCATTGGGTTAGAACAAGTTCTTTTAATTCCCAGAAGTTTCTCATCATCCACTTTTTAAAGCCTGCTCTGCTAATGGAACACAGTCTTTCTCCATCAGGCCTTGTTCCGTTGCTGATGAGGAACTGTGATCCCCTGTAGAGGGAGAGGCGTTCTGATTTTGGGTATTCTCAGCCTTTTTAGGCTGTTTTCTTCTCTTCCTCATAGATCCATCCATCGGTGGTCTTTACAATTACCGTCTTTATAATTGGGTTTCTGAGTGGACGTCCAACTTGTTGATTCCCAGCGCTAAAATCTGAGCAACCCACTGTGCCAGCCAAAACAGCAGCTTTAAGATTGATGGTGCTTTTCTGACTCTGCACCAAGAACCGCCGCTCCAAGGCATCGGCAAAACCGCCACGCCAGCCACAAGAGTCACGCTGGCGACCCGTGGGGCTCCTCCGCTGGGAATCTCCTGGGTGTGTGAGCAACAAAAATTCGTCTGAAAGTGTGGCGTCCTCTCGTTCTCTGTGCTTTCACTGGGAGCTACAATCCCGAGCTGCTAGTGATCAGCCAGCTTGGATCTCTTTGGAGGAGAGTCTGACCCTCAGCTGAAGTCAGGGCCCCCTGGGGGACCAATCGGCTGAAACCCATGGGACAGGATGACCCAGCCCAGACCTGGGCCACCCCATGTCAGGGACACTCCTGGAGAATGGAAGTGGCCGGGAGCCCCCACGGTGAGCTCTACCCCACCATTGTGATCCCCTGTGGTGGCTGCCATCAGTCTCCCACCTCCAGGCCCTTGGTCTGCCATCTGCCCTCTCACAGGTGGGCAGTGCCCACAGCAGCCTCCCCACATGCAGGAACCTCAGGGCTGCAGGCAAGGGTGGGGCCCTCACCCACCAGAGCAGGCCAGCAAAGACCCCTGTGGCCATGACTACTTTCAAGGTCAGCACCACCAGCCCTGACCTTAGTTGTGGCAGGACAAGGACACTCCTGAGCATGCAGGAGTTTGCTGGAGGGACCTCCAGAGGGAGGCTGGTAGGGAACAGGCATGGGGGGACTCTGGGCCAAAGGAATTTGGGATATGGTAGAGACGGGGCCAACCTTAGTGGCCGTGGGTGGAGCCAAGACCAGCCCCTTCTTTGGTCCCTGATAGGTTCCCTGATAAAACCTCACCAGGCTGGGGCAAAGTGTACTGAAAGAATAGGGCAGTAGTGGCCAGGGCTCCCCCCGCCCCGCACCTCCTGGGAGTCCTGGGTCAGCTTTTCTTTTTTTTTCCCCCTACACGGAGTATCGCTCTGTCCCCAGGCTGGAGTGCAGTGGCATGATCTCAGCTCACTGCAGCCTCCACCTCAAGCGATTATCCTGCCTCAGCCTCCCAAATAGCTGGGATTACAGGTGCCCACCACCATGCCCAGTTAATTTTTGTATTTTTAATAGAGATGAGGTTTCACCACACTGGCCAGGTTGCTCTTCGTCTCTTACCTTGTGTTCCGCCTGCCTCGGCATCCTAAGGTGCTGGGATTATAGGCATAAGCCACCACAGCCGACCCCTGGGTCCGCTTTTCTGGATGCTGGTTCTCTACCGAGAGCCTGGAGAAGGGATGGTAACATGCAGAGTTTTCAGCACTTGGTGGCTGAGGGTCTGTATGAAGGGCATCCGGCTTGGCGCTGGCGTGCTGGGTCTTGTAGAAGAAGCCGGTGACTGGCCTCCCTGTGAGCCAGACCCCACTCCTTAGGAACTGCCATGACCACCAGGCAGGAAAGTCCACTGCAGAGCCGTCCAAGCCAGAAGGGGCCTCAGGCACCCTCGTTTTGTAAATGGGGAAATGGAGGCTCAGAGAGGGGAAATGATTAACCCAGGAACACACAGCAATTACGGCAGAACCAGGGCTGCCCCATGGGAGAACAGTGGGCTTTGGGACTGGCTTTGGACCAGCTGTGGGACTCTGGGCGAGCTCTCTCCTCCCTAAGCCTCACTTCCCTCTTCTGTAAAGAAACCGAGCTGGGCGTGGTGGCTCACAAATCCCAGTACTTTGGGAGGCTGAGGCAGGAGGATTGCTTGAGCCCAGGAGTTTGAGACCAGCCTGGGCAACATGGCAAGTCCCCATCTCTAAAAAAATACAAAAATTAGGCCAGGTGCGGCAGCTCACATCTGTAATCCCAGCACTTTGGGAGGCTGAGGAGGGCGGATCACGAGGTCAAGAGATCAGTTCCATCCTGGCCAACATGGTGAAACCCCATCTTTATTAAAAGTACAAAAAATTAGCCGGGCGTGGTGGTGCGTGCCTGTAGTCCCAGCTACTCAGAAGGCTGAGGCAGGAGAACTGCTTGAAACTGGAAAACGGAAGTTGCAGTGAGCTGGGATCGCACCACTGCACTCCAGCCTGGCGACAGAGCGAGACTCTGTCTCAAAAAAAAAAAAAAAAAAATGCAAGGTGGTGCGCACCTGTGGTCCTGTCTACTCAAGAGGACGAAATGGGAGAATTGCTTGAGCCTGGTAGGTCAAGGCTGCAGTGAGCCATGATGGTGCCACCTGCACTCCAGCCTGGGCAACACAGCAAGACCCTGTCTGGAAAAAAAAAAAAAACTTCAAGGACCAAGCTCATGGAATCGATGGAGCAGTAGGGGGGTGGGGAGGAGACTCTCGAGACAAGATGGATTCTCAAACGAACATTTACAGAGCCCTCACTACTGGGCATCTGCCAAGTCCTTTGGGAGCATCTTGAGAATCTCTTTAAATTTAAATTTTATTGTATTTTTGAGATGGAATCTCGCTCTATTGCCCAGACTGGAACGCAGTGGCACGATCTCAGCTCTCTGCAACCTCTGCCTCCCGGATTCAAGCAATTCTCCTGCCTCAGCCTCGGGAGTAGCTGGGATTACAGATGTGTACCGCTATGCCCGGTTAATTTTTGTATTTTAGTAGTGACGGGGTTTCACCATGTTGGCCAGGCTGGTCTTGAACTCCTGACCTCAGGTGATCCACCCGCCTCAGCCCCTGGAGCAGCTGAGATTACAGGAGCATACCAATACGCCTGGCTAATTTTGTATTTTTGCTAGAGATGGGGATTCGCCAGGCTGGTCACAAACTACTGACCTCGTGATCTGCCCACCTCAACCTCCCAAAGTGCTGGGAGAATCTTTTGTTTTCATTTAATTATTATTATTTTTAGAGATGTTCCTCAGGACTCAAACTCCTGGGCTCAGTGGGCCTCCTGACTCAGCCCCAAGAGGAGCTGGGACTCCAGGCATGCGCCCACCCTTGTCTTGGGAATCTTAAGTGGAAGTGAAGTGGCCCAGGCCTTCCGGGAGCCAGAGGAGGTCGTGACAGACCGCAGGAGGCTGGGAGACGCCCAGGAGGAGCGTCTGGCACGCAGTCCCTTCCAGACCACAGCGGCTCTCCAGGGCTGTAGTGGGACAGCCTCTCACTACCTCCCGGCCTTGGAGTTTCTGTGCATCCTGTGCCCTGCATGCCAGGGTGCTCCCGTCCACGTGTCAGCCCAGACCATCCAGCATGGACCCAGGAAACTTCCAGACCTGTGAAAGCCCCTCATCCCCACCCCGTGTGCACTGTGCGCCTGGGGCATACCCAGAGCACCTTCCGGAGTGCTGACTGTGCCCGGGCACCTGGGGCGTGCCATCTCACCCCCACAGCCACCCTTGAGGCAGGCTCCCTGATTCTTTTTTATTTTTTTGAGATTGAGTCTCACTCTGTCCACCAGGCTGGAGTGCAGTGGTGGGATCTCGGCTCACTGCCACCTCCGCCTCAGCCTCTCAAGTAGCTGGGACTTTAGGTGCGCTCCACCACGCCCAGCTAATTTTTGTATTTTTAGTAGAGACAGGGTTTCACCATGATAGCCAGGATAGTCTCGATCTTTTGACCTCGTGATCCACCCGAGGCGCCCTGATTCTTATCTCTGTCCACAGCTGAGAAAAGCCAGGCTCAGGGAACTCGGTCGCAGAGCAACAGCAGGGGACACGCCAAGTCTGTCTGCGTCTCCTCGACAAGCACAGCATCCCGTCCGGGCAGCTTCTGAAGTGCGCCTGGCCTGCCCGCTGGTCTCCAGAGACAAGCCCCCTGGGATCAGGCCAGGGCTGGTTGGTCTTGGTGGTGCCCAGGGACCATGTTGTGTGCAGAGCAAGGTTAACTAGGTCCGTGCCAGGACTGCGGCTCGCGTGCAGCGTTGACACCCAGCCCGCTGCCCTGCAGGAGTGTCTCCACTTGCCACTGAACTGGAGTGGGCTGCACCATTCTGTCCCCAACCAGGAGCGGAGTGCCTGAGGCCAGGTGCAGTTTTCCAGGGCTGGTGCTCACAGGCCCTCCCGTGGGTGTTGGCAGGGCCCCAGCGCCCCCACCCAGGCCCGGGGCCTCCCTTCTGTTCCATCCGGCCCTAGGGCGCAAGCCCTGCCATTTGGCACATACATAAAGCATTCAGCAGGCACTCAGCTTGGGCAGGGCCGGGAAGTAGGAGGCAGCTCCCGAACATCTGGAAAACATCGCTTCTCTCTCCCACGTGCCGGAGACGAGACAGCTTGTTTGTTTGGGGAGATGCACCTTCCCGGCTCTGCCCAGAGCCACTGGGGCATTTATGTAGTCAAGTGTTTTCAGGGATGACCCTGGAGAACCACCCCACTTTGGGGGTGAACGCCCCTCCTTGGGAGGGCTCGTGCTCAAATATTTTCTATGCTGGAGAGTTGTTGAATCCTTCTGCAGGGGATCTCTCTGAATGATGTGAAATAAACCAGCTTTCTCTCTTGAGAGTTGTCTAAGCCCTAAGCAGGAATAGTCTACCCTTTCCCGCACTGATCGGCAGAGAAAGCTCTTTGTGTGTCAAGTTCTGTAAGACTTTAGGTTTGATCCTAAAAGTAGCAGAGACCAGGAAACCACTCTAATCCAGGGAACTGTGGCAGGGCAAGCAGAGGCGAGAGACCCGCTAGGCAATGGGGATGAGGAGGCAGCAGGCATGCAAAGGAGGGACAGGCTCCAAAAGAACCGGGGGGTCTGTCCCTGGTGAGGCCCTGGCTGTCTCCCCGGGGTCTGTTCTCAGTGAGGCCCTGGCTGTCTCCCCGGGGTCTGTCCCCGGTGAGGTCCTGGCTGTCTCCCCGGTAGCCCTTCTGCAGGCAGGGTCTGTTCTTGGGCAGTTGGGTCTGGCTTCCCTGGTAGGGCCAGGAGCAGGGCCTGGAGCCCGGCAGGGAGGCAGATCTGGCTGGGATGTCCTGCCTGAGAGCGCCTTCCTTTCCTGGATTCCAGGAAGTCTCCCAGAGAGAGGGGCGGTGGGCAAGCCCTCAGCAGGGGTGTGCCTATCCTGCAGCTCCGGCCAGCCCTTCCGGTGGCCAACAAGAGGCCGGGTGGAGTTTCTGGGAGTGTGTCTGGCCATCTGGAGTCAGGGGCTGGCAGGCAGGAAGGCCCCAAGGTCAGCTAGGCCCCAAGCCTCCCAGAACAGCAGGGAACCGAGGTCCAAGAACCAGCTCGCAGTCACAGAGCAGAGCCACCCGGGGAGAGCCCGGGGCTGCTGGGGGAAAACAGGTGGTGGTGGCGGCCAGTGCCTGGTACTGGCCCTGGCCCTTCCCGGTCTGGAAGCTGCTGACTGACCGGCTCCATGTTCCAGGTGTCCAGGGCTATGCACAGCCACGCGCTGACCTTGAAGTGGTCCCTGAGCCCAAGTGTGCCGGCCAGTTGGCCTGCGCAGAGGCACGGCAGTGGAGGGAGACACAGACACAGGCTGCAGGTGACAGGCCTGCCCACGGGAGAGGCGAAGGCAGCTTCTGAGTTTGCAGGTGTGGGCTCCTGGCGCTGGGGCTGGGGCAGAGCTAGGGAGGCAGAAACGTGGGAGGGCAGGAAGATGGGGAGAGGCTGGAGGGTTCTGGATGCCTCCGTAGGAAAGGCTGGTGGGGTCCCCTTGCGATGTGGACCCTTGGGCGGTCAGCATTCGGGGGGCTGTGGAGGCAGGCGGCTCTAAGACGGAGGTGCCCGCCTGTGGGCGGACTTGGAAGTGAACTAACGGCAGGGAGAGGGAGGGCCGTGCCTGGGTAGGAACAACTGGGGACCCTAAGGACGAAGCCCAGGGAAGAGGGGGCTCCCATGCAGGCAGCATGGAGCCCCATCACCTCCCCGCCAGTAGGCCTCTCTAAATCACCCCGACCCTCCCAGCCAGCTGCCCCCGAAATGCTGGAGCTGCAGACAGCACAGCTGCTCGCTCTTGCTGGGAGGCCCCGCTCCCAACAGGGCTGTCCTCGGGCGAGGGCAGGGGAATGGGGCTGGAGTGGGCATCCAGCCAGCCGTCTCAGAGGTCTGGGGAAGGAGACAGAGGAGGCCTGGGCTTTGGGTATCCACTGGTGACTTCCAGCAAACTGCTCAGGACGAAAAGGTCTTACCGGAGCACTGGCTCCTCCCAGGATGAAGCGAGGTGGGCGTTGCCGCGGGGCGCCCCTGGCCTGGGCGAGGAGGGTGGGGAGCCGTTCACCCCAAAGGCCCCTCATTCTGTGACCCTGGAACAGGGGGCAGAGCGGGCGTCAGCATTTCCCCTGGTGGATCCGCAGCACGTGGGCACGCCTCCAGGGCGCTCTGCCAGTCCCCAAAACCACACGCGGCGCCGCACAGGGGGCCAAAAGCACACTGAGCCGCGTCCGCGCTGCACCACAACGGTAAGCACATCTCACCGTCCTCAAAAGGTGGGTCCCTTGGGTCCCTCCTAGGGAGCCCCCGAGGCTGAGAGGCCAGTGCTGGTTAATGGACCCCACTTCATTCCAGCTTTATCTGCTAATGGCAGCTAAAAGTGATTTTACACAAAATAATGTGTCGGAGATCATTGTTCCTGGGCACAGTTCCCAAATTCCAGCCCGCGAGCGAAGGCCAAACGTATCGGTTAATGATTAAACCTCTGGAGTCAGCGCTCAGGGACACACGCAGGGAGCAGCCCGGAGAGGTGCCGCCAGTGTGCCCGGCCGGGTGGGGGTGGGGCAGTAGCCAGGTCCCGCCCAAAGCGGGAGGGGAAAGGCTTTTCCATCAAGGGAGAGGTAAATATTGTCTAATTCTCGCACCCAGGACGACACACAGGCTTCCCATTGTCTGCCGCAGGGCAGGTCCTGGCCACGGCCCAGGTTGCCCGTGTGAGGTCAGGGAGGGCTCAGCATCCTGGGGAGGAGGGGCTGCCCCTTCTGCCTTCCTCTGCACCGAGGCACATTGTTGGGAAAGGTCTTACATTGCCAAAAGGGCTTAACCACATGACATGAGTAAGTGTAGGTGGGCACCGGTGAGGAACACCCATCCGTGGCCACAGAAAGCCAATGAAGAGGGTGATGCTTCCAACCACAAGAACCGCGTTCTCGGAGGTGGCCCTGTTCTGGGAGAGGCCTGGGCACCAGTCCCAGCTCTGCTGCCTTTTCATGGTCATATGATGTCTTGAAACCTCAGTTTCCTCCTTTGTAAAATGGGAACATGGTACCCAACCTCAAGGTCACCATGAGGTCTAATGAGTGACCCCTGTGAAACACTTAGGGCCATAGCCCTGGTCCCTGGAAGCTCTCAGTACACAGCGAGTATGTTTGTTTCTTTCTTTCTTTGTTTGAGATGGAGTTTTGCTCTGTCACCCAGGCTGAAGTGCAATGACGGGATCTCGGCTTACTGCAACCTCCGCCTCCTGGGTTCAAGTGATTCTCCTGTCTCAGCCTCTCCCGTAGTTGGGATTACAGGCACTTGCCACCAAGCCAGGCTTTTTTTTTTTTTTTTTTTTTTTTAATGAAATCTCCCTCTGCCACCCAGGCTGGAGAGCTGTGGCACAATCTCAGCTCACTGCAACCTCCACCTCCCTGGTTCAAGCAATTTTCCTGCCTCAGTCTCCTGAGTAGCTGGAATTACAGGTGTCTGCCACCACGCCCAGCTAATAGTTTGTGTTTTTAGTAGAGATGGGATTTTACCATGTTGGCCAGGCTGGTCCTGAACTCCTGACCTCAGATGATCTGTCTGCCTCCGCCTCCCGAAGTGCTGGGATTACAGGTGTGAGCCACCACACTCAGCCTTTTTAACATTTTATTTATGTATTTCTTTATTTTGTAGAGATAAGGTCTCAAACTCCTGGCCTCAATCAACCCTCCCACCTCTGCTTCCCAAAGTGCTTGGATTATAGGTGTGAGCCACCTCGCCCAGACAAAACATACCCTTTTACACGAGCCCAGTGGCTCGTGCCTGTTATCCTAGCTCTTTGGGGCTGACACAGGAGGATTGCTCAAGCCCAGGAGTCAAGATCAGCCTGGGCAACATCGGGAGACCCCGTTTCCACTAAACCTATAAAAAAATTAGCTGAGCATGAGGTGGGAGGATCGTTTGAGCCCAGGAGGTCAAGGCTGCAGTAAGCCATGATCGAGCCACTGCACTGCAGCCTGCGTGACAGAGCAAGACACTGTGTCAAAAAACATAATAATAATATAATAAAAACAAAACAAAATCACAGCTCGGACAACATGATGAAACCCCATTTCTCCAAAAATAAAAAAATTAGCTGAGCATGGTGGCACACACCTATAGTCCCAGATACTCAGGATGCTGAGGTGGGAGAATCACCTGAGCCAGGGAGGTCAAGGCTACAGTGAGCCGTGATCGTGCCGCTGCCCTCCAGTCTGGGTGACAGAGTGAGACCCTATCTCCGAAAAGGAAAAGTTCTATGAAATAACTTTTACTGTGCCTAATCTATGCATTAGACTTTACCGTAGACATGTACGTGTGTATGCATAAAGCATGGTCTCTCTGGGGTCTGCCACTCTTGCAGCTTCAGGCATCCGCTGGGGTTCTTGGAATGTGTCCTCATGGATAAGGGGAGAACCACTGAATACAAAATGTGTGCTTTTTGTGTCTGGCTTCTTTCACTTAGCACAAAGTTTTGAATAGTGTAGCATGTGTCTGTTGGTACTTCATTCCTTTTGATGACTTTATAATATTCCACCGTATGGATGGACGGACCACATCTTGTTATCCATTCATCTGCTGATGGGCTTTTCGGTTGTCTCCCTCTTTTGGCCATTGTGAATAACACTGCTAACAAACACTCATGTCCAGGTTTCTATGTGGACGTACCTTTTAATTTCTCTTAGATCTATACCAAAGAGTGGAATTGCTGTTTTTTCTTTGTTTTGACTCCTACTAAACATATAAACGTTTATGTTTGACTCCTACTACAGACCGAATTGCTGGGTTGTACGGTAGTGTTACTGGAACAGGGGGTTTAGATTCGGACCTTAAGAGAGGGTTCATGGATCTTTTTGTTTGTTTGTGTTTTAGGTGGAGTCTCACTCTGTCACTCATCCAGTGGCGCAATATCTGCTCACTGCAACCTCTGCCTCCTGGGTTCAAGCGATTTTCCTGCCTCAGCCTCCTGAGTAGCTGGGATTACAGGCATGCACCACCATGCCCAGCCAATTTTTTTATTTTTTCTTTTTTTAGTAGAGATGGGATTTCACTATGTTGTCCAGGCTAGTCTCAAACTCCTGACCTCAAGTTCCACCAGTTCGGCCTCCCAAAGTGCTGGGATTACAGGCATGAGCCACTGCACCTGGCCTAAAAGCTCATTTATTGAAAGCCCCTCAGTTACAAAGCAGGACATTCTCAGAAAGCAGAGGAGATGCCACAGGCTTTAAGTTTTTCTTATGTGGAGGTCTTATCTATATAAAGATTAAACTAAGCGGTGCCTACATGCAGGTGTGCTGATAGCATTTAAGGAAAACTATCCTTGACATTTTAGTATGCGAGTATAGAAAGCATAACTAGTGGCCAGGCGCAGTGGCTCACGCCTGTAATCCCAGCACTTTGGGAGGCCAAGGCAGGTGAATCACAAGATCAGGAGTTCGAGACCAGCCTGGCCAACATGGTGAAACCCTGTCTCTACTAAAAATACAAAAATTAACTGGGTGTGGTGGTACATGCCTGTAATCCCAGCTACTCCAGAGGCTGAGGCAGGAGAATCACTTGAACCTGGGAGGCAGAGGTTGCAGTGAGCTGAGATTGTGCCACTGCACTCCAGCCTGGGTGACAGAGCGAGACTCCATCTCAAAAAAAAGCATAACTACGATTATCTTGAAAGCATATATTATTGTGTGTATCGGAACATCTCATCTGGACTTTCCGTAGTTGTAGGAGTATGTCCTTGCAAGTATTTTTAAGCTGTTTTCTCGATTGTATATATTTCAGAACCATGTGACTGGCAAGGAATGTGCCTTACTAGTTTTAAGGTGAAGTTGATTTTAAGATGGTGTCACCTTGGCTCTCCTAGGCTCCTGTTTACCTAATAGCAGAAAGAATACTATTTAAGGCTGGGCACGGTGGCTCACACCTTTAATCCCAGCACTTTGGGAGGCTGAGGTGGGCAGATCACTTGAGGTCAGGAGTTCTAGACCATCCTGGCCAACATGGTGAAACCCCGTCTCTACTAAAAATACAAAAATTAGCTGGGCATGGTGGCGCATGCCTGTAGTCCCAGCTACTCAGAAGGCTGAGGCAGGAGAATCACTTAAACCTGGGTGGCGGAGGTTGCAGTGAGCCGAGATCACGCCACTGTACTCCAGCCTAGTGACAGAGCAAGACTCCATCTCAAAGAAAAAAATAAAATAAATAAAAAATGAAGTTACCAAAAGAGCAGTAGAAGAAATAAAAATACTTACATAAACAAGAAAGTTTGTAGGGTAATGTGATGTAGCTAAATTTCCATCTTTCACACTGAGGAGTCAGTTTTGTCTAAAACGTGTTAAGTGGGAGAAAAGAGGTGCCGTGCGTGGCGCAGAGCTGTCCAGGTAACTGTAAGCAGAACTACACGCGGCGGGAGTCAAAGGAGGCAGCCCTTGGGGAGACCCTGGGAAGAGAAACTGGGGTGGGGAGGTTGGGCGACAGAGTCACTTCCCATCATATAACCATCTCTGTGTCATTTGTGACTGTGAGTGTTTTGATTTCACTCAAAAGACACTTTGTTGGCCCCCTATGGTGGCTCGTGCCTATAATCCTCAGCATTTTAGAAACCCAAGACAGGAGGGTCACTTGAGCCCAGGAGTTTGAGACCAGCCTGGGCAACACGGTGAAAATCTATCTCTATTACAATAATACAATGTTTAATTATATTTAAATATAAATTTTTTTTTTTTAAAGACACTTTGGACCGGGCACGGTGGCTCACACCTGTAATCCCAGCAATTTTGGAGGCCAAGGCGGGCGGATCGTGAGGTCAAGAGATCAAGGCCATCCTGGCCAACATGGTGAAACCCTGTCTCTACTAAAAATAAAAAAAATTAGCCAGGCGTGGTGGCATGTGCCTGTGGTCCCAGCTACTTGGGAGGCTGAGGCGGAAGAATCGCTTGAACCCAGGAGGCGGAGGTTGCAGTGAGCCCAGATTGTGCCCCTGCACTCCAGCCTGGTGACAGAGCAAGACTCCATCTAAAAAAAAAAAAAGACACTTTGTTGATTTGTTTGTTCGTTTACAGACAGTTTCTTTCTGTTACCCAGGCTGGAATGTAGTGGTGAGATCACGGCTCACTGCAGCCGCAAGAAATCCTCCCACCTCAGCCTCCCGAGTAGCTGAGACCACAGACATGCACCACCACGTCTGGCTAATTTCTTAAACAACTTTTTGTGGAGACAGAATCTCACCACGTTGCCCAGGCTGGCGTGGAACTCCTGGCCTCAAGTGATTCTCCCACCCCAACCTCCCAAAGCACTGGGATTTCAGGCATAAACCACCATGCCCAGCCAAGACACTCTGTTAATTATAAAAATCTTTGGAGTCACCAACCATTTCAGAACTAAAAACGTTTAAGTGTGAAAAAAATTCGGTTCCATTTACCATTTGGCAGAAGCAGAGGAAGAGGCGTTCAAAACCAGCAGGCGGCTTGCGCCTCACGACACCATCTGCCTTGCTGCTGCTTCCACCACTGCTTCCTGATCCATCTGCAGAGCCACGAGGCTCAGAAGGAGTGTCCTTGCCTACTCCCAAGAGACAGCCCTCCAAATCTTCAAAGGCAGCTCTCCTGCTCCCCTGAGCCTTGTCTTCTGCAGAATAAACTTTCCAGACCTCTCCGGCTGTTTTATGGACAGCCTATGTGATCCTTTCTGGCCAGAAACCCCAGCAACTCAGCATGTACAGGGAGACAGGGTGGTCCTCTGGCTGCTGCTGAGAACATACCATTCAGCCACGAATCCACCTGTCTCTCCACCCACCCACCCACCCATCCACCTACCTACCTGTCCACCCACCCACCCACCATCCACCCATTCACCCACCCATCTTTTTTTGTTTGTTTGTTTGAGACAGAGTCTTGCTCTGTTGCCGTCTAGAGAGCAGTGGCGTGATCTCGGCTCACTGCAGCCTTCGCCTTCTCGGTTCAAGCACTTCTGCTTCAGCCTCCCGAGTAGCTGGGATTATAAGCACGTGCCACTATCCCTGGCTAATTTTTTGTATTTTTTTTTCAGTAGAGGCAGGGTTTTGCCATATTGGCCAGGCTGGTTTCAAACTCCTGACCTCAGGTGACCTGCCTTCCTCTGCCTCCCAAAGTTCTAGGATTACAGATGTGAGCTGCCATACCTGGCCATCCACCCACCCATCTATCCATCCACCCACCCACCTATTCATCCCTCCATCCATCCATCCATCCACCCAACCCCCGACTCACCTGTCCACCTATCCATCCACCCATCCAACTATCTGCTCAGCCACTCACCCACCCATTCATCCATTCATTCACCCACCCATGCACCTGTCCATCCATCCATCCACCCATCCACCTATCCACCCACCCAGCCATCCATCCATCTACCCACCCATCCATCCATCCATCCATCCATTCACCCACCCATCCATCCATCCACGCCCCTGTCCATCCATCCATCCATCCACCCACCTTTCCATTCACCCATCCATCCACCCACCCACCTATCCATCCATCTATCCATCCATCCACCCACCCACCTATCCATTCATCTATCCATCCAACCATCCACCCACCCACCTTTCCATTCATCCATCCATCCACCCACCTGTCCATCCATCCATCCACCCACCCACCTTTCCATTTATCCATCCATCCGCCCATCTATTCATCGTTACCTACCTATACATCCATCCATCCACCCACCTGTCCACACACACATACATCTGTCCACCCTTCCACTTGCCCATCCATTCATCTGCCCATCCACCTACCCAACCTTCCATGTGTCACCTGCTGTTACCTTCCCAGAGCCAGCACCATGAGCTCTGCCCTCAGAGAGCATCCAGTGCAAGGGCCAGACTGACCTGTAAGGCAGCAGTGACCACATGAGATGAGAAGCCCCAGATGCAAGAGCATCAAAAGAGACTTCTTGTTTGGGGGAGACAGTGAGGAAGATGCTTGAATAACCAGTCTCAGGCCAGGGCAGCAGAGAGCTGGAGAAGCAGGGGTGGCCCACAGGGCCAAGTGTGACCAACTCAGGGGTCAGGTCACAGCAGAACAATGATGTCACCAGTAGTAGTGACTCTCCAGCAGTCTCCAGCCTCCTTCTGCAGACCACCCCCCCCCCCCAGCTTCAGGATAGGCTCTACAGCAACACACTCAGCTTTGGAGCCCTTCCTGCCATGTCCTGGCCTGTTTCTCCCACTGAGTGTTCAACCTTGAGCTATGAATTTCCCTTTCTGAGCCTCCAATCGCTATCTGTATAAATGAGAAATAAGGCTGAGTATGGTGGCTTATGCCTGTAATCCCAGCACTTTGAGAGGGCAAGGTGGGTAGATCGCTTGAGCTCAAGAGTTTGAGAACATCCTGGGCAACATGGCAAAACCCCGTCTCTACTAAAAATCCAAAAAATTAGTGGGGCATGGTGGTACCCGCCTGTGGTTCCAGCTACTCGGGAGGCTGAGATGGGAGGATCGCTTGAGCTAGGGAGGCAGAGGTTGCAGTGAACCAAAATTGCACCACTGCACTCCAGCCTGGGTGACAGAGTGAGACCCTGCTATAAAAAATAATAATAAATTTAAAAAAAGAAAAGCACTGTGAAGTGTTCTAGGGGGGTTGTGTGGCAAGAGTTTATTAAGTACCTAGTATATATCAGACACAGTTCTAGGCCCTGGGATACAGCTGTGAGCTGAAGTCTTGTCTTCCGGGCCCTGTGAATTAGAGAGTGAGCATCAAAAGCATGCAGCACACAGTAGGGCTCAAAAACCACACAGAAGGCCTCAAGAAATGTCACCTTCTTTTTTTTTTTTTTTAAGGCAGGGTCTCACTGTCACACAGGCTGGAGTACAGTGGCAGGAACATGGCTCACTGCAGCCTCCACCTCCCCAGGTTCAAGTGATCCTCCCACTTCATCCTCTTGAGTACTTGGGACTAGAGGTGTGTGCCACGCCTGGCTAATTTTTGTATTTTTTGTAAAAATGAGGGGTGGGTGTGGTGGCTCACACCTGTAATCCCAGCACTTTGGGAGGCCAGGGCGGGTGAATCATTTGAGGTCAGGAGTTTGAGACCAGCCTGGCCAACATAGTAAAACCCCTTCTCTACTAAAAATACAAAAATTAGCCAGGCATGGTGGTGGATGCTTGTAATCCCAGCTACTCAGGAGGCTGAGGCAGGAGAATCGCTTGAACCTGGGAGGCGGAGGTTGCGGTGAGCCGAGATAACACCACTCCCTCCAGTCTGGGTGACACAGTGAGACCCTGTCTCAAAAAAAAAAAAAAAAAAAAAAAGAGTTTTCACCAAGTTACTCAGGCTGGTCTCGAACTCCTGAGTCCAAGCAATCTGTGAGCTTCAGCCTCCCAAAGTGCTGGGATTACAGGCAGGAGCCACTTTGTGTGGCCAAATGTCATTTTCTTAACAACAGTTCAGATGCAGAGCCCCGCTGCACCCAGGGCCCTGGGCCTGGCTCTGGAAGGGATGCCATGAGCCCCTCCAGTCCCTTCTTCAGCTGTTGAGGAATGTGCACCACAGATTCTGTTGGTGGAGACTTTCGGCTGAGCGGCTGTGGTTCTGGAAACCTCCTTTCCCCCTTAAAAAAACTTCGAGACCTCCTAGTGTGGCCTGTGGAGGAGGAATAGACATGAATGAGGCGTGGTCCTTCCTTCCTGCAGGCCTCGACCTGCCCGTTCTGTTCTGTCTCCTCCTATTCCTCCAGCTCAGGGAGCAGGGTCCACAGCCGCAGGTCGCATGCCTGGGGAAGAGTCCCTCCTGGGATTGATAGGAGAAGATCCTGCGACCGAGTTTGCCCGTGCTGTTGGTGGCCGCTATGGAAGTGACCTCCGGAGATGGCACATCTGACTGTGCCCGGATGCCCACGCACAGCCACAGCACTACCCAGACACCAGGCCTTCTTCCATAAGACTCGGAGGCTTGGCGTGCACGTGGCAGGCTGGGCGCATGGTGGGCACCCACCCAGGGAGGGGTGGGCAAAGTGGACGCTGCTGCAGGAAAGGCCCAAGCTCGCCTTCTTGTCAAGTTGCCATTGTCACCAAGTCCAGGACACAGGATCAGAGAAGAAGGTGGCTGTGGCAGGCAAGGCCGGGATGGGTGGGGGAGGGGCAGCGGGGGGAAAGAACACCGACTAGGTCTGGGAAAACAGAAACCCCCCCAGCAGGAAGGAAACGTGGCCGGCAAGAGGTGCCCCCTGGGCTCAGGAAAGGCAAGAGGCGGCGCAGGCCACGCCCCCGAGGCCATGTTCCCTGATGTCATGCCCCCCTCCCTCTGTCAGTGGCAGGGTCCCTGGGCACTCCAGAGCCCCGGGCGCACCCTCAGCCAAAACTCTTGTCAAGCGTCCTGAAGCCAGCTGGCTGCCACCTGCCCCTGCCGCGTCCCCCTCCACCAGCAGGCAGGAAGACCCGCCCGGCTGCCTCTGCTTGGCTTCTCCAACGTTCCCCAGCCAGTGTGCTCTCATCCCTACACAGGGGCCTTCGCAGGTTCACAGCGATGGGGTGGCGGCCACCACCATGTGGCTCTCCCTGCCTAGGACAGTCACAGACCCATGGGAAGGGTCGGCTGGGCTGGACCGTGCCTGAGCCTGGGCCAGGGTCAGTAGAAGGTGTTCAGGAATGGAGAGATCCAGGGCCTGCCCACTTGCTCACCCCAGGGAGTGCTGTCTCCCCAGGAAGAAGCTCTGCCTGTCGGGCTGCTCAGGGCCTCTCATCTGAACCCTCCTGGGAACAGGAGGCCCTGAACTCTGGAGCCAGGGATGGCCAGAAACACAGGACAAGAATATCAGCCACAGCACCATGGCCGCTGCCACCACTGACCTGCACCCACCTGGGGATTATCACCTTCTTTTTTAACAGGGTCTGATCTCTGCCCACTGCAGCCTCCACCTCCCAGGCTCTAGAGACCTTCCTACTGCAGCCTACCCAGCAGCTGGGACGACAGGTGCAAGCCATCATGCCTAGCTAATTTTTAAATTTTTTGTAGAGCTAAGGTCTCAATATGTTGCCCAGGCTGGTTTTGAACCCCTGAGCTCAAGCGATCCTCCTTCCTGGGGCTCCCAAAGCACTGGGATTACAGGCTCGAGCCGTGACGCCCAGCCCATTGGGGAAGCAGGAGCCCAGGAGAGCCAGAGCGATGCCATCGTAAGTTCAGCTCCATCCTGAGACTAACAAGGTACATTCCTTGCCGGCCACGACTTGTGGTCATGAGATGCTTACAGCTAAGGGAACAGCCTAAAGATACCCGCACGGACATAGTCCTACCAGAGAAAGTCCAGATGTCCCAATACCTGTAACAATACATGCTTTCAAAATAATCACAGCTATCCTTCAATGCACTTACACACGAAAGTGTCAAGGAGAGTTTTCTTTTTGTTTTGGTTTTTGGGTTTAGTTTTTTTTTTAGACAGGGTTTCGCTCTGTTATACAGTGATACATAGCTCAGTGCAGCCTCAACCTCCTGGCCTCAAGCGATCCTCCCACCTTGGCCTCCCAAAGTATTGGGATTAGCCACCTCTCCTGGCTTGTTACTCTACTAGCAAGTGATTCCACCTGAGCAGCCAGCATCCAGGGAGACCGCGCCCAGGGAGGATGGGACTGGGGCCCTCACGGTGGTCAGAGCCAGGAATGGGCCTGGGATGGGCATGCTCCAAGGTCCAGCTGACAGCTGCAGACAGCAGGGAGGGCAGGCCTCAGGGCAGAAGGTGACCAGTGGCTGGGCCCCAGACCAAGGCTGCAGTCCTGAGGTGCCACACAGGGTCAGGCAGACAGGGCCCAACAAGGCTAGTGCAGAAGGTCCAGTCGGATGGGCTGTGAGGGGGTTCTGTGCAGAGCCACCTAGCAGTAACCAACCTGGTCGAGCCCTGTGGCCTCAAATCTGGCTTGGCTCCTGGGGCTGAGCAGGAGCCCAGCAGGCAGATGGGGAGAGGAGGCCCGGTCACGTGGCTCCAGCTGGGGCAGGGAGCCAGGCCTGAGACTCCCTCTGCAGGGGCCAGAGGCCCAGTTTTGGGCCCCACGTGCCATCCTGTGGCCAACCTCTAGGCTCTTCTGACCAAGGGCAGACTTTTCCTGCAGTGTCCTCTGAGACCAGGCCTTGGGGGGAGTTGGGCGGTGGAGCCTCCAGAGCCTGCGTCTTGACAGGCCCCGCACGCCGCCTCCTGTCTGTGGAACACCGTCCCTCCTTCCTTCAGGCAGTTCAGACGTTGGAGGAAGAGACAAAGAGCCTCGAATGTCATGAAAAGGAGGTTGGGCTTTATCCTGCAGGCAATCAGAAGCCAGAAAGGTTTCAGGATGGGCTGATCAGATTTGAGTTTCAACAGGCCACTGTGGCTGGGGACAGGAAGCCCAGTGAATGGCACTGCTGTCCATGGAGAGGGCAGTAGGGTGTGCTGTGCGGGGATCAGGGGGTACAGCAAAGGGGCTGGTGTCCAGAGAAAGCCCAGGGACGTCCGGGACAGTCGTACCACCATGTCTGTGGGCTCGTCCCTTTCCCTGAAGACCCAGCAGAGCGGGTGCTGCTTGACTTCCCAGAAGCCCTTTGTGCAGAGGAACTCACCCCATCCCCCACCCCTGCCACCCAGACTGCTACAGACACCTGAGCTCCAGCCGGGGCAGGCTGCAGGATGCCCAGCCGTGTCCCCAGGATGCCCCGCACGCTGTCCTGAAAACAGACCTGTAACTGCAGCTCTTGGAGCCTTCCGGAACCCAGATCCCCACCTGAGATCAAACCAAAGACCTGGTTTAAGGTCCCTGGTTTGGCTTGTTGCCTCCCAACGCTGCCCCACTTCGCTGTGTCTCAGCCCCTACCGCCCTGAGCCTGAGCTTCCCCATCTGTGTACTTCACCCCATGTACTTCTGGGTGCCAGGCCCTTGCAGAGTGCTGAGGTCACAGAGAGGTGCACACACACAGTAGAACAACAGGCAGGTACATGGGGGGTGGCACATGTGACCATGGGGACAGAGAAGAGGGAGAGGGAGGAGGTCAGGGTGGGGACATCAGAGTTGGCGCTTGAAGGTGGGATGGGGCAGAGCCCGGGGTTGCCCTCACTACCTCCACCCCCCTCCCCCGCACCAGCACCCAGCACTGGCTCTCACCCCTGGGCGGGACTGAACGGATGTCATTAGTAGCAGCTCCCAGTAACTGCCAGTAAGTCTGAAGCCCAGCAGCGTTGCAGAGGCCTGACATGCTGCAGCCTGCACTTTGGCAGCACAGATCTGGGCTTTGAAGTAGGTCTTATTATCTCCAATTCACAAATGAAGAGACTGAGGGTCCAAGTGGTGTAAGTTGCTGTCAGTGAGTAGCCATGCTTCCTGGGGTGGGAGCATAGGCCCTGGGGGCCCAGAGTGGGCAGGGTGCTGAAGCCCCATCCCTGTATCCCTGAGCAGCCAGCTGTGCCCTGCCAGAGCCTTGGGGCATCTCCAGTCTTGGGGCAGGAGATCCCTTAGAGTGAAGTCCAGGGTGAGCCCTCAGGAGAGGGGATCCGAGGGCCCGGCCCATCTCCTTCCCTCTGGCCTGCCCTGAGTTTCTGAGCAGGGTGTCTAGGAGAGCAGAAAGTGTGGGTGAGGCTGGCCCCCCGAGCCCAGGTGGACCAGGGACCGCTTCTTGGAGGACCCTCCGGCCTGCCCTGAGTTTCTGAGCAGGGTGTCTGGGAGAGCAGAAGTGTGGGTGAAGCTGGCCCCCCTGAGCCCGGGTAGATCAGGGACCGCTTCTTGGAGGAGGAAGTGCCTGAGCTGAGACTTGAAGGCCATGACCAATTTTCACTAGAGCGGATGGAAGCAAGGACACTGTGGGGTCAACCCACGGCACAGGCGAGGGTGGCGCGGGCAAGGGAATGAGGCAGGGGAGGCGAAGCCCGAGGAGCTGGAATGGAGGGCCGAGGGGAGCAGGAGCCAGGGAGGCCTCCTTCAGCATTTGGGGTCCTGTGGACACCAGCAGGTCACTTCTGTGTCAAGCTCTGAAGCAGCACCAGGAAGGCTGGGGGAACCACCTCCCAGACACACCTGACACTGTTTGCCCACAAGACTGGCCCTCCTGGGGTGGCAGCATTGCACAGTTACAGTCAGGTCTGGTCAGTGCCCCAGACCAGGAGGGCACGGGGGCACGGAAGTCAGGGGATTGGAGACGAGGGGCCCGCTCCACTGAGTTTCCCCCACGGCCAGCCATCGGCATGCGCCCCTCTGAGGAGGTAAGAAACCCAAACCTGACAACGAGCCAGATGGATTGTTTCTCCTGGGGTGGCAGGCCCCAAGCCAGCGCCTGCAGGCCCAGGCGTGACTGCCAGCCCCCAGCCCCGCCCCCTGCCTGGCACTGCCTGGCACTCCACTCAGCTGGGCCCTGGGCAAGGCTGCTTTGATGGTGGAAATGCACAGCCATGGCGGCCCATAGGTTTGGGCGCACCTGGAACTGAGCCTGAGGTTGCAGGGGCTCCAGGCCCCGTCCTGCCTGTGTGACCTAATGGCAGGTTAATTGGCCTCTCTGGGCCTTGGTTTCCTCATCTGTCAAGTAGGAATGACAGCAGTGCTTACATCCTGGAGGCTGTCTGAGGATGAAAGAGACAAGGTGTGTAAAAGTCTCCCGGGAGCTACAGCCAAGGCGCAGGGAGGAAGGATGAGACAGCACCCCACAAAGCAAAGTCAGAGCTACCCGACAAGCCCACACACCTTCCAGGAGGTCACGAGGTGGCAGAAGGTGCCTGGGAAGGTTTCCAGCAGGAAGGTTCCGGAACATCTGCCGATGCTTGAACCCCTCTCAGAGTCCCTCCAGCAATGGAGCGCCTCGCCAGGCATAGCTGCAGGCCCTCCCGTCTCCTGTGGGTCCCCTGCCCTCGCCCCAGCACTGCAGTGAGTGTGTCTCTGGGCTTTCAAGACTGGAATGGCGGCTGGTTGCAGTGGCTCACGCCTGTAATCCGAGCATTTTGGGAGGCCAGGGAGGGTGGATCATGAGGTCAGGAGTTCGAGACCAGCTTTGGCCAACATGGTGAAACCCTTTCTCTACTAAAAATACAAAAATTAGCCAGGCGTGGTGGCATGTGTCTGTAATCCCAGCTACTCAGGAGGCTGAGGCAGGAGAATCGCTTGAACCCGGGAGGCAGAGGTTGCAGTGAGCCGAGATGGTGCCGTTGCACTCCAGCCTGGGCGACAGTGTGAGACTCTGTCTCAAAAAAAAAAAAAAAAAAGACTGAATGACTGGACCCACTGGTCATGGCCCGTCATCGTCAGGGGAGAAGGTGACCTGCACCATTCCTGTCTTGAGGCCCGTGCAACTTCCGGGATGTCCAGCAAGGCCCTCCGTAGCCCCAGCCCAGCTGGGAGGCCGTGGGACATCCGCCTGTCCTTTCTGTGCTGCTGTGCTAAGCTGTTCCTTCTTGGGACATGGGAGGCAGGCATTGGCTCTGGAAGGCTCCAGAAAAGAGGAACAAGTTCCAAGTTCCCTTCAGCAGCCCCAAAACTACTTGGCAGGTAGCTCAGTCCCACCCCAGAGGCTAATTACATGAATGGTGTGACATGGGCTCCCAGCACAGGGCGTTGCAATCAGTGGCCCGAGGCCAAGGCTGTGCCTCACCACCTAGCAGCTGTGTGGCCTTGAGGGAGTTGCCCAACTCCTCTGACTCCGTTCACTCACCTAAAAAGTTGTGAGTGACAATTGTATGACCTTCCTCCAGGGAGAGCTGCGAGCACTTATCAAGCTGAGTGCCAGAAAGAAGTCAGGCGTGAAAAGTGACTTTTTTTCTTTTCTTTTTTTTTTTGGAGACAGTCTCTCTCTGTTGCCCAGGCCGGAGTGCAGTGGCACGATCTCGGCTCACTGCAACCTCCACCTCCTGGGTTCAAGTGATTCTCCTGCTTCAGCCTCCTGAGTAACTGGATTATAGGGGCCCGCCACCATGCTTAGCTCATTTTTGTATTTTGAGTAGAGACAGGGTTTCACCATGTTGGCCAGGCTGGTCTCAAACTCCTGACCTCAGGTGTTCTGCCCGCCTCAGCCTCCCAAAAAGCTGGGATTACAGGCATGAGCCACTGCAACCGGCCGAAAACCTGATTTTTGAAGGAAAAAGCTGGGGCCGAGATTGGGCAAGGGGCCCGATGAGATGGGGCAACATGGGCGGAACAGGGGTTCTGGCTGCTGCGGTCCGGAGGGCCCAGCAGCAAGGCCACGGAAGGAAAGACAGTGCACCAGAGTCGAACCCTGTTTTGAAGGCAACAGGCAGCTGGAGGGTGACCTAGCAGGTCTGTGCTGCAACCCAAGTGCCCGCACAGGGGCACCCGTGAGACGAAAGCCCATTCACGCATTTATTCACTCACTCACTCACTCATTCATTCATCTGTTCATTCAAGATATTTATTGAGAGTCGGGGGCAGTGGCTCACGCCTGTAATCCCCACACTTAGGCTGAGGTGGGTGAATGGCTTGAGCCCAGGAGCTCGAGAATACAGTGAGCTATGATTGCGCCACTGCATTCCAGCCTGGGTCACAGAGCAAGACTCTGTCTTTAAAAAGCAAACAAAAAAAGTATTTATGTACTGATGGATGGATGCAGGACCTGGGATGTGTAACGGCTGGGCACTGTCTCAGGGAAGCTCCTCCTGCCTGAACACCTGCTCCGGAAGCCAGAGCCAGACATTAGATGATGTTAGAATGTTCTCTGGAGTGCTCAGGGAAGGTTAACCAGGGACAGGGGAAAGGGTATGCCAGAGGTTGGGGAGGGGTTGCGGCAGCCTCACTGATGAGACGTTTGAGCAGACGGGGCAGGAGGAGCGGGGTCGGCTTCGTGGACCACTGTGGTCAGACAGGTCCCCAACGCAGGAGGTCCACGCCCAGGGCGTCCTGACTCCTTTCACTCCGCATGCTGTTGTTTTTGGATGTTCCCATCTTGCTGTGTGGATCAGTTAATGTTCCTTTCCTCCACTGCTGAGCGACAGTGGAGCTACACCACCTTCACCAGGCAAACGGACGCCAGGGTCTTTCCAGTTGGGGTTATAATGACTAAAGCTGCGATGGACATTCACACGTAGTTTTTTTTTTTTTTTGGACGGGATGTTGCTCTGTCGCCCAGGCTGGAGTGGTGCAGGCTGGAGGTGTGTTCACAGCTTGATGCAACCTCTGCCTCCCAGGCTCAGGTGATCCTCCTGCCTCAGCCTCTGAAGTAGCTGGGACTAGAGGCCTGCACCACAGTGACAGCTAATTTTTAAAAGGCTTTTTTTTTTAAGTTCTGGGATACATGGACTGGTTTGTTATATTGATATACGTGTGCTACAGAAGCACTTTCGGAGGCTGAGGTGGGTGGATCACCTGAGGTCAGGAGTTCGAGACCAGCCTGGCCAACATGGTGAAAGTCTCTCTCTACTAAAAATACAAAAATTTGCCCAGCGTGGTGGCGCACACCTATAATCCCAGCACTTTAAGAGGCTGAGGCAGGAGAATCACTTGAACCCGGGAAGTGGAGGTTGCAGTGAGCTGAGATTGCATCACTGCACTCCAGCCTGGGCGACAAAGTGAGACTGTGTTTCAAAAAAAAAAAAAAAA
>NW_022437110.1:1864739-2046656 GCF_009761245.1 Sapajus apella
ATGGTCTCGGTCTCTTGACCTTGTGATCCACCCGCCTCGGCCTCCCAAAGTGCTGGGATTACAGACGTGAGCCACCGTGCCCGGCCATGTTATATATATTTTATAATTTTCCCTCTCTCTCTCTCTCTCTCTCTCTCTCTATATATATATATATATATATGCACATAGCATAAGAAAATGCCAAACTGGGGTGGGGTGCAGTGGCTCACATCTGTAATCCCGGCACTTCGGGAGGCTGAGGTGGGCACTTCACAAGGTCAGTAGATCAAGACCAGCCTGGCCAACATGGTGAAACCCTGTCTCTACTCAAAATATAAAAATATAGCTGAGTGTGGTGACGGGTGCCTATAATCCCAGATACTCGGGAGGCTGAGGCAGGAGAATCTCTTGAACCTGGAAGGCGAGATTGCAGTGAGCCAAGACTGCGCCACTATACTCCAGCCTGGCAACAGAGGAAAACTCTGTCTCAAAAAAAAAAAAGAAAGAAAAAGAAAATGCCACATTGTTTTCCAAAAGGACTGAGCCATTTTGCAATTGCACCAGCAATGTGCAAAAATTCCAGTTGCTCCACATCCTCAGCAACACGATACCAGCAGGCGTCTTCATTTTAGCCTTGATAGCAGGTCTGATGATGACTAATGATGATCCTTTCATGCGCTGATATGTCATGCACATCTCTGCTGAAGTGTCTGTTCAAATGTTTTGCTCATTTTTTATTAGGTGGTTTGTCTTATGGAGTTATAAGTGTTTTTATAAACTCTGGATACAGGTCCTTTATTAGGTTTCTGTTTTGCATCTTGCAGCTTTGGAACCAGAGCCCTAATAAAAACAAGGACACTATTCCCAACACAGTCATCGCTCCTCTGGCACTAGCACCTGAAGTCACAAGGAGGCCTCATTTGCAGCTGTAGCCCTGAGGCTTGCGCTTCCTCCATGGAAATGTAGATCCTTGAAGATATTTACCTCCAAAAGAGAGGTTTCATCAAAATTAAATATACAATTTAGAGGTAGCTGTTATTTATTTATTTATTTATTTTTAGATGGAGTCTCACTCGGCGTCCCAGGCTGGAGTGCAGTGGCATGATCTTGGTTCACTGCAACCTCCGCACCCCAGGTTCAAGCAATTCTCCTGTCTCAGCCTCCTGAGTAGCTGGGATTACAGGCGTCCACCACCACGCCTGGCTAATTTTTTTATTTTTAGTACAGACGGGGTTTCACCATCTTGGCCAATCTGGTCTTGAACTCCTGATCTTGTGACCCACCCACCTTGGTCTCCTCCTGGGATTACAGGCATGAGCCACCACGCCCAGCCTCTTCTTTTTTGAGGCAAGGTTTCACTCCCATCGCTCAGGCTAGAGTGCAGTGGTGCCATCAAAATTCACTATAGCCTTAACTCCCTGGGACCAGATGATCCTCCCACCTCAACCTCCCAAGTAGCTGGGATACAGGTGTGTACCACGCCTGGCTAAGGTTTGTATTTTTAGTAAAGACTGGGTTTCACCATGGTGCTCAGGCTGGTCTGGAACTCTTAACACAGGTGATCTGTCCATCTAAACCTCCCAAAGTGCTGGGATTACAGACATGAGACATTGTGCCTGACCAAGGCAGTCTTCTTTATGAATGCAGAAACAAAATGTTTTAGCATGGGGGAACTTCTTTGCATCTTCCTCATCTGCACACTCAGCTTCCCCAGGTGGACTGAAGAAGAGGGGAGCCAAGTGGTTCTACACTACTCTGCCTCAAAGAGAAGGCTTTTCTGTAGGATTTTTAGTTTCCCTTTTTTTTTTTTATAGTGCGACTTGATCAGCATACCTTTTTTTGTTTGTCTGTTTTTTTTAAGAGACGGGGTCTCGCTCTATTCCCAGGCTGGAGTGCAGAGGTTGATGTGATTGTGGCTCACTGCAGCCTCAAACTCCTGGGCTCAAGTGATCCTCTTACCTCAGCCTCCCAAGTAGCTGGGATTACAGGTGCCCACCACATCTGGCTAATTTTTTTTTTTTTTTTTAAACGGAGTCTTACTCTGTCTCAGGCTGGAGTGCAGTGGCGCGATCTCGGCTCACTGCAATCTCCACCTCCCGGGTTCAAACAATTTTCCTGCCTCAGCCTCCTGAGTAGTTGGGACTACAGGCATGTGCCACCACACCCAGCTAATTTTTGTATTTTTAGTAGAGACAGGGTATCACCATGTTGACCAGGATGATCTCAATCTCTTGACCTCAGGTGATCCACCCGTCTCAGCCTCCCAAAGTGCTGGGATTACAGGCGTGAGCCACCACACCTGGCCCCCTAATTTTTGTGTTTTTAGTAGATACAGGGTTTTGTCACGTTGACAAGGCTGGTCTCAAACTCCTGACCTCAGGTGATCTGCCCACCTTGGCCTCCCAAAGTGCTGGGATTATAGGTGTGAGCCAAGGCGCCCAGCCAACTTGCCTTTTTTAAAGGGCTTCATTTATTGCTAAGGTCCTCTTTTTAATTGTTGAGATGCTTGCCCTTGATGGCTCCATAGTTTAATATGCTAGGGAGAATTTTGTAGGAGCAGCTCAACTTCTGGGTTTTATGACATCATTCTACAGTTTACAAATCACCTGTGAGCTAATTTGCATTAATAAAATACATGTTATATCAAAACAATCTGTACACAATTTGGATCAGCCATGAACAATATTTAAATGGGAATAATAATGGAATCCTTATTATTATTTTAACTAAAAATATGACATAACTGTGTTGTTAAAAAAAAAAAAAAAGAAAGAAAGAAAATATGTGTCAGGAGAGGGTAAGATTGCTAAATTCTCACTTGCCACAGAAAGGAACCACAGAGCACGGTGGCTCACGCCTGTAATCCCAGCACTTTGGGAGGCCGAGGAGGGCGGATCACCTGAGGTCACGAGTTCAAGACCAGCCTGGCCAACATGGCGAAAACCTGTCTCTACTAAGAATATAAAAATTATCCAGGCATGGTGGCATATGCCTGTAATCCCAGCTACTCAGGAGGCTAAAATAGAATTGCTTGAACCCAGGATGTGGAGGTTGCAGTGAGCCAAGATCAGGCCACTGCACTCCAGCCTAGACAACAGAGCAAGACTATCTCAAAAAAACAAAACAAAAAAAACTTTACACAGATGGCCATAGCAGCTTTGTTCATAATTGCCAAAACTTGGAAGCAACCAAGATGTCCTTCAGTATATCAATGAATAAATAAATTGTGGTACATCCAGACAATGAAATATTTTTCAGTACTAAAAATAAATGAGCTTTCAAGCACAAAAAGACATGGCTGGGCACAGTGGCTCATGACCCGTAATCCCAGCAATTTGGGAAGCTGAGGCGGAAGGATCACTTGAGCCCAGGAGTTTGAGACCTGCCTGGGCAACATAGTGAGACCCCCATCTCTAGAAAAAATAAACAAAACTAGCCAGTGTGATGGTGTGCACCCATAGTCCCAGCTGCTTGGGAAGCTGAGATGGGAGGATTGCCTGAGCCTGGGAGGTTGAGGCTGCAGTGAGCCAAGATGGCACCATTGCCCACCAGCCAGGTGACAGAGTAAAGACCCTATTAAAAAAAAAAAAATACCCCAAAATACAAAAAAAAAAAAAAAAAAAAAAAAAAAAAAGCTACATACTGTATGATTTCATTACAGGACATTCTGTAAAAAGCAAAACTATGAAGACAGCATAAGGTCAGTGGTTGCCTGAAGTTGGGGAGGGAGGCATGAATAGGTGGAGCACTGGGGATTTTTAGGACAGAGAAACTACTCTGTACAACAGTAGAGTGGTGGATACACATGGTTATGCATTTGTCCAAACTTATAGGATGTATAACAGCAAGAGTGGCCCTAACGTAAACTATCGACTTTGGAGATCACGATGCATCAATGCAGTTTCCTTGATTATAACAAATGTGCCACTGTCGGTTGAGATGTTGGCACTGAAGGAGGCTGCGTACAGGCTGGAGGGACAGGAGTCTATGGGAGAGCTCTGTGTCTTCCACTCGATTTTGCTGTGAACCTAAAACTTCCTTAAAAAATAAAGCCTATTATAATATTTTTAAAAAATCAAACGGGGCAGAAAAACAGGGCCTGGAGGCAGGGAACCTAAGGCGATTTCACGCCAACTTCCTAGAACTAAATTGAAAGGAAAACCCTAACTTTTCGAGCCTAAATAACAAAAGGGCCAGAGGTACTCCCTTTGCAAACCCCCACCTTTGTTTTTTTTTTTTTTGAAACAGGGTCTCACTCTGTTGCCCAAGGCGGGAGTGCAGTGGCACAATCTTGGCTCACTGCAACCTCTGCCTCCCAAGTTCAAGTGATTCTCCTGCCTCAGCCTCCTGAGTAGCTGGGACCACGGGCACACACCACCACCACATCCTGTTAATTTTTTTATATTTTTGCTAGAGACGGGGTTTTGCCACATTGGCCAGGCTGGTCCTGAACTTCTAACCTCAAGTGATCTGCTCTCCTCAGTCTCCCAAAGTGCTGCGATTACAGGCGTGAGCCACTGCTGTGGCCTGAAGCCCCACCTTTTCTGCGTGGCAGGTGGGACACTGGCTGTCTGCAACCAATCAGACTCATTGCTGGCCAAGTCTTCATTAGCACAGGAGTATAACTTTGTTACTTCAGCCTCTGATTGGTCAGTTTCTGCAACCAATCAGATGTTTGCACAGGAGTGTGACCTTTGTAACTTCACTTCAGCCTCTGATTGGTCTGCAGGCCACCACTTCATTTACATGAGGTAACCACCAAGTGGCCAATGGGAAACCTGGAGGGGTTATCTGGATGGGAGAACATTCTATATCTGGCTCTTGAGCCACTCACTGTTTGGGCTGCTCCACACTGTGGAGTGTACTTTCATTTTCAAGAAATCCCTGCTTTCATTCTTTCGTTGCTTCATTCTTTCTTTGCTTTGGTGGGTGTTTTATCCAATTCTTTGTTCAAAATGCCAAGAACCTGCAGTCAAGACTCTCTACCGGTGACACATTTTTTTTTTTAAGACGGAGTCGCACACTGTTGCCTGGGCTGGAGTTCAATGGCACAATCTTGGCTCATTGCAACCTCTGTCTCTCAGGTTCAAGCGATTCTCCTGCCTTATTCTCCCAAGTAACTGAGATTACAAGCACTCGCCACCATGCCCAGCTAATTTTTTTTTTTTGTATTTTTAGTAGAGATGGGGTTTCACTATGTTGGCCAGGCTAGTCTCAAACTCCTGACCTTGTGATCCACCCGGCTCTGCCTCCCAAAGTGCTGGAATTACAGGTGTGAGCCACTGCACCTGGGCTAATGTTTGTATTTTTAGTAGGGACAGGGTTTCACCATGTTGGCCAGCCGATCCCAAACTCGTGTCCTCAAGACATCCGCTGGTGTGTGCATGTGCATGTGCATGTGTCTGTGTGTCTGTGTGTGTGTAAGATCTACCGGTGTGTGTGTGGGGTGTGTGTGTGTGTGTGTGTATGTGTAGGTTACTCCCGTCCCCAGCTGCACCCATCTTTCAAAACCAATATCCTCCAGCAAAGCCTCCTCCTGGGCTCACCTGTGCTCTTCAGGCCTCGCTCAGCTGAGCAGCCCCCTGGCTTAGCCAGGTAAGCTAAGGGGCCGGCCGGCAACTTTCTTTCAGCATCTCTGGACGGTATGTACCGTGTCCTCCTACTTCACTTCAGAGGTGTTTCCTGAACTTTTCAGAACCATCTCAGAGACCCCAGCCCAAATTGCAGCAGTCAGCTGCCTTATCTCCAAAGACCGCTGCCAGCTGCCTTCTCTGGTGTTGGCAAAAAGGACAGATCACCCTGTTCCCCTTTGTACTCCTGTCTGCGTGGAGGAGGCTGGTGTGGGCGACCCAGTGAGAGAAGATGCTGCTGTTAAACTAGTGGGGGTGTTTCAAGGTCAAGTTGGCAGCCTTCACACTCCAGGCAGATCTGCGGATGAGCTCCCTGGCCAGGGGATGGGGGCCCTCCCCAGCAGGCAGCAGCGCCTCACCCAGTGCAGGGAAACAGCAAATGCCTATGTGGTACTTACCATGTGACACATGCATTGTTTCATGTAACTGACAAAAATCCTTGAGGGAGGCTGAGTGTGGTGGCTCACACTTATAATCCTAGCACTTTGGGAGGCTGAGGCAGGCAGACCACCTGAGGTCAGGAGTTCGAGACCAGCCTGGCCAACATGGTAAAACACCATCAGCAAAACGTGATACTAAAAATACAAATTAGTCAGGCATGGTGGTGCATGCTTGTAGTCCCAGCTACTCGGGAGGCTGAGGCAGCAGAATAGAACCCAGGAGGTGGAAGTGGCAGTGAGCCGAGCTCTCACCACTGCACTCCAGCTGGGTGACAGAGCAAGAATCGGTCTAAAATAAAAAAAGAAAAGAAAAAAGGCTGGGCGTGGTGGCTCACACTTGTAATCCCAGCACTTTGGGAGGCCAAGGCGGGCGGAGAACGAGATCAAGAGATTGAGACCATCCTGGCCAACATGGTGAAATCCCATCTCTACTAAAAATACAAAAATTAGCTGGGTATGGTGGTGCACACCTATAGTCCCAGCTGCTCGGGAGGCTGAGGCAGGAGAATTGCTTGAACCCGGGAGGCGGAGGTTGCGGTGAGCAGAGGTTGCGGTGAGCCGAGGTCGCGCCACTGCACTCCAGCCTGGCGCCTGGCGACGAAACAAGACTCTGTCTCCAAAAAAAAAAAAAAAAAAAAAAAAAATGCTGGGCGCAATGGCTCATGCCTGTAATTCCAGCACTTTGGAAGGCCGAAGACGGCAGATCACAAGGTCAGGAGGTTGAGACCATCTTGGCTAACATGGTGAAACCCGTCTCTACTAAAAATCCAAAAAATTAGCCAGGCGTGGTGGCATGTGCCTGTATTCCCAACTACTTGGGACGCTGAGGCAGGAGAATCCCTTGAACCCGGGAGGCGGAGGTTGCAGTGAGCCGAGGCTGGTTGCACTCCAGCCTGGGCAAGAGTGAGACTCTGTCAAAAAAAAAGAAAAAATCCTTGAGGGAGGCACTGTTATTATCCCCATCTACAGGTGAACCAACCAAGGCACAGAAACTTATGTAACTGGCCCAAAATTAAACAGCTGAAACTAAGCGGCAGTTGTTCTAGCTCCACAGCCAAAGCTCATAGACACTGTGTGAAAGAATGCACATTTTGCTAACTTCTTGCTACAAAATATCCAAGTAGTTACTGCCAAATGGATGCTGAGCTCATAAAACAATGTGAAGTGTATACATTGTAGAGAGTGTGGGATTTAGAGTCACAAGAGCTGGATTTGAATCTTGGGTCTCCCACTCAGTGGCTGAAAGACCTGGAAAGTCTCCATATCCTCATCTGTAATGAACAGGAAGTGGTATTTCCTTTCCAGGAAACAAAAATAAATTAAGGAGCACTCAGAAGTGGCCTTGATTCGGCCCTCTAGAAAGACCACAGCAGGGGGCTGGCTGTGGTGGCTCATGCCTGTAATCCCAGCACTTTGGGAGGCCGAGGCAGGCGGATCACGAGGTCAGGAGTTCGAGATCAGCCTGACAAACATGGTGAAATCCCATCTCTACTAAAAACACAAAAATTAGTCAGGTGTGGTGGTGCATGCCTATAATCCCAGCTACTCAGGAGGCTGGGGCAGGAGACTTGCTTGAACCGGGGAGGCAGAGGTTGTGGTGAGCCAAGATCGTGCCATTGCACTCCAGCCTGGGCTACAAGAGCGAAACTCAAAAAAAAAAAAAAAAAAAAAAAAAAAAAAAGATGGACTAGGAGAGAAACCACAGGCCAGGAAAGCAGGGACATCTGAAAAGCTTCAAGAAGGGGTTTTGATACAAGACAGATGATGGAATCAGCACTCCTGCTTGGGACGGTGAAGGGACACTGTCCCCAGGAGTGGGAGCCAAGGCTGAGCTGGAAGCAGATGGCTGGCTGGAAGGACAGAGCAGGCTGGAGGCCAGTGTGCCAGCCGGGTCACTTCTCCCCAGGGCTCAACTTCCTCCCACCAGGGGCCCCTGTGACAGGGAGCACAGACGGTCAGACAGCTCCAGGTGGGCCAGGGAACAGGGCATTCGGACCGAGAGTTGGACAGAGACAGGGCCTTGAATGCCCACGCAGGTGACTACAGGGAGACGGGTGCGGGGGGACCACAGGGCCTGGAAACCGGCAAGGGACTGAGCAGGGGTGGCCTGAGCTGGGAATGGCTTCCCAGCGGCTTAACTGAGCAGAGCTGGCAACACTCCCCACCCCTTAGTTACCCGTGAAGGAGCCCAGGAGCGGTCCTCCAAGGAGGTGGTCAGCCAATTTCAGAGGCACCCCTTCCTCTTGGGCCTCCCTCCCTTCCCCTTCCCCACCCTCAACATTCACTAAACACCTGCAGAGGTTTATGGGACCAGGTGCTAGGAAGTCCCCACATCTGTCCCCACCGGACCAGTTCATGTGAACTGATCTTCTTTCCTTCTCTCCCTCCTTCCTTCATTCCTTTTCTCCCTCCCTCCATCCCTCCCTTTCTTCCTCCCTCCCCCTTCATCCCTCCATCCTTGCCTCCTCCCCTCTCCATCCCTCCCTTCCTTCCTCCTTCCCTCTCTCTCTTCCTTCTCTCCCTCCCTTCCTCCTTTCCTTCCTTGGTGGTTAATTACTGAGTGTTCAGGCACTGTTCTAAGTGCTTAAGACACATATACAGATCCCTGCCTTCTTGGAACGTACATTTTACTAGGAAGAAGTCAATAAACAATAAATATAATAAATATGTGAACAAAATGTTATATTGGAAGGCAGTATATATTAGGGAAAGAGAAATGGTAGAACAGTGTCCTGGGTTGGGTGCCCAGAGAGGAAGCCCAGAGACTGGGATTCCAGGGCTGGCTGTGGGTCTGGAAAGCGATCCTAGGAAGCAAGCTGGGGAGGGGAGGAGAGAGTGCAGCTGCATACCTGCACTGGGTGCCCTTGTGCCCACCTGGGCTCAGTGGCCTCTGGGCAGCTGCGTGGAATGTACATCCAAGCCAAGCTGGCCTGTTGGGGGAGGGAGCCAGGGATTCCACCAGCCCCATGATCTTTGTGAGGACTGCTCCCTGCACACAGCCGGGATACTGGAGTGGCCTCCCACGACCCCAGGTGCTGCCAGATGGGTGGGGCGGTGACAGCCTGGGGCAGTGGTTCTCCAAGTGTGGTCCTTGGACCAGCAGCATCAGCATCACGGGGGAACTTGTTAGAAATGCAGATTCTTGGGCCCATAGCAGGCCTACTGGGTCAGACGCCCTGGGGATGGACCCAGCCTTCCAGGAGATTCTCAGGTGCCGAGGGTGGAGAAGTTTTAGAGATGTGGCTAGGCACTGCTATGGTCTGCACAGGGTTTGGGGAATCGGGAGTGAGTGGGGTAGGCTGGGGTGGTGTCTTCGTTCCGGCTGCTGTAACAAAATACCAGCTGGGTAGTTGTCAACAACAAAAATGTATTTCTCACAACAAAAATGTATTGCTCACAGTTCTGGAGACTGGAAAGTCCAAGATCAAGGCACCAGAAGGTGCAGGGTCTGAGGAAGGCCTACTTTCTGCTTCATAGACAGCATCTTTTGACAGTGTGCACACACGGCAGAAGGGGTGAGAGGGGCTCTCTAAGGCCCCCCTCCACTTTTTTTTTTTTGAGACAGAGTCTCATTCAGTCACCAGGCACCAGGCTGGAGTGCAGTGGCATGACTTCAGCTCACTGCAACCTCCGCCTCCCAGGTTCAAGCAATTCTCCTGCCTCAGCCTCCCAAGTAGCTGGGACTACAGATGCGCACCACCACGCCCAGCTAATTTTTTTTTTTTTGTATTTTTAGTAGAGATGGGGTTCCACCATGTTGGCCAGGATGGCCTCAATCTCTTGACCTCATGATCCACCTGCCTCAGCCTCCTAAAGTGCTGAGATTACAGGCGTGGACCACTGCGCCCGGCCTCTAAGGTCCCTTTTATAAGGGTATTAATCCCATTCCCGAGGCTTTGCTTGTTATGGACTGAATGTCTGCGCTCTCCCCGAATTCATGTGTTGAAATCCTAACCCTCAAGGTGGTGGTATTTGGAAATACATTTGCGCTATCAGAGGAGCCCTTGAGGGACAGACCCAGTGTCAGCAGATCCACCTAGAGTGGAAGACAAGGACCTTGGACAGCCAAAGCCCAGACCACAGGGACAGGCAGAGAGGACACGGCAGTCTGGCTTGCCGAGAGCAGGGTGAGGACCCTGCAGGTGGGGCCGCCAGGTGTGGCTATTACATGACAGCCACTGATGGTGCTATGGAAGGGCCTTCAGTGGGGCAGTGACATTCCTATTTGGGGGTCTCGTTAAAATGCAGTTGTTACAAACCAGGAAGGCTGTGGTGCAGGCATTCCCTCGAAGGCTCACACAACAGAAATCTCCTACAAAGAAGAAAGGTGTTTGCGCACAAATTCCCTGCATGCCTGTGCTGGGTGTCCGGCTTTCACCCTCCCAGAGGGAGGGATGCTCCATCCTTCACCCTGCTTTCGTCTTTCGGGGCCATCTCTATGGGCTGCAGCCGAAGGTGGAGGTGCCCCGTGGGGGGTCAGAGCCAGGCGAGAGAGTGATGTGGGAATGGATGCCCTCCCTCCTTGAGCCTGCCTCGGATAACGTCCTTTGACCAATGTCACTGCCTTCCAGGCCGGCCTCCTTAGACTTTCTTTTTTTTTTTTTTTTTTGAGATGGAGTCTCACTCTGGCTGGAGTGCAATGGCGCGATCTCGGCTCACCGCAACTTCCGCCTCCTGGGTTCAGGCAATTCTCCTGCCTCAGCCTCCTGAGTAGCTGGGACTACAGGCACGCGCCACCATGCCCAGCTAATTTTTTGTAGTTTTAGTGGAGACGGGGTTTCACCATGTTGACCAGGATGGTCTCGATCTCTTGACTTCGTGATCCACCCGCCTCGGCCTCCCAAAGTGCTGGGATTACAGGCGTGAGCCACCGCGCCCGGCCTCCTTAGACTTTCTTCTTTGCCAGAGACCTCCCCTCCCAGAGTCCCGATTCCCCTAGTCATCCCCCCCTCCTTCTGTCAGCATCCCCCTTTGTAAATCGCCCTCCTGGAATTTCCCTAATTTTCGGAAACCATCTGTTTCCCCATGGGACCCTGACTGATGTGACAGTGTCGTGAGTACTGGCAGGAACTGGAAGCATCTGAGAGACAGAGCTGGGGACAAGCAGTGGGTTAGGTGGAAGAATGTCAGGGAAAACCCGAAATAAGGGCAGGGGCAGGAGGGCGCTTAGGGTAGGATGCTGGTGAAGAAGAAAAGACGGAAGATGAAAGCGTGTGCCACGGCCTCCAGAGGGAAAGCTCGCTGTGTGCGGGGCCGAGACTCCTAACCTCCCTGAATGAATGAATGAATGAAGTGTCCTGAGCAGCACAGGACCCTTTTCTTCCTCACAGGGCCTCAGGCTGATTCCAAAAGGAAGGGAGAAAGAGAGGTTTAGACCCTGAAAGACCAGTGCTGTGTGCGTAGGACACCCAGCAAAACCCTGCCAAGGTGGAAGGTGGGACTCAATGGAGCTGGGAGTTTTTGGAGGCAGCAGCCGACAGGCAGAGGCCATTGACTTGGCTCTGGGTTTGAGCCATAGGCTCAGTAGCTCTGTGGCCCTGAGCAAGTGGCAAAACCTCTCTGGGCTTCAGAGCACACTAGCCTGACTCCGAGTCCTGGCAGGAAGACCAGGCTGCAGTCGCTTGAACACTTGCCAAGTTATGGGCATGGGGACCCCCATCCCTGGACTGTGACCCTGTGACAGTGGCATGTTGCAGGAATGGAAACACGTGGGTGGCTTCAGAGACCCCTCCCTGAGTTCCAAGACTCCTGCATGGGAACTCCTGGCAAAGACACCCTCTCTGTGTCCTGGGGTGGTTGTTGCTGGCTTTCCAGCTGTACCTTCTTTGCAGCAATGGAGTCTGCCCTCCATGGACATTGATTAGGTACCTACTGTGTGCTGGGCACTGGGGATTTGGTGGGGGACACAGGTGCAGCCCCACAGCTCCAAAAGATGAAAAACAGCAGATCGCTGGGTGTTTTCCCACCAACTTCTTTTCTAACCTGGATAACAAAAAATATTACTTAATGCCCCAGAGGAGCGAATGGAACTGTGATCGGTTCAGAGCCAACACTTGTGAAAACAGGTTTCCCCGGGCAGCTGTGGGGGCGGAACAGGAGCTGCACGTCCCATTGTCCCAGAGTCCCCACCCCCACACTGGGGAGGAGCTGCCAGCCGGGCCTAGGGTGGGGTTGGGAGTTGGCCTGGGGCGGGGGGCGGGTAGGTGAGGGCCTTAGGGGTTTAACTACCCTTGGCCTGGAGGGCCGAGGGGAGGCCCTGAGGGGTCCAGGTGGGGAGTGGTTGGGTGAGATTTTCCAGCGGGAGAGAAGCTAACTTGGAGGAGAAGTGAGGGCAGCTCAGGCTGGGATGGGAAGGAAGGACTGAGGGGGTGGGGGGCACAGATAATACCTGGCATTTGGCAGCAGTGCCACATGGATCCTAGGGTGGGCCACAGGCCCAGGCTGGACAGGAAGGGCAGTCATGAAATATGGCCTTCTTGAGGACAGCGTGGCCAAGCAGATGTCAGCACAGAGCCAACGGTGCCCTTTTTTAGCCTGGACAACACATCGTGTGCACCAGGGCCATCTGAGTCCTTCGTTTCCTCCTCCCAACTTCCGCACTTCAAACCTCGCCCCAGATGGAAGCCCTTCCCCACATCCACTTCCTAGGGGACCGCCCTCCTCCACTTCTTCGGAAGGCCAGCCAGCTTCCCCAGACGGGCCACCGGATGCTGAAGACTGTATATCAGCTGTCAGCGTTTCCCCTGGAAACACCAAAGGGCAGAGGGCTTTCCCTCAAGGCCAACAAAAGCCAGACTCACCAACAGGAAGCTTGACCCCACCTCCCTCTGCAGCCTCCAGCTCATTCCCTTACCTGTGGGCAGCCCACAACCCAAATTCACCTTCTCCTGGCTCTGTCACAGTATCTGGCTTTATTATTACTATTTTTACTGTTATCATTATTGAGACAGGGTCTCACCCTCTCGCCCAGGCTGGAGTGTAGTAGTACAATCTGGGCTCACTGCACCCTCCCACCTCAGCCTCCTGCAGGCGCACTCCACCATGCCTGACTACTTTTTGTATTTTGCTGTAGAAACAGGATCTCCTTATGTTTCCCAGGCTGGTCTTGAACTCCTGGTCTCAAGTGATCCTCCTGCTCCAGCCTCCCAAAGTGGTGGGATTACAGGAGTGAGCCACCGCACCCAGCCTGACCTTATTGTTAAAGATACACTTCCCAGTGTTTCAGTGCTTGTCCGTCTTCTTCTCCCCTGACCAGCATACAAACTCTGTGAGGACAGGGACCTCACTGTTTTGCTCAAGGCTTCGTCACCAGGGCCTGGACCTGGGTGAGGCACATAAAAAAAACAGTGGACACCTGTTAACGGAGCCTGCTGGCCCCTGGGCAACAGGTACCTAGACAGCTCCAAGGTGGCAGACTGTGATGGGTGACCCAGGTCTGGGCAATCTGGAAGAATGTGGTGAGATGTATTATCCTTGGGCAATCTGGGGAAACCCTGCGGAAGAAGGCTTCATCCTAGCACTTTGGGAGGCTGAGGCGGGCAGATCACCTGAGGTCAGGAGTTCAAGATCAGCCTGATGAACGTGGAGAAACCCCATCTCTACAAAAAATACAAAATTAGGCTGGGTGCCGTGGCTTGTGCCTGTAATCCTAGCACTTTGGGATGCCAAGGCGGTGGAATTGCCTGAGCTCAAGAGTTCGAGACCAGTCTGGGCAACACAGTGAAACCCTGTCTCTACTAAAATACAAAAAAAATTAGCCGGGTGTGGCAGTGTGCACCTGTGGTCCCAGCTACTCGGGAAGCTGAGGCAGGAGAATTGCTTGAACCCAGGAGGCGGAGGGTGCAGCACGCGGAGATCGCGCCATTGCACTCCAGCCCAGGCGACAGAGTGAGACTCCATCTCAAAAAAAACAAAAAATAAAAAACAAAATTAGCTCGGCATGGTGGCACATGCCTGTAATCCCAGCTACTCGGGAGGCTGAGGCAGGAGAATGACTTGAACCTGTAAGGTGGAGCTTGTGGTGAGCCGAGATCGTGCCATTGCACTCCAGCCTGGGCAACAAGAGCTAAACTCCATCTCAAACAAGACAAAACAAAACAAAGAAGGCTTTGATTTTCAACAGGAAAAGGTAGCACTTCTGCGGGACGCACAGAGTGCTTTCTCGCACACACGGGTAGATGGACAAGGGCCTGGAGGTAGGGTCTTCAGAGACGTAATCAGGTGAAATGAAGTCCCACAGCTGGGCGCTAATGCAATGTGACTATGACCTATGAAAAGAGAGACACCAGGCAGGGGCACACACAGCAGAAGACTGAGTGAGGAGCCCGCAAGAGGGAGGGCATCTGCCAGCCACCGCAAGAGGCCTTGGAAGAGCCCAGCAAGTTTTAATTTTTTTAATTAATTAATTATTTATTTATTTAGAGACAGAGTCTCGCTCTGTCGCCAGGCTGGAGTGCAGTGGCGAGATCTCAGCTCACTGCAACCTCCACCTCCCGGGTTCAAGCAATTCTCTTGCCTCACCCTCCTGAGTAGCTTGGACTATAGACGCGCACCACCACGCCCAGCTAATTTTTATATTTTAGTAGAGACAGGATTTCACTATGTTTGACAGGATGGTCTCGATCTCTTGACCTTGTGATCCACCCACCTCAGCCTCCCAAAGTGCTGGGATTACAGGCATGAGCCACTGCGCCCGGCCAAGTTTTAAAAAATATTATTGTAATTTAGTAATATGGTCACCTGATTCAAAAATCAAACAGGAGGCTGGGTACAGTGGCTCATGCCTGTAATCCCTGAACTTTGGGAGGCTGAGGCAGGTGGATCACCTGAGGTCAGGAGTTTGAGACCTGCTGGCCAACATGATGAAGCCCTGTCTCAAATAATAATACAAAAAATTAGCTGGGTGTGGTGGTGGGTGCCTGTAATTCCAGCTACTTGGGAGGCTGTCAGAAGAATTGCTTGAACCTGGGAGGCAGAGGTTGCAGTGAGCCAAGGTCATGTCATTGCACTCCAGTCTGGGCGACAAGAGCAAAACTCCATCTCAAAAAAAAGAAAAAAAAATCTAACATGAAATGCAACAGCAGCCGAGAGATGAAGGCCACCATCAACGGTGCTGTGGTGCTGACCATATGTGTCCTTGATACAATTGGATGAGAATGGTCCTGTATCTCTGTGGTCTTTCTCCTGCAAACCTATAACCTCTGTGTAATCATGAGAAAAACATCACATACATTTCAACTGACAGGCAGTCTACAAAATACCTGATGAGCACTCAAAACTATCCTAAAAACAAACTCAAAACTAGCCTAAAAAACAAGGAAAGTGGGCCCAGTGTGGTGGCTCACGCCTGTAATCCCAGTACTTTGGGAGGCCGAAGCAGGTGGATTACCTGAGTTCAGGAGTTCAAGACCAGCCTGACCAATATGGAGAAACCCCATCTCTACAAAAATACAAAATTAGTTGGGCGTGGTGGCGCACGCCTGTAATCACAGCTACTCGGGAGGCTGAGGCAGGAGAATGGCTTGAACCTGGGAGGTGGAGGTTGCAGTGAGCAGAGATCGCACCACTGCACTCCAGCCTGGGCAACAAGAGTGAAACTCCCTCAAAAAAAAGAAACAAAAAACAACAACAAGAAAGAAAAAAAACAAGGAAAGCTGAGAACCTGTCACAGCCAAGAGGAACCTAAGGAGACACAACGACTAAACATCATGTGATGTTCTGAGACAAAGGACACTAGCTAAAAACTAAGCAAATCTAGAAAATGTATGGACCCGAGTTGATACTAACGTACAGACGTTGGTTCATTAATTGTAAAAGAGGTACTATACTGATGTAAGATGTTAAAAAATGGGAAAAGCTGGATGGGGAAAGGGGTATCTGGGAACTCAGTATTTCAAACTGTGCAATTTTTCTGTAAATCTAAAACTGTTCTAAAAATAAAGTTTATTTTTATTATTTTTTTGAGATGAAGTTTTGTTCTTGTTGCCCAGGCTGGAGTGCAATGGCATGATCTTGGCTCACCACAACCTCCGCCTTCTAGGTTCAAGTGATTCTCCTGCCTCAGCCTCCCAAGTAGCTGGGATTATAGGCATGTACCACCATACTTGGCTTTAGCAGAGATGGGGTTTCACTGTGTTGGTCAGGCTGATCCTGAACTCCTGGCCTCAGGTGATCCACCTGCCTTGGCCTCTGAAAGTGCTGGGATTACAGGCGTGAGCCACTGTGTCTGGCCTAATAAAGTTTATACTTAAAAAAGTGATAGTGAAAAGCCTCACTCTGATTTCTGACCCTTATCTACCCAGTTCCCAATCCGACGTGTAGTCATCACTTTATTAGTGTTCTCTGGATTTGTCTAGAATTTCTTCATGTTAATATGAATATCCTCTGATCTCCCTCCTTTTTTTTTTTTTTTTTTTAAAAGATGGGGTTTCACCCTGATGGCCAGGCTGGTCTTGAACTCCTGACCTCAGGTGATCCACCCACCTCGGCCTCCCGAAGTGCTAGGATTACAGTGTGAGCCACCGCGCCTGGCCCTGCTCTCCCTCCTAAATGGATTTTTCATCTGTTGTTAAAGAGTATTTAACTATTTTAAATTTTAATTTTTTTATTAAAATAGAGATGGAGGTCTCGCTATGTTGCCCAGGTTGGTCTCAAACTCTTGGGCTCAAGCGATCTTCCTGTTTTGACCTCCAAAAATGCTGGGGTTACAGGCGTAAGCAATCATGCCCAGGCTTTATTTTTGTTTTTATTTTGAAACAGAGTCTCGCTCTGTTGTCAAGGCTAAGGTGCAGTGGCGCAATCTCAACTCACTACAACCTCTGCTTTCAAGGTTTGAGATTTTCCTGCCTCAGATTCCTGAGAAGCTGAAATTACAAGCGCCCACCAACACGCCCAGCTAATTTTTTTTTCTTTTTTTTTTTTTTTTTTGCGATGGAGTCTCGCTGTGTTGCCCAGACTAGAGCGCAGAGACTTGATCTCAGCTCACTGTAACCTCCGCCTCCTGGGTTCAAGTGATTCTCCTGCCTCAGCCTCCTGAGCAGCTAGGACTACATGCATGTGCCACCATGCAATCTGCCCTCCTCAGCCTTCCAAAGTGCTGGAATTACAGGAGTGAGCCACCGTGCCCAGCCATGCCCAGCCTTAATCTCCAACCTTTACTCTTTTTTCTTTTTTTTTCCTGAGGCATGGTCTATGTTGCCCAGGCTGGAGTGCAGTGGCATGACCTTGGCTCACTGCAGCCTCCATCTCCTGGGCACAAGTGAACCTGTTGCCTCAGCCTTCTGAGGAGCCAGGACTACAAGTGAGCACCTATGCCTTGCTAATTTTTATTTATTTATTTATGAGATGAAGTCTTGGTCTGTTGCCTGCGTTGGAGTGCAGTGGTTCCACCTCAGCCCACTGCAACCTCCACCTTCCAGGTGGAAACGATTATCCGGCCTCAGCCTCCCGAGTAGTTGGGACTACCAGCATATGCCACCATGCCCGGCTAAGTTTGTATTTTAGTAGAGACGGGGTTTCACCATGTTGGCCAGGCTGATTTCCAACTCCTGACCTTAAGTGAACCACCCACCTTGGCCTCCCAAAATCCTGGGATTACAAGCATGAGCCACTCTGCCCAGCCCATTTAATCATTTTCAATATATTTCAAACGTAAAGTACAATGCAGCCCAAAATACCCAGCATCAAAGTTCAAATGTTATCAAGAATTTGCCACGTATGTTTCAGCTATTCCTAGCTGCCTCGCTTTCTTTCCCTCTGGCTGAATTGTTTTTAAATGAATTGCAGAGGCTTTACACAGGCTAGGATGCATCTCTGAAAAATATGGACGTTTTCTTCCATAACTCTAATGCCTATATCCCTCTTCTTTTGAGATGGAGTCTTGCTCTGTCACCTAGGCTGGAGTACAGTGGTGTGATCTTGGCCCACTGCAACCTCCGCCTCCCAGGTTCAAGCGATTCTCCTGCCTCAGCCTCTGGAGTAGCTGGGACTACAGGCACTTGCCACCACGCCTGGCTAATTTTCATGTTTTTAGTAGAGATGGGGTTTCACCATATTGGTCAGGCTTGTCTTGAACTCCTGACCTCATGATCCATCCACTTCAGCATCTCAAAGTGCTGGGATTACAGGTGTGAGCCACTGTGCCTGGCCTTTTTTTTTTTTTTTTTTTTTTTTAAGAGATGGGGGAATCTCATTATGTTGACCAGGCTGGTCTTAAACTCCTGGCCCCAAGTAATCCTCCCATCTTGGCCTCCCAAAGTACCAGGATTACAGGTGTGAGCCACTGCACTCCACCGTAAACGGCGATTCTTGATGGGCCTCTTGCGAACTTTAGTCTGGGTAATGGGGAGACGCACGAGGGTTTTATGGGGTGGGGCCATTTGTGCTCCAGGAAGATGGAAGGCCGGAGCTTGTGCGGAATGGCGGGAGCGTGGAGTAGAGCAGTGGACCAATAACAAAGGAGCTTGGTCCAGGTGGGAGGTGATGGGCTGATGCCTGGAGTGCAGGCTGGGTGGAGAGGAGGAGTGGGACCAGCAGGAAGGCCTTGGGGGGGAGCTGACCAGCCTGCTTCAAATGGACCCTTGCGTGGAGGATACAGGGGGGTTTCGGTGTGAGGCAGGGTAGCTGCCACTGTCTGTGCCCACAGGTCCTGCAGGAAAGAGGGAGGCCCTTCTGCCAATGCGCCCCTTCCTGGGAGAGCAGGCTCATTTACCCCAGGGGGGCACCTCTCTGAAGAGCCTTGGCAAAACCTGTCCCTGGTCAGACTTCGTGGGCCAGCCGTGCCCCTTGGTGACTAAGGGACATCAGCTGTCAAAGCTGGGGAAACCAAGGCCCAGAGGAGGAGTACAAGTTGCCTAAGGCCCCACAGGAGGTCAGAAGCAGAGCAGCTGGAATTAGAACTCAGGTATGTCTCTGACTTCCAGCCTCGGCTCATTATCTAGATTATGTAGAGCTTCCTCCTCTCTCCAAACCCTGCTCCCAGAAGAGGGGTGTCGTTAGCCATCCATGCCCCGGTGTGGGTTAGGTTTCAGCATCCCAGGTCTGTCTGTATACGAAGCCTCTTGCTAATCACCGCCCACTACAGAATGCTATCTATGGAAGAGCCACCACGTGCCACAAATCGTGCTGGGAGTTCTCCAGCCCTCGCATCCGAACAAGCCCCCCCAATTCCCGACACGAGGCAAGCACTATCATCCCTACAGTCTCCCATCACAGATACAAACACACTACAATGCAGAAAAGATGCGGCTTATTTAGGATCCCAGGCGAGGGTGTGACAGAGGCGGTGCTGAACCAAGTCTGTCTAACTGGAAAGTCTGCACTGTCGAACACGGGCCCCAGTGGCCTCTGAGGGACAGGGGTGGCTCCCCAGGAATGGGCTGGTGGGAGCTCCCTGGCCTCCACCCTTGCTCTGCCCCCACTCTGCAGCAGCCAGAAGCCTCTCCGAGCGCCAGACAGGCTCCAGACTGACCCTGACCCCGCGGCGGCCTTCTCCACAGAGCCGGCCCTTCCCAGGGCGGCTTACGCCTTGTGTGTCTGGGGCCATCCGCAGACCTTCCCTTCTCGTGCCCGAGGGGGTTCGGTGCTGTGGCGGGGAGCACCTTAGCCCCCCGGTCTGCACTCCGCGGCGGTCCGGGCGAATGGCACCATGTGGGGGGCCCCGAACGGCTGCCTGCCCTCCTGGCAGCCTTTGCTGAGGGTCTGCTCGGGGCCCTGCCCGGGGCTCTGTCACTTCGGCGCTCAGGTCCGAGGGGGCGGCGTCCCCGGAGACCCGGCTGCAGGGGGAGACCCGGGCCCTAGAGACGGGGTCCGGACCCTGCCCGGGGACGCTGGAGCTGGACACCAAGGGATGCTGGCGCAGGTGAGCACAGGTGGGCGCAGGCGAGCACAGGTGGGCGCAGGCTTCTAGGCGTGAGCTCGCTCGGGCAAAGGCAAGGCTCGGGAGCCGGCGTGGGGGTGGGGACGCGGCCCCGGGAGCCGCGGAAGACGCCGGCAGGGAAGCAGCCGCCGACCGAGGGCGCCGGGTCACGTGCCCGCTGTCGGGGGCCCCCCGCGCCCCTCCCACCGGCCTCCGGGCCGCAGCCTCAGGGCGCCCGGTGCGGGGGTCAGGCCGCGGTCAGAGCGCGGGCGCGCGCTGTCGCCGCAGGGACGCGCCCCGCCCACCGTCGACCTCCAGGAGCCCAGGTTCGAGTCCCGGCCCTGCCGCGATCCGCTACGGGACCCGGCCGGACCCTTCCCTGTCGGGCCTCCGTCCTCCCACCGTCCGCGGTCTCCCGGAGTCGGGGCTCACGCAGGGGCCGGGGCGGCCACTGGAGCCCACAACGCGCCTGCCCCTCCCCCGCCGCCGGGAGCGCGGACGCGCACGCACCTGGCCGCCGCCGAGAGCGCGGGTGGCGGGCGGAGCCGGGAAGCCCCGCCCTTTCCCCGCCCCCGCGCCCTCCCGGCCAATCAGAGGGAAGGACGGGACCCGTGCGGGGCGTCGCGCTGGGGGCGGGGCTTGCGGGGGCTGAAGAGCGAGCGGGAGGGCGGGCCAGAGGCGGTAGGGCTGGGGCTGAGGCGGCGGCGGCGGCGGCCGGGTGCCCGGGACAGCGACGCAGCGCGGCCGCGACAGGGCCCGCGAAAGCCCCGCAGCCCGCCGCAGCCGCCGCCTCGCCGCGGCCAGGTCGGAGAGCACGGCGGCGGGCGCGCGGCCTTAGAAGGCGGCCGGAGCGGCCGGCACAGCTCAGCGCGGAGCGTCCTGTCAGGCGGCGGCTGGGGGCGCCGCGGACTCGCGCCGCGATGATGCCGGTGGGTGCGGGCGGGCGGGCGGGCGGGCGGCGGTGGCTTCTTCCGTGGGCCGCCGGCCAAGCCGCCTTCCTCCCGCGGCTCCCGGCCCCCGCGGGCCGGTGCGAGGCCGGGCGGGCGGGGAAGGAAGTGGCTGGGCGGGCGCGCCCGGCCGCGGCGCCCCCCGGGCGGGCAGGTGGGGCGGCGCCGGGCTGTCAGCGCGGGGCGGGGGCCGCCTGCGGGCCCTTCCTGCTCGGCCTCCCCGGCCGCGGGGCCGCCGGGGCTGCCGGGGAGAGAAGCAGATGCTTTTGGGGCCGGTCATCGCCTCGGTCCCCTCCGGCGCGCGGTCGGACGGTGGGGCCGGTCTCGTGGGTGGCTCAGCTGAGACCCGCCTGAAACGAACGTCCTGGGGTCGCGCTGGGAGTCGCTGGGTGGGCACCCGCGCCCGGAGTTCCCACGCCCGGCGCCCGCGTTCCCGTGGCCTTCGCGGTTTACTGAGGACGGTGCCGAGTGCACGGATTTGGAGAGCCATCTTAGGAATTCCCTTTTCCCGTGTCTGCAGTCTTGGTTCGTTTTGCTGTAAGTGGTTTGTTCTCCGTGTTCTGAAGGTTGAACGAGGTTCGTTTGTAGTGGCGGTGCCTTTGTCCTGCCCTTAAGGATGCTTTCGCCTGGAAAGACATTGGCCGTTAAATTTGCCATCGTCCTACCGACCCTTGCCTTTACCTGTAATCTAAATAGGGTATGCTGAATTCTGATTTTTAAAAATTGGCTTTTTGGGAGGTAAGCATCGTGACTTACGAAAAAATGTGGGACTGATCGTACCCAGTTGGGGAGGCTTTGGTTTTCTGAGTGCCTATGGAGTAAGTAAAATTCTCAAACACGTTTATAGTAAAGTAACACAATCAGTTTTATAACCTACAATACTACTTTGCAAATCACATTTCACAGGAAAGTACAATTTCTCTGCATTTTCTACTTGAATATTGCTATTCTGGTATGCTGCAACCGAGGACGTTTCGATTAGATTCCACCCCCTTTCATTTCCTTTCTCTTGATAATCTCTTCTCCCCTTTTTTAACTCATTTCAGCATGTTTTGTAGCTGGTTTTCAGTGTTTTCCAAGTCTTAAGGTTTGATCTACTTGATACTTAGATCTTTCTTTAGCATTAGGCTTGTTGGGTTTCTAAATGTTTGGTTTTAAATGAATAATTGTCTTGTAATGGAAAGAGAATTGAATGAGCATCAGAAGATCTGGGGTCAAACAATGGTACTCCCACTTTTTAGCTATGTGACCTTGAACAAGTCAAGGTCTTTGAGCCTGGAATTACCTCCAAAGTAGGGATAAAAATATACCAATATCTGAGAGCTGTCTTGAGGATCAGATAGGATGATGGTCCAAAAATGCTTGCTGAACAGAATGTCATGCAGATATTGTTAATATAGCTTTGAATTTTCAATTTTTAATTTTAATCTCTATAAAATAAGGCATTTGGAAACATCCCTCCCTTTATTTATTTTTATTTTTTTATTTTTTATTTTTTGCAGCCCCAGCTGTTGCAGGAAACTTCCCTCTCTAATTCTCACTGGCTAGATTTTGGAAGGCATTATGGTGTTTCAGAATTTTGAAAGTAGTTTTACTTAAATCCTGTAATAGTCGATCGATGCATTCATACTATGGTGGCATTGAAATATATCTAGAAAAATTTTGGTTGCCTTCATTGTATAATATTTAATTATGAATATCCTGCTAAGAAACTTGGTTTACATTTTCCATATGATTCATTCAGTTATTTTACTTCTATACCACGTGATTAGAGTTTTGAGTTCCTACCTTAACAGGTTTCCTTTTTAACAAGTTTATTTAGCTGGCAATTGGGACATTTCTTCAAATTTCTCAAAACAATATACTTTTTTTTTTTTTTTAAAAAAAAGGTCTATTATCAGTTTAAAACACATTGCTTTTGTTTGCCTTTTAGAAATATATGGTACTTCTCTTAGACTCTCTTTTATGACTTTTACTTTTGTATTTCCTTCGTGATTTCTAAAAATACTACCTGTGGGACTGAGCCCTTCTTCTATTAACACAGCTGGAGTTGGTTGTAAATTTAGTAGTTTTCAGAAATGCCATTCTTACTTGATAATATCTTTTTTCTCTTTTCTAATTTAAATTTTAATTTTTAATTCACCTGGGTGCAGGTGGGCTAAGGCCGAAAAGGGCATTAGCCACTTGGTAATATGTTAATCTGTGTATCCAAAATGTAAATAAGATTTTTCTCAATTTATTATATATTTTGTATTCATCATCATGATGAATCATTAAAGGAAAGTTGGATCATATTTTCAGTTTGTATAGGGTAGCACTGTCCAATAAAAATCTAAAGCAAGCCACAAATGCAGTTTTAAATTTTGTGGTAACTGCATGAAACAGGTTGAGAAAGTATTAATTTTAACAATATTTTTTATTTTATTTATTAAAAAAAAAATTTTTTTTTAAAGATGGGGTTTCACCATGATGGCCAGGCTGGTCTTGAACTCCTGACCTCAGGTGATCCACCCACCTCAGCCTCCCAAAGTGCTAAGATTACAGGCGTGAGCTACCACGCCCGGCCAACAATATTTTTTATTAACTCAGCATATCCAAAATATCACTTTAATGTGTAATCAATATGAATAAATCACTATTGAGATATTCTATATATTTTTTGGTACTGTTTGAAATCTGGTGTAAATCTGGTGACACTTTGCATTTTACAGCACATGTCAGTTCAGACTAGCACATTTCCAGTGCGAAATAGCTACAAGTGGTTAGTGGCTACCATGTTGGACAACGTAGGCTTAGAGTATATTTTATTTTATTTGAAAATTGGCAATTAGTGTATAATGTCTGTGCTAACTTTTTTTTTTTTTTTTTTTTTTTAAGATGGAGTCTCACACTGTCGCGCAGGCTGTAGTGCAGTGATGCAATCTCAGCTCACTGCAATCTCCACCTCCTGGGTTCAAGCAATTCTCCTGCCTCAGCCTCCCGAGTAGCTGGGACTACAGGCGTAAGCCACCATGCTCAGCTAATTTTTTTGTATTTTTAATAGAGACGGGGTTTTACCATGTTGGCCAGGATGGTCTTGAACTCCTGGCCTTGTGATCTGCCTGTCTTGGCCTCCCAAAGTCCTGAGATTACAGGTGTGAGCCACCGTGCCCAGCCTTTTCTTTTTTGAGATGGTGTCTTGCTCTGTTGCCCAGGCTGGAGTGCAGTGGCACGATCTCAACTCATTGCAACCTCCACCTCCTGGATTTGATCTATTCTCCTGCCTCAGCCTCCCGAGTAGCTGGGACCACAGGCACATGCCACTGTACCTGGCTAATTTCTGTATTTTTAAGTAGAGATGGGATTCACCATGTTGCCCAAGCTGGTCTCGAATTTCTGAGCTCAGGTGATCTACCCACCTCAGCCTTCCAGAGTGCTGGGTTTATAGGTGTGATCCAACCCCCGACCCCACACCTGGCCTTTCCATTTTTAATCTAAATTATATTTTGGGATTTTCTCTTATGGAAAATAGTATTGTTTTTTGGTATCTGTAGTTACTCACCTTTTTGTCAATGTTTTTGTCAGTGGATGACATTTTAAAAATGTTTTCCCAGGAAAAAAGGGGATCATTTAAATAATAATCTTCAGTTAGTCCCTAAGATCTGGGCCTGCAATCATTTAGGCCATGCATTTACAACTTTGACAGAAGAAAGAATTTTAGTAAAAATGGAGAGCCCAATTCAGATTATAGAAAGGATGAAAACTGCCTTGACTTGGCATATATATGTGTGTGTGTGTGTGTGTGTGTGTGTGTTTATATACATATAATTTTTTTTTTTCTTTTCTTAAGAGCCTTGCTCTGTCGCCGAGGCTGGAGTGCAATGGCAGAATCTCAGCTCACTGTAACCTCTGCATCCCCAGCTCAACTGATTCTGGTGTCCCAGCCTCCAGAGTAGCTGAGACTACATATGCATGCCACCAAGCCTGCCTAATTTTTTGTAATTTTTGGTAGAGGCAGGGGTTTTGCCATGTGGGCCAGGCTGATTTCGAATTCCTGGCCTCAAGTGGTCTGCCTGCCTCAGCCCCCCAAAGTGCTGGGATTACAGGCCTGAGCCACCGTGCCTGGCCAGGGTACTTTTTATTTTCCAAAAGAATAGTGAGTCAAGAAGTGTTCTGTAGCTCTCTGAAGTGTGTTTTCTTCGTAAAGAAGACACTCTGGGCTGGGTGTGGTATAATCCCAGCACTTTGGGAAGCTGAGGCAGGCAGATCACCTGAGGTCGGGAGTTCAAGACCAGCCTGGCCAACATGGGGAAATCCCATCTCTACTAAAAATGCAAAAATTAGCCAGTTGTGGTGGCTCATTCCTGTAATCTCAGCTACTCAGAAGGCTGAGGCAGGAGAATTGCTTGAATCCAGAAGACGGAGGTTGATGAGCCAAGATCGTGCCATTGAACTCTAGTCTGGGCAACGAAAGCAAAACTCCGCCTTAAAAAAAAAAAAAGCACTCTGGGTTGGGCTTGGTGCAGTGGCTCATACCTGTAATCACAGCACTTTGGGAGGCCGAGGTGGGCAGATCACAAAGTCAGAAGTTCGAGACCAGCCTGGCCAATATGGTGAAACCATCTCTACTAAAAATAAAAAATTAGCCGGGCATGGTGGTGGGTGCCTGTAGTCCCAGCTACTTGGGAGGCAGAGGCAAGAGAATTGCTTGACCCTGGGAGGTGGAGGTTGCAGTGAGACAAGATTGTGCCACTGTACTCCAACCTGGGTGACAGAACAAGACTGTCTCAAAAAAAAAAAAAAAAAAGAAGGCTCTCTGGTGGTGGAGTTTGGTAATGTTAGCAGTGGGACACCTAACTTCCATGAGTTGCTGTGAAGTGTGGCTATGATTCTACTTATTTCTGTCCAAGGAGCTCTTTCAACATGTATACTGCAGGGTATGGATGACATTTTTTTTTTTTTTTAATATTTAGCTTTCATTAAATATTTACTTATTCTAGGTATTCATTTTCTTCCTAACTATGTAGAAACATTTTGAGGTACTAGAATAGGTTTTTCTCTTTTTTAAATAAACAACTGGCTGGGCCTGGTGGCTCACGCCTGTAATCCTACCACTTTGGGAGGCCAAGGTGGACAGATCACAAGGTCAGGAATTCAAGAGCAGCCTGGCCAATACGGTGAAACCCTGTCTTTAATAAAAATACAAAACCAAACAAAAAAATTAGCTGGGCATGGTGGCGCATGCCTGTAGTCCCAGCTACTCAGGAGGCTGGTGGCAGAATTACTTGAACCTGGGAGGTAGAGGTTACAGTGAGTCAAGAAGTAGAGGTTGCTGTGAGCCAAGATCATGCCACTGCACTCCAGCCTGGGCAACAGAACGAGACTCCATCTCAAGAAATAAATAAATAAAATAAACAACTGACATATAATTGACAACAAAATCCTGAATGGGAAATAGGGTTATTATTCCTACTCGTTAGTGAAGACCTTTGGATTTAATCTCTTTGGGCCTCAGTTTCTCATCTGTCACATGAGTTGGGTATAGTAATTTTCAGGCATTTATGGTTGCTTGAGTAGCCGATTTATGGCAGGTATTTGTATGAAGTTCTCTAAAATTCATATTGGTTGTGTCAAAGGTTCAGGCAACTTGACACTTGTTTTGGCAGCCTTTAGTAAACTCTTCCATTTCCCAAGCATCTTTTATGATAGAGCAGATAGTAAAAGCTCAGTAAATGTTTACTATTAATTTTTAATTAGTAATTAAGTGACTTGATAAGCTTGATTTTACAGCCTAATTTAGTAAACAAACACCAAAGACTGGACTATGTTTAAAAAATGTTTTTCTTTTTTTCTTTTGAGATGGAGTCTTCGATCTGTCATCTAGGCTGGAGTGCAGTGGCATGATCTTAGCTTACTATAATCTCTGCCTGCCAGGTTCAAGTGATTCTCCTGACTCAGCCTCCTGAGTAGCTGAGAATTACTGGTGCCGCCACCACACCCGGCTAATTTTTTTGTATTTTTAGTATAGATGGGGTTTCGCCATGTTGGCCTGGCTAGTCACAAACTCCTGACTTTAAGTGATCTACCTGCCTCGGCCTCTCAGAGTGTAGGGATTACAGGCGTGAGCCACTGCACCCAGCCTAAAAAATTTCTTTAAATTGATATATTTCTATATGTTTCTGAGGTATATGCGATATTTTGTTACATGCATAGAATGTGTGATGATCAAGTCAGGGTATTTGGGATATCCATTGCTTCTAGCACTTATAATTTCTATGTGTTGGGAACATTTCAATAGCAGCTCTCATAGCTGTTTTGAAATATACAATACATTGTGTTCTTTATTTTATTTTTTTGGAAATGGATTCTCCCTCTGTCACCCAGGCTGGGGTACAGTGGTGTGATCTCAGCTCACTGCAACCTCCGCCTCCCGGGTTCAAGTGATTCTCCTGCCTCAGCCTCCCTGGTAGCTGGGATTACAGGAGTGTGCTACCATGCCCAGGTAATTTTTTTGTATTTTTAGGAGAGACAAGGTTTTACCATGTTGGCCAAGCTGGTCTTGAATTCCTGACCTCAAATGATCTGTCCACCTCAGCCCCTCGAAGTGCTGGAATTACAGACATGAGCCACTGTGCCTGTCCTGGACCAGATTTTTTTTTTCTTTGAGATGGAGTTTTACTGTTGTTGCCCAGGCTAGAGCGCAGTGGCACAATCTTGGCTCGCTGCAACCTCCACCTTCTGGATTCAAGCAATTCTCCTGCCTCAGCTTCCCAAGTAGCTGGGATTACAGGTGCCCACCACTACGCCAGGCTAATTTTTGTATTTTGAGTAGAGATAGGGTTTTACCATGTCGGCCAGGCTGATCTCAAACTCCTGACCTTGTGATCCACCCGCCTCAGCCTCACATAGTGCTGGGATTACAGCTGTGAGCCACTGCACGCAACTTTTTTTTTTAAGCCTCTAGTTTCTTTAAAACAAAAATTACATATAATAGTGTCATTTAAGATAATTTGTTTCTGGCCTTGGACTACCCAAAAATTTCTAAAAGGAAAAACAAAGTCTCAATGATACAAAAATGTGTATATAAAAACCTTTTTTTGGCTGGGCAGTGGCTCATGCCTGTAACCCCAGCACTTTGGGAGGCTGAGGTGGGAGGATACCTTGAGGCCAGGAGTTTGAGACCAGCCTGGGCAACGTAGGGAGACCCTGTCTCTACAAAAATAATAAAAAAAAACCTAGCTGGGCATGGTGGCAAGTGCCTGTAGTCCCAGCTACTGAAGAGGCTGAAGTGGGAGGATCACTTGAGCCCGGGAGGATGACTTGAGCCTGGGAGGTTGATGCTGCAGTGAGCTGTGGTCATGCTGCTGCACTTTAGCGTGGGTGACCGAGCGAGACTCTGTCTCAAAGTAAATAAAAAGGATCCCAAGGTGAATGTTTTTGACAAAAAGGTGTATTTTCCACCTGGAGTTTGGGGACAACTCAGTTTTAAATGTAAATGTGTTAAATGTATTTTTTTAATTCCTTTCTCGGCATCCTACTCTGAACGGTTTTAGGAATCACAGTTTCTTAGGATTTTTGGCAAAATAGGAACTTAAAATATCACTGGGTTATTGTATTGAAGTTATATAACTGGTTGTCAACATGCATTTGTATGTGTTTGCACAGATGGAGAATAGCTTCTCAGCAAAAGTGTGGTGAGATTTTGGTGCCTTGAAGTGCTGTTGTCATAGTTATTTCACAAACTGTGGTTCTAGGGCTAAACAGAGGAATGGTGGTAATCAGATTCTATTGTGACACTTTCTTGGCTTGATTGCTTTGCTTTATTTCACTGCACAGATAGCTGTGTGACTGTTGTTCAGACTAATTGGTAAGCAAAAGCTGCTGTTACTGGATTTTGTAAAATAAAAATCTTTGGTGACATCATTTAGAACAATATAGAACTGGAAAAATTTGGTCATTTTCATTAAAATTAATGCCATTTGAAATATTCGTATACAGTTCAGTACAAGACCTTGTTAGTGGCACTATTGATGTGTTTAGAGAAAATGTTAACTGAGGTTTTAGCAGAATCATGATTTATGCCACACGTTGTGATTGTAATTATCGTAGCTCAAGAAAATGCAAAGGCCGTGTAGTAGGAACATGCCCAGCATGCTGGAGGAACAAAATAGGCCTGTGTGGCAGGAGCAGAGTAAGGGGGAAAGTGGAGGACGTGGAGTCAGAAAGGTAATGGGGAGAGTAGTGTAGGATGGATCTTGTAGGGCCTTAGAGGCCATTGTAATGACAAAGGGGATGGACAGATTTCTTTTTATCAGAAATGAAATACAGTGGTCTGTTTATTGCATCATAAGTAGTTCTGAGTAACAGGCATTGCCTAGGTGACTTTACTATAGCAGGTAAGAGTGCAGACCCTCACATTGTTTTACTTAAATATGGATGCTGGCATCGCCACTTACAGGCTCTCTGACCTTAAAGTTACTTGACCCTTCACTTCCTTGTCTCTGAGTTGAGCATAATTAGTAACCTTCCATTGTTGGGTCGATGCATTACTGCACTGAAAGTTGCCTGGCATGTAGTAAATGCTTAGTAAATATGTTATTTGTAAACTCTGTTGTTTCCTCTGGAAAGCTTTTACTGTCTCTGCTTTGGCCAGCTCTACCATCGGAAGTGCTCACCCTGCCGTGCCTTTTTCTGGGGAGGGGGATATGGGATAATTCATATGCTATAAAATTCACCTTCTAGTGTGTACAGTTCATTGGTTTTTAGTGTATGCATGAGGTTGTACAACTATTGCCACTGTCTAATTTCAAATTATTTTACCTGGAGTATCTTTGCAGTACTTGTCTTAGTTGTAATCGTAAACATTTGTGTGACTGGTTGATTCTGTTTCTTGTCCTAGACTGTGAGCTTCATGAGAGCAGGAGCTCTCTCTTTTTGTTTGCCATTTTAACACTGCTACTTAGCCCAATGACTGGCACATAGTTGGTGCTCGGTAAATATTTGTTGAATGAAGAAAGATATGATGTGGAGGTCATGTTGGGCCCCATTGTGAAGAGCTGTATGTGTGTGTGTGTGCCATACAGGGTTGGACTTGATCCAACACGGATGTGAAAGTGTAGAGCATAGTGGTTGTTAGCAAGTGCAGAGCTGAGACTGTATATTCTGGCTTTGCCTCTTACTAACTCTGTGACTTTGCACAATTCTTTTTTTTTTTTTTTCTGAGACAGTCTCACCCTGTTGCCCAGGCTGAAGTACAATGGCTTGATCTCAGCTCACTGCATCCTCCGCCTCCCAGTCAAGCAATTCTCCTGCCTCAGCCTTCAGAATAAGCTGGGATTACAGGTGCTTCAGGCTGAGGTGGGTGGATCACCTGAGGTCAGGAGTTCAAGACCAGCCTGGCCAACATAGTGAAACCCTGTCTCTACTAAATATACAAAAATTAGCTGGGCATGGTGGTGCATGCCTGTAATCCCAGCTAGTTGGGAGGCTGAGGAAGGAGAACTGCTTGAACCTGGGAGGTCGAGGTTGCAGTGAGCCAAGATTATGCCACTGCACTCCAGCCTGTGCGATGGGAGCGAGACTCCATCTCAAAAAAAAGCCAAAAAAAACCCCACTGTATTTCATAATGCTGTTAGGATTGTTAGTTGCTTTGAGCATTATCTGTTACTATATGTAATAAGTAGTTGGGGGCCAGGTGCGGTGGCTCACACCTATAATCCCAGCACTTTGGGAGGCTGAGGTAGGCGGATCACTTGAGGTCAGGAGTTCAAGAGCAGCCTGGCCAACATGATAAAACCTCGTCTTTACTAAAAATAGAAAAATATTAGCTGGGCGTGGTAGCAGGTGCCTGTAATCCCAGCTATCTGGGAGGCTGAGGCAGGAAAATTGCTTGAGCAGAGGTTGCAGTGAGCTGAATCGTGCCACTGCACTCCAGCCTGGACACCAAGACTCTATCTTTAAAAAAAAAAAAGGTAGTCAGTAGACCAGGTGCCATGGCTTATGTCTGCAATCCTAGCACTTCAGGAGACCAAGGTGGAAGGATTGCTTGTGGCCAGGAGTTTGACACTAGACAGGGGAGCATAGTGATACCCTGTCTCTATAAAAAAAATAAATAAATAAAAAATCAGGAGGACATAGTGGCATGCCTTTGTAAACCCAGCAACTCAGGAGGCTAATACAAGAGGGTCACTTAAGCCCAGGAAGTTGAGGCTGCAGTGAGCTATGATCACACCACTGTACTTCAGCCTGGGCAACAGAGCGAGACCCCATCTCTTTTTTTTCTGTTTAAAAATTTTTTTTTAAATTTTATTAATTTTTTTAATAGAGATGGGGTTTCTCCATGTTGGTCAGGCTGGTCTCAAACTCCTGACCTCAGGTCATCCACCCACCTCAGCCTCCCAAAGTTCTGGGATTATAGGCGTGAGCCACCGCACCAGGCCTGAGACCCCATTTCTTTAAAAATTAAAATAAAATAAAATGCTGGGGGCAGTGGCTCATGGCCAGCACTGTGGGAGGCTGAGGCAGGAGGATTGCTTGAGCCCAGGAGTTCAACACCAGCCTGGGCATCATGGCAGACCCCATCTCTACCAAAATAATACAAAAAATTAGCTTGGCATGGTGGCTCACACCTGTGTTTCCAGCTACTCAGGAGGCTAAGGTAGGAGGACCCCTTGAGCCTGGGAGGCGGAGGTTGCAGTGAGCCATCTTCATGCTATTGCACTCGAGTCTTGGCAACAGATCCCGTCTTAAAAAGAAAAAAGCAAACGTTTACCAAGTACTTTTTCTCCAGCAATCATAAGACTTCTTGGCAGACAAGATTCAGTCAGAAAAGGATCACACTGACCCTGTTACTCTGAGGCAGAATGCTTGTGCTCTTCATGCTGAGAGAAGCTACATGGTAATCACAAAATCTATTAAGTTAATAGAACAAAGAGAAAATGGTTTGCTTTTCTTAGAAATTGAAGTTTAACTGGGCACAGTGGCTCACTCCTATAATCCCAGCCCTTTGGGAGGCCAAGGCAGGTGGATCATCTGAGGTCAGGAGTTGGAGACCAACTTTACCAACATGGGGAAACCCTGTCTTCACTAAAAACACAAAAAAATTAGCTGGGTATGGTGGTGGGCACTTGTAATCCGAACTACTTGGGAGGCAGAGGCAGGAGAATAGCTTGAACCTGGGAGGCAGAGGCTGTAGTGAAGTAAGATCGTGCCATTGTACTCCAGCCTGGACAGCAAGAATGAAACTCCATCTCGGGGCGGGCGGTATGGTGGCTCATGCCTGTAATCCCAGCACTTTGGGAGGCTGAGGTGGGCGGATCATGAGGTCAGGAGATCGAGACCATCCTGGCCACGGTGAAACCCCATCTCTACTAAAATACAAAAAATTAGCTGGGTGTGGTGGCACGCACCTGTAGTCCCAGCTAGCTACTCAGGAGGTGAGGCAGGGGAATCACTTGAATCTGGGGGACGGAGGTTGCAGTGAGCCGAGATTGTGCCACTTCACTCCAGCCTGGCGAAAGAGCAAGACTCCGTCTCAAAAAAAAAAATAAATAAAGAAAGAAATTAAAGTTTACCTTCCCTGTGCAGTGCTTTCTGTTATCCAGACCTAACTCAGAACCAGAATAAGGTTCACTTCATGCAGTGTTCTGTCAGCTGAAAAGCTCATTTCCTGTTTTGTGGTCCCTGCCTGGATGGTACCTTCCATCTTGTATGAAACGCCCCTCCCCTTCCTGTGCTTTATTCCTCTTTGTCGTATTTTTTGAGACAGAGTCTCACTCTGTCATCCAGACTGGAGTACACTGGTGCAATCTTGACTCACTGCAACCTCCGCCTGCCGGGTTCAAGCAATTCTCATGCCTCAGCCTCCCAAGCAGCTGGGACCACAGGTGTGCGCCACCATGCCCAGCTAATTTTTGCCATGTTGGTCAGGCTGGTCTCGAACTTCTGGCCTCAAGTGATCCGCCTGCCTCGGCCTCCCAAAGTGTTGGGATTACAAGTGTGAGCCACTGCACCCAGCCAATTCCTCTTTGTGGTACTTACATCCACTGCTGTTTATTTGTGGAAGCACCATGAAAGCAGAGTTTGTTTTCTTTTCCCACTGCAGTATCCTTGGCACTTAGAACATTGCGAGTCTCTGGTAGGCATTTAATATGTACTTGCTTACTGAATGAACTCAGCCTGCCTTTAGGATGCATTGATTACATGCTAGGTCTGCCTTTGCTTTTGGTGAGCTCATATTGTGGAGAACAATCGTGTAACCAAAAAAAAGTCATTCCAAAAGATAAAAGTCAGAATACAAGGTGTAGCGAAGTACAGTGGCAAAGAGGTCTTTTCAACCTCAAGATGTTGGGAAGTTTCACAGAGAAGGCGACATTTGAGTGGGATTTGGAAGATTGAGGAAGAAGGAGTGAAGGTGATGGGGAAGGGCTTTTTGGTAGAAGGATTTTTTTTTTTTTTTTTTTTTTTTTTGGAGAAAGAATCTCTCGCTCAGGCTAGTGTGCAATAGTACCGTGTCTGCTGACTGCAGTGTCTCCTGGGTTCAAGGAATTCTGCCTCAGCCTCCTGAGTAGCTGGGATTATAGGCACCCAGCACCAGGCCTGGCTAATTTTTTAATATTTTTAGTAGAGATGGGGTTTCACCATGTTGACCAGGCTGGTCTCAAACTTCTGACCTCAGGTGATCTGCCCTCCTTAGCCTCCCAAAGTGCTGGGATTACAGACGTGAGCTACCGTGCCCAGCTCTCCCATCCTTTTTTTTTCTTTTTTTTTTTTTTTTTAAGATGGAGTCTCGCTCTGTCATCCAGGCTGGAGTGCAGTGGCATGATCTCTGCTTCCTGGGTACAAGCGATTCTTATGCCTCAGCCTTCAGAGTAGCTGGGATTACAGGTGCACACCACACACCCAGCTAAATTTTGTATTTTAGTAGAAATGGGATTTCACCATGTTGTCCATGCTGGTCTCAAACTCCTGACCTCAGGTGGTCCACTCACCTCAGTCTCCCAAGTAGCTGGGATTACAGGGATCATCACTGTGCCCAGCTAATTTTTGTATTTTTAATAGAGACTGGTTTTGCCGTGTTGGCCAGGCTGGTCTTGAACTCCTGACCTCAGGGGATCTGTCCACCTCGGCCCCCCAAAGTGCTGGGATTATAGCCATGAGCTACCATGCCCAGCCAATGGATCTTAAGCTGAGATGTAAAGTACTCCAGTTTTAGTTAAAATTAGTACCCTTAAGTGTCTGGAGGTGAAGAGAGTAGTCCTTTACAATAGTCAAGGCAGAGAAGGGTCTGAGTGATCAAAATAGTTGTGAAACAACCTGGCGTTGAAGCTGAATTCAGTTTGTTGACCTCCTCAATCCTTCACATAACCTTTATTCTTACATGTTACACAGTTCCAATTTACCTGGCTTCTAAGCCATTAGAAGCTGTATCTGAGGTTCCTAGAGGGGTAGTCGTTGGCAGACAGTCTGGCTGGAGATTGTGGTCTCATGCTGGAAATCATACAGAGGTATAGCTTCAAGCACAACCTGAGGTTGAGGTCTGAGGGTGAGCAGCCTGACCTTAGTCAATCCAAGGATAGTCACAATTACAGATGACACATTACACATAGGGTAGTAGTTAAAGTTCCTCATGATGACTGAGTCATCAAGAAAACAGTAAATAATATCAGTGATATAGACAGCAACTGGATATATTTTAGATGAGCTGTGTGCAATAGAAACATAAATTTCTGGGGTTTTTTTTTTTTTTTTAGAGCTAAGATCTTGCGTTGCTGCCCAGGCTGGAGTACAGTGACAGGCTCACTGTAACTTTAAACTCCTGGGCTCAAACAATCCTCCTGCCTTAGCCTCCTGAACACCTGGGACTACAGGTACACACTGCCATCCCTGGCTAATTTTTTTTTTTTTTTTTTTTTGAGAGCCACTGCACCCAGCTGCAGTTTTCTAGGAGCCACATTAAAAAGGCAAAAGAGGCCAAGTGTGGTGGCTTACACCTGTAATCCCAGAACTTTGGGAGACCAAGACGGGTGGATCAATTGAGGTCAGGAGTTCAAGACCAGACTGGCCAACATAGTGAAACCCTGTCTGTACTAATAATACAAAAATTAGCCAGACGTAGTGACACGCGCCTGTAATCCCAGCTACTGGAGAAGTTGAGGCATGAGAATCGCGTGAACTTGGGAGGCAGAGATTGCAGTGAGCTGAGATTGTACCACTGCACTCCAGCCTGGGTGACAGAGTGACAGAGTAAGACTCTGTCTTATTATAAAAAAAAAAAAAAAAAAAAAAAAAAAAAGTAAAAAAATGAAGTTGAAATTAATTGTAACATATTTTATTTAACTAATTATATAAAAAAATACTTGAGGCCAGGTACGGTGGCTCACACCTGTAATCTCAGCACTTTGGGAGGCCGAGGTGGGCGGATCATGAGGTCAGGAGATCAAGACCATCCTGGCTAACACGGTGAAAGCCCATCTCTACTAAAAATACAAAAAAATAGCTAGGTATGGTGGTGGGCACTTGTAGTTTCAGCTACTCAGGAGGCTGAGGCAGGAGAATTGCTTGAACCTGGGAAGTGGAGGTTGTAGTGAGCTGAGATCGTGCCACTGCACTCTAGCCTGGGCGACAGAGTGAGACTCTGACTCAAAAATATATATATATATGTATGTATGTATGTATGTGTGTGTGTGTGCGCGCGCGAGCATATGCGTGTATATTACTTGAATATGTAGTTAACATAAAACATTAATGAGCTATTTTACATTATTTTCTTCATACTAATTAGGTCTCTCAAATTTCAGAACATATTTTATGTATGTGGTAGAACTCAATTTGGCTTAACCATACCCCAGGTTCTAGTAGCCATGTGTGCCACTGGCCATCATATGTACAATACAGTTTCAGATTTTGCCTGAGATGGAAGGGTTAAACCCCCAGCCATTCACAGAATGCTGCCATTCATAATAATTAATTTCTCAAGGATTATAGATGGCTGGGGTTTTGTTATAGTAGTTTTCAGTTATGAATACTTGCTTTTATGTTTGGAAAACTATTGGGAGGCAATAAAGAGTGCAGATTTTGGAGCAGACTATCAGGGTTTGAATCTCAACTCTGTCATTTCCTAGCCATGTAATATTGAATGAGTTACTTAATTTCCCTGTGTCTCAGTTTTCTCATCTGTAAAATAAGGGTCCTAGTAGTACCTCCCTCATTAGGTTTTATGAGTTTTAAATGAGTTGTTACTTATAAAGAACCTATAAGAGGCCGGGCTTGGTGACTCACACCTGCAATCCCAGCACTTTGGGGAGCCAAGTTGGGGGGAATCACCTGAGGTCAAGAGTTTGAGGCCAGCCTGGCCAACTTGGGGAAACCCCTTTCCTACTAAAAATATAAAAATTAGCTGGGTGTGGTGGTATGTGTCTGCAGTCCCAGCTACTTGGGAGGCTGAGGCAGGAGAATCACTTGAACTCAGGAGGCAGAGGTTGCAGCGAGCTGAGATTGCACCACTGTACTCTAGCCTGGGTGACAGAGTGAGACTTTTTCTCAAAAATAAAATTTAAAAAAATACAAAAATTAGCTGGTCGTGGTGGCACATGCCTGTAGTCCTAGCTACTCTGGAGGCTGAGGCAGGAGAATTGCTTGAACCCGGGAGTTGGAGGTTGCAGTGAGCCAAGATCGCACTATTGTACTCCAGCCTGGATGACAAGAATGAAACTCTGTCTCCAAAAAAAAAAAAAAAAAAAACCTATAACAGGGCTAGTCACAGTGGCTCACGCCTGTAATCCTAGTACTCTGGGAGGCCAAGACAGGAGGATCACTTGAGGCCAGGAATTCTAGACCAGGCTAGGCAACATAGTGAGACTCTGTCTCTACAAAACATAAAAAAAGGCTGGGCACGGTAGCTCATGCCTGTAATCAATCCCAAGACTTTGGGAGGCTGAGGCAGGCAATTCACCTGAGGTCAGGGATTCAAGACCAGCGTGGCCAATGTGGTGAAACTCGATGTCTACCAAAAACACAAAAAAAGTAGCTGGGTGTGGTAGCAGGCACTTGTAGTCCTTGCTACTCGAGAGGCTGAAGCAGGACATTTGCTTGAATCTGAGAGACGGAGGTTGCAGTGAGCTGAAATCAAGCCACTGCACTCCCGCTTGGGTCACAGAGTGAGATTCTGTCTCCAAAAGAAATTAAATAAATAAATAAAAATAAGGCCAGGGACAGTGGCTCATGCTTGTAATCTCAGCACTGTGGGAGGTTGAAGACGGTGGATCACAAAGTCAGGAGATGGAGACCATCCTGGCCAACATGGTGAAACACCATCTCTAGTAAAAATACAAAAAAATTAGCTGGGTGTGGTGGCCCACACCTCTAGTCCCAGCTATTCTGTAGGCTGAGGCAGGAGAATCACTTGAACCCAGGAGGCGGAGGTTGCAGTGAGCCAAGATTGCACCACTGCACTCCATCCTGGCCACAGATTGAGACTCTGTCTAAAAAAATGATAAATTAAAAATTAAAAAAAAATTAGCCTGGTGTGGTGGTACTCATCTGTAATCCCCAGAAACTTTAGAGGCTGAGGTGGGAGGAATGCCTGAGCCCAGGAGATTGAGGCTGCAGCCAGCTGTGATCCTATCACTGTACTCCAGCCTGGGTGGCAGAGAGAGATGCTTGTGTATACTAACTATACACTATAGATGTGTGTTGTTATCCTCAAAATGTTTATTATCTCTAAAATGTTAGGCTGGATGTGGGTGGCTCACTCCTGTGATCCCAACATTTTGGTAGGCCAAGGCAGAAGGGCTGCTTGAGGCCAGGAGTCTGAGACCAGCCTGGGCAACATAGAAAGGACCTTGTCTGTATTTAAAAAAAAAAAAAAAAATTAATATTGAATGATTTTGATTCAATACAGTTCAAAGACATTCTTGCTTTAGAGATTACTTGATTTCAGATAGGCATCTAGCAAGTTTTCACAGGTGAAGAAAAAAATGCGAAGGTGTCATTTTGTGAGGATGTTCTCTAATTGATGTCTTTGGGTAACTATCTTTCCTGTTTGCTGCAGCATTTGAGTCTGCTTAACTACTACAGCAGTAGTGTAATTAATGATTAAAGGATTTATGTTTATAATTAAAATTAGAAAAATTTTGAAAGAATGATTTTTATCAGCATTTAATTAATAATGCTGTTACAATTAAACCACTTTCTCTTTTAAACACTTTATGAATCCTGTGTCTGGGGAGATTTCATAGTTGTAACCTTTTTTTTTTTTTTTTTTTGACAGTCAGTATATTTAACACACTGGATTATTTTGAGAGTTTCCACTTCTGTTCTTTGTAAATAGAGTAGAAAAGAGTGAAAAGAAGGTAAAATAAAAATATAAAAAGATTACTTTTTAGTGCCTGGAAGATGAGTAAGAGGAGGACCTTTATCACCTTATGGAATGAAGAAGCAGAGCTGGAAACAACCAAATCTTGTTATGGTTATTTAAATGTCAAGTTTTTGGCACAGAAGAAAGCAGCTTCTAATGGGATATTCTTCAGTCCTGTTTTCATCTGCATTGATTAGCAATTTAGCCCTGCTACTAACCAGTTATTCTGTCTTCTTGGAACATAATCTGCCTACCCTCTCATTCCCATCTGTGGCTAACTCCTTTCTGTCTGAGCCTTCCGGTGGCCTCCTTTGGGAAGTCTTTCCTGATGGAGCAGGCAGCCCTTCTGTGAGATATTGTGGCACCCTGCCGTTCTGTACTGCAGTTTTGTGCTGTCTTTTCTCTGCATCTGCTCCACATTTAGTGAGGGCAGAAGTTGGCTCAGAGCTTACCCCAGGGCCAAGCTGGGCTCAGTAAAATTTTCCTAAGTGAATGAATGAGTGATCCTGTAAATGTAACCAATTTATGTTATACTGCCTTACACTATGGGTTTTGACTTCTTCCGCATTTTTTTTGTTCTTGTTTTTGTTTTGAGAGTTTTACTCCCTCACTCTTGTGTCCCAGTCTGGAGTGCAATGGTGTGATGTCGGCTCACTGCAACCTCTGCCTCCTGGGTTTAAGTGATTCTCCTGTCTCAGATTCCCGAGCAGCTGGGATTACAGGTGGCTGTCACCATGTGCACCTAGTTTTTCTGTATTTTTAGTAGAGACAGGGTTTCTACATGTTGGCCAGGCTGATCTTGAACTCCTGACCTCAGGTGATCCACCTGCCTCAGTCTCCCACAGTGCTGGAATTACAGGCGCAAGCCACTGTGCCCAGCCGCACTTTTTATCTGCCATGTCTTGCCATAAAGCAAAAACAAATCCTAGAGCCCAATTTTAATCTCTTTATGTGGTTAAATGCCTCTGGAATTGAACAAATCCTTAAAAATTTCACTCTTAATCAAGAATGCCTCATGGTCCAATTGGTTTCTTGTCCTTTTTGAGAGTTGCTAGTAATTAGATACTGAGGCTTCTATGGGGCAACTAGGAGAGGAAAATGCTATTTTTATAATAGCAATAGTAGCTGCTTATGCTTTTGGTAGTAAAGTCACAGTAGCTAAGTTCCATGATTAAATGTAATGGAAAAGTGAACCTCAGTGTTTTGTCAGCTTTTTTTTGTTATATGACAACCAATTATTATTGAAGTCTCTTAAGCTGCAGCTTTGTGGTTAATGATATACTATATAAACCTGTTTCTACCAGTTTATGAGGTATTGGCTAATATTCAGAGGAGAAGTCTGGTGCTAGGAATTACCAAAACCAAAATTTTGCACTACTACGAGACAAGAAATGGGTTTCTCAATGTTTTTGGAGGCTCTAATACACATTTAGATTTTTGCAAAATCTTATTACCTTCACAGTCCACTCTTCACCCCCAAATAGTACCTACTATAATCTGTTTTCTTAACCTTTTGTTTGTTTGTTTTGGTAGAGACAGGCTCTAGCTATGTTGCCCAGGCTGGTGTTGACCTCCTGGCTTCCCTGCTGTGCACGGCCTATACCTAGCATAATCTAAACTTAACTGCTTTTTACTTCTGTTTTAAAATTTTCAGTGTATTTCTGTGGTTTGAAGCTTTATTAGTTTGTCATAAAACCGTAATTTATGATCTCTCTTACTATGTAAAGCGAGGAGGGATTCAGACTAATAACTGCTGAGATCCTTTGTAGTGCTGACTTTTTGTGGTAATAGCTGAGTAGACCTCTTTATACGAAGGCTCTGTTCGAGAACCTCCTGGTGAGGCAGGTGGGTTTCAATTTGGAGTTGTGTATGCATCCTGAGATCCAGGAAGGCCAAGTGGCCTGGACTGAGCAGGAGACAGTTCTATCCTGGGGGTTAGATCTATAGAGGCTTACTTTGGAGATATTGCGAGTTTGGTTCCAGACTACTTAAATAAAGCAAATAATCACAGTAAGTGAGTGACACAGATTTTTTGGTTTCTCAGTGCATATGAAAGTTATGTTTGGGCTGGGCACGGTGGCTTACGCCTGTAATCCCAGCACTTTGGGAGGCCTAGGTGGGCGGATCACCATGTCAGGAGATTGAGACCGTCTGGCTAACGTGGTGAAATCCCATCTTTACTAAAAAATGTTTTTTAAAAATTAGCTGGGCACAGTGGCAAGTGCCTGTAATCCCAGCTACTTGGGAGGCTGAGGCAGGAGAGTAGCTTGGATCAGGGAGTCGGAGGTTGCAGTGAGCCAAGATTGCCGCACTGCACTCCAGCTTGACTGTCTCAAAAAAAAAAAAAAAAAAGTTTGGCCAAGTGTGGTGGCTCACGCCTGTAATCCCAACACTTTGGGAGGGTGAGGTGGGTGGATGATCTGAGGTCAGGAGTTCAAGACCAGCCTGACCAACATGGTGAAACCTGTCTCTACTAAAAATACAAAAATTTTAAAAATAATAATATAAAGAAAAATACAAAAATTAGCCAGGCCTGGTGACAGGCACTTGTAATTTCAGCTACTCGGGAGGCTGAGCCACCAGAATTGTTTGAACCTGGGTGGCATAAGTTGCAGTGAGCCAAGATTGCACCACTGCACTCCAGCCTGGGTAATAGAGCGAGACTCTGTCTCAAAAGAAAAAGAAAAGAAAAGAAAAAATCATTGTCTATCATTGCCTACAGTGTTGTTTAGTGTAGCCACCTTCATCAATGATCTTAGCTAGATCTTATGGATAACTTGCTGCAGCTTTTCTGTCTGTCATTACTTGCTGCTTCACCTTGTACTTTTTTTTTAATTTTAAATACAGAGTCTCGCTTTGTCGCCCAGACTGGAGTGCAGTGTTGTGATCTCCGCTTGCTGCACCCTCCATCTCCTGGGTTCAAGTGATTCTCCTGCCTCAGTGTCCTGAATAGCTGGGACGACAGACACGTGCCACTACACCCGGCTAATTTTTGTATTTTTAGTAGAGACAGGGTTTCACGTTGTTAGCCAGGATGGTTTCAATCTCCTGATCTTGTGATCCTCCCGCCTTGGCCTCCCAAAGTGCTGGGATTACAGGCACGAGCCACCACACCCAGCCTAATAATGCCTGTCTCTAAATAAATTATGATGTGATCATATAGAGAAACAGCCTTAAAAAAGAGAATGAGGTAGAATGTTAATTTTTCAGCTAACAAAACATTGTTATTTGAAAAACTAACATTCTACTTTATGCAGCCTCATTGTGAAAAGAGAAGAAAGCATTTTGTGGTGTAGAAAGGGTTTAAAAGGATATGTATTACCTGCTGTTTACAGTGTGGGTCATTAGGGGGCTGGTTTTTATTTCGTCCATTGGTTGACTTTTTTCTATGAAGAGTATATGTGTATTAATTTGTAATTTGTAAGAATAAGAAAGATACTTAAAAAAAATTACTAACCAGGATTTCTGGCAGGTTTGAAAGATTTTATACGTGGAAAAAGATCAGCACAAGGTCTGTCCTATAGTAAATGTCAGTTAAGTGGGTGCTATTACTGTTATTGTTGGAGGTGGCAACTAAGGAGGAGGAAGACTGCTAAACTGAACAATTTTGATGCTTGAAATTTGGTTTTGGGGTTTAGAATTCCCAAGGTTAGTTGATTCCCCAGTTATAAGATCTTGGTGACAAGGTGGGGTCCAGAGCCCATGAGCTTTGGCTGGCCTTGTGTGGAAGGAGGCAAAATGTAGACCAAAGCTAAGTCCAGTGTGCAGGGCGTACGTGAACACTGCCTTCCCTTCCTCTCCATCCCTCCCCTTCTCCTGTGAGGATAACACTGTCCAACTCACCTTGATGGAGGGAGAGCGTTGGCCTTCCAAATTATCCCTGGTTTTTTTTCTTTTTTTTTTTTTTTTTTTGAGACAGAGTCTCGCTCTGTCACCCAGGCCAGAGTGCAGTGGCATGATCTCAGCTCACTGCAACCTCTGCCTCCTGGGTTCAAGCGATTCTTCTGTCCCAGCCTCCCAAGTAGCTGGAACTAACAGGCTTGTGCTACCATGCCTGGCTAATTTTTTGTATTTTTAGTAGAGATGGTGTTTCACTGTGTTAGCCAGGATGGTCTCCATCTCCTGACCTCGTGATCCGCCCGCCTTGGCCTCTCAAAGTGCTGGGATTACAGGCATGAGCCACTGTACCCCTCCAAATTATCCTTGTTCTAAGAGACTAGGGGATCCATCTGGGCAATATGATATAACAGGCTTTTGGGATCATCCCTGGGTTTAGATTCTGAACCCCACCAAGGTATCAAGCATCTCTCGAGTCTGCTTCTATGTCTGTAACATGGGGATGATATGACCTACCTCATTCTTTTCCTTGGTTCTTTCCCTTGTTCCTGTTCAATGCAGGAAGGATTAGGAAAGAATTTTTTTTTTAAGTGGAATTGACAAGTCTTGGGAGGCTTACTTTTTATCTGCCAGTGAAATAGGTAGTTAGGGTGAATTTTTATGAAGAAAGAAATGTATTCTGTAGAGTTTTGGTATTTTCTTTTTAGACTTGATTTTTAAAAATTTGTGGCTTTGGCTGGGCGCGGTGGATCAACGCTTGTAATCCCAGCACTTTGGGAGGCTGAGAAGGACAGATCACCTGAGGTCAGGAGTTCTAGATCAGCCTGGCCTCAAAACCCACCCCATCTCTACCAAAAATACAAAAATTAGCCAGGTGTGGTGGTGGGTATGAGGCAGGAGAATCACTCCAACTCAGGAGGCTGAGGTTGCCGTGAGCCAAGACTGTGTCACTGCACTGCAGCCTGGACAGCAAGAAACTCCATCTCCAAAAAAAAAAAAAAAGGTTCACGCCTGTAATCCAAGCACTTTGGAGGCCAAAGCAGGCGGATCACCTGAGGTAAGGAGTTCAAGACTAGCCTGACCAACATGGTGAAACCCCATCTTTATAAAAAAAAAAAAAGAAAGAAAAAAAAATTGTGGCTTTTTGATCTGCATCTCTTGGGTTTGTCTGTGGATGAAACAGTGTAGTATTTCATAGGCATGATTTATATTTTGTGTCCATACATCCAGATGTGCATGGGAAGGTCTTGATTTTACCTCTTGTCCTGGCAATGTGTCCTGTTACTTTTTTCACTCAAAAGTGGAATATTTAGTTCTTAATTTTACAATACCTCAATTGTATCCCAAATAAATGCCTTGGACTTACTTGTTTTTAACAACATGTTGTCACTTAGCTTACGTTTTCCAGGGTCTTATTCGTATTTATGGAACCCTCTTATGTTTTCAAATCATATTACAGATCTATTTTGTGGTCAGCTCATCTTTATCTTGAATTTGCACTTGATGATATGTTCTGTGTTAATTTTGGGGCTCTTTTTTAACTTAATTTTAGTTCATTTCTATAATTTTAAAATTTGGCCAGGCACTGTGGTTCATGCCTGTGCTCCCAGCTACTCGGGAGGCTGAGGCGGAAGAATCGCTTGAACCCAGGAGGCGGAGGTTGCGTGAGCCGAGATTGCGCCACTTCACTCCAGCTTGGTTGACAGAGCAAGACTCCGTCTCAAAAAAAAAAAGTTGTGGGGAGGCTTCCCCACTTTTTCAGTGCCCATTATTATCAGGTACTGAAATTAAAAAGAGAAAGAAGAAATTAGATTTGAGAGAATATGGTATGCCATGCTTTTACTATACCCTTTACAGACCTCATTTACTATTCAGTTAACCAGGCAAGTGAATGACTGCTGAAAGGGATGTGGCATGCAGGGATGAGAGTCAGCCTGGATTTCAGTCTTCCTTTTGTTACCAAGATGATTTATTAACCTTGACTAATTATTTCCTCCTCTGGGCTTCTGCTTCCTCCTTTACAAAATAGGGAAAGACCGATTAGGTTCTAATCTGGCTCTGAGATTTTATGACTGATCTTTTTGATAGTTTAAATTTGAAATCTCTGTATCCCTTTTAATTGAATACTTTCAAAAGGACTAAGAAGCAATCACTTGCTTATTAACTCAAATTATAAAAAAAAATTATCCTTTTTTACCACCCAAACAACTTTAGTGACTATAGAAAAAAATTGAGGTAGCTATGTAGTGTCATCTCAAGTTTGCAGCTTCAAATGTATCCCTTTCTTCTGATAGGACTAGGGCCGGGTACAGTGGCTCACACCTGTAATCCCAGCACTTTGGGAAGCTGAGGTGGGAACATCACTTGGGACTAGGAGTTGGGAGACCAGCCTGGGCATCATAGTGAGGCTACCCTGTCTCTACAAAAATAAATAAATAAATAAATCCCCGGCATGGTGGCATATGCCAGTCCCAGCTACTCATGAGACTGAGGTGGGAGGGTGGTTTGAGCCCAGGAAGTAGAGGGTGCAGTGAGCCGTAATTGCATCACTGCACACCAGCTTGAGTGACAGAGTGAGACCCTGTCTCTTTAAAAAAAAAAAAAAAAAAAAAAGGACTAGTGTGAATGTTTATTGAATGTTTGTTTAAAATATGGGTCCTTGTGAGAACATCCTGAGTGCTAAGCCAATAACAACACATTAACTATTTTTGAGGAGAGAAAATGATTTTGCAGCAGTGTAGAAAGATTGTAAAAGGAAAGGCAATCTGCCAACCTTGGCCCTGTTTTCTCTCCTCTTCTGTAGCCAGAGCTTTCAACTTCATGGAACTGGGGCTTTCCCGTGTTTGTTGAACACAGGAGCTGAGGCTCTTGACCTGGTGGGTGCTGAGAAAGGAGGGGCGTTGTCCGTAATAGGATGATCCCTGCTTCTCACGCCTACCTCCCTAGGGAAGTTGCTGGGACTGAAGGCTGATTGTTGCTGGCCTTTTTTCCCTGCCCCTTCCCTCTTGTTTTTGTTTAAAGCTCTCTGTACCTGTTGGCAAGTAGAGGACTCCTTAAGGCCTTGGAAGCAGTGTACTTTAATGGAATAAGTGCAGGCTTAGGAGCCAGTCAGACTGGTCTTCATGTCTGAACTCTACTACAAGTAACTGGGTCTGGGGTAAGTACTGAACCTTTTTTACACCTCAGGTTTCTCTTTGTAAAATGGTAATAATTGTAGCAGTTAAGTTCCTTTTGGTCACAAGTGGCAGAAACCAACGTTTTCTAACCTCTTAAAGGAGGGGATTTGTTGGAAGGACACGGGAGGGATAGTCTAACAACCAGATCGTCGATGGGGCAGAAACAGGGCCAGCTCTGGGGTCCTTGGCAGCAGGTGTGGTAGGCTTTCTCTCTAAGGCATGATGTCTTTCTCACAGTCCACATCCACTCCATCAGCAAATCTTGCCAGAGCTACCTTCAGAATGTATCCAGGTTCTATTTTGCATCATCTCTAGGGTTCTCACTCTGTCCTGGATTTGTTTTTTTGTTTATTTGTTTGTTTGTTTTGAGATGGGGTCTTGCTTTGTCGCCGCGGCTAGAGTGCAATGGCATGATCTCGGCTCACTGCAAGCTCCGCCTCCCAGGTTCACGTGATTCTCCTGCCTCAGCCTCCTGAATAGGGATTATAGGTTTGTGCCACCATGTCTGGCTAATTTTTGTATTTTTAGTAGAGACAGGGTTTCACCATGTTGGTCTGGCTGGTCTTAAACTCCTGACCTCTTGATCCGCCCGGCTCAGTTTCCCAAAGTGCTGGGATTATAGGCTTGAGCTACCGCGCTGGGTCTGGATTTTTATACTAGCCTCCTGAGATCCCTTCCTATTTCTTTCTTTTTTTTTAAAGACAGACTTTCATTCTCTTTCATTCTCCAGGATCTGGAGTCATTAGCGGGATCATAGTTCACGGCAGCCTCAAACTCCTAGGCTCAAGGGGGATCCTACCACCTCAGCCTCCCAACTAGCTAGGACTACAGGCCTGTGCCACCACGTCTAGCTCTTCCTATTTCTGTACTTGTCCCCCCCTCAGTCTGTTCTCAACAAAGAAGCCACAGCGAACCTGTAAGTCTTTATGGCAAAATATGCCACTTCTTACTTAAAACCCTCCAAGGGCTTCTAATATCCTTTTGAGAAAAAGCCTTATTTCCTACTCCTCTCCCCTTAATTTCCCTGCTTCAGTCAAGCTGGACTCCTTATTGATTCTCAGTCTCTCCAGTCATTCATTCTACTTCAGGGACTTTGTACTTGTTCCCTTTGCCTGAATGTTCTTCCGTCAAGTTGTCATGATGGCTCACCCTTTCTTCTCCTTCAGTGAGGCTTTTTTTTCCCCCTTCCAACTTAGAGTTATCCTTCAGCAGTAAGGCTTTTTCTAACCACCTATTTAAAACTAAAATTTCCCCATTCTCAGTCTCCTTTGTCTGTTTAACTTTTCTCCATACTGTGTAGCACCATCTACTATACTGTATGTTTTGCCTATTTATTTAGCCTCTTTCCCCCAACTGTATAGTAAGAATTCCATAAGGGCAGAGCTCTGTCCATTTTGTCAGTGCTGAATCTCCAGTGCCTGGCACATAGTAGGTGCTCAATAAATACATGTGTGATGAAAAACATTTTTCATCAGTGTTTTTCTTCGTTGAGTCAGCCTGGCAAGAGGGATGGGCCATGTAAAATAAGCATGGCCCCTGGGAACTTGCCCAAATGTGAATCCCAGAGAAGAGGAGAAAGAATTGTCATCTGAAGACCGTCCCAGTTAATGTCTCTGAGGTTGCCATGAGGTTGAAATCAATTGGAGTATGATTGTCTAGTAGGTGCCAAGAAAATATTTATTCTTCTCCCTTTGTGAAAACAAGTAACTACCTGACAATATTAACATTGAGAAATTCAGTCATTCTCTCCATAATATAGGTTGTTGTTTGGAAGAGCAGAAACTATGGTCATAGAAATTTGAAAACTCATATGCAGCCTATGTTTTAATTAGTAGTGTCTTCAAAAGGAGTGGTATTGAAATCCTGCAAATTATAGATGGGTTTTATAAGGGCTCTTCTGGTATCTGAGCAGACCCAAATCTCTGAACCAAAGCCACATTCATAAAAGAATGGGAACTCATAGAGGGGGAAGGAAGGCATTAAAGTTTTCATTTTTAGCTTCCTTTCTTTAGTAGGAAATGTTTTGCCTGGTGGTAGGCTAGGCTGTGAGTACATTCATCTTTGAGTTTTATAATGAATATCTACTGACTTGTCCTTTTATTGCACACAGTGTTTTGTTTTTCAAAGATACATGTATACTACATGTATAAAGTGAGTTCTTTCATTATGAAAAAAAAAAAGTGACTTACCCATCTGATAATTTTTGGATAAAGATTACTTCCTGTAGTTTCATCAAGATGAAGAACTTGAATAGTTTTTTTTCTTAATGTTCATAAACTTTAGCACTGTTTTGTTTCTGAACTATCTGAGTAGAAACTTAAGCTTTGGAATCAGGCACACTTGGGTTAGATTGTCATGTCTGAAGCATCTCAGTCACATGACCTTGGACACTCCAGTCCGTCTGCAGTGACAGGATCATCATCCTAGCACCTAGCATAGGCATGTTGAGAATTTAAAAAAGGAGAGGGGCTTGTCCTCAAACATAGCAAGCAAAAATAATAGCTATCTTATTAATAAATGGTGAAAGTCCGTTAATGTTCTTATACATTTAATTGTGATTTTAAGCATCTAAAATGTCAATACTAACAAAAAAAAAAAATTTTAGTTCTGTATGTACCGTACTTTAAACAAGCAGATAGTTTTCAGAGGCACAAAACATGAACAAGGCATTTATTGTGAAATCATATTTTAAAACCTTTAGGTTGCACATTTTCAGGTGATAACCAAGCTTAGACAGTCTTTTTTTTTTTTTTATAACAAATTTTATATGGAGATTAGTGAATTTATGTTTAGTCTTCATTTTGATAGTGATTTCTAGATCTTGGTTACAGTTGTTATGAACAATGCGACCACTGAATTTTTTCTTCACTGGAGCTCACCTAATAAGGTGAAACTTTATCCACCATGTCACTGTGCGGTAACAATGGTGGTCTGTCTTGTTTCATTAGGGCGTCTTATCGTGGCTCATGTCATTAGTGCCCGAATTTAGATTTGGGTCTGAGGGGCATCTGTCTAAGTCTTTTCCCTTTGTAAATGACATAGATAATCTCCAGGCACTGGCAATTTTGTTTTCCACACTTCTCTTTCGCTTAATTTTCTGAAGATGAGAAACATTTTAAGAACAGTAACTCTGAGCATTGTAAGCAAATTCAAAGCAGCATCATGGTGGCTCAAATCTGAAAGAGAAAATGGATAGAGTCATTTGTAAAAAGATAGGGGTGCCATTGGATTTACTTTTCCTGTGTAAATTTTATTCATCAGATGAATAGTATTTACTAAGCTGTATTGATATACATGATTATACAAAAGTGTTCTTCAGGAACATCGTTTTTCTAATTATCTTTGTTGTTTTAAGCCCCAGCTGCTACTGGCAAATGGAGTAATACTGAATTTTTGGTATTTGCAGACATTAAAAAATAAGATTTGTATAGCTATAAATGCTTATTGCCTGAGAAAAGGAAAGATATATGCAAGGAAATAATTTTTTTTTTAAGACATAGTTTCACTCTTGTTGCCAGCGTGACCAACATAGAGAAACCCTGTCTCTACTAAAAATACAAAAGTTAGGTGGGGGTGGTAGCACACGCCTATAATCCCAGCTACTCAGGAGGCTGAGTCCAGAGAATCACTTGAACCCGGGAGGCGGAGTTTGCAGTGAGCCAAGATTGTGCCACTGCACTCCAGCCAGGGCAAGAGAGACTATGTCTCAAAAAAAAAGAAAGAAAGAAAAAAGTTTTCAATGAGGTTTTTTTTTTGCCCTTTTTTTTTTTTTTTTTTTTTTTTTTTGAGATGAGTCTCGCCCTGTAACCCTGGCTGGAGTGCAATGGTACAATCTCGGCTTACTGCAACCTCTGCCTCCCGGGTTCAGGCGATTCTCCTGCCTCAGCCTCCTGAGTAGCTGGGATTATAGGCATGTACCACCAAGCCCAGCTAATTTTTTGTATCTTTAGTAGAGATGGGGTTTCACTATGTTGGCCAGGTGCTGGTCTCTTAACTCCTGACCTTGTGATCCGCCTGCCTCGGCCTCCCGAAGTGCTGGGATTACAGGTGTGAGCCACTTCATCTGGCGTGTGTGTGTGTGTGTGTGTGTGTGTGTGTTTTAAATAACAGCTTTATTGGTACATAATTCACGTGCAATAATTTTCACCCTTTAAAAATATACAATTCAGTAGTTCTTAGTATATTCACAAGTTGTGCAACCATCACCACTATCTAATTTTATATTTTTTTCCTGAAAAGGAATCCTGTACCCATTTTTCAGTAACACTCTCTCTCTCCCTCCCCCCAGCTCCTGGCAATGACTAATCTACTTTATCTCTCTGTGAATTTGCCTGTTTTGGACATTTTATATAAATGGAATCATGTAATACGTAATCTTTTGTATCTGGCTTCTTTCAACTTGGCATGTTAAGATTCATCCATGTTTAGCATTCATTTCATTCCTTTTTATGGCCAAATAATATTCCTGTGTGTGGGTGTGCCACATTTTGTTTAGCCATTCATCAGTTTGAGTTGTTTCTACTTTTTGGCTATTATGAGTAATACTACTATAAATATTTGTTTGCAAATTTTATGTAAATATACATTTTAAATTCTTTTAGACATATAACTAGGGTGGTATATTAGGCCATTTTCACATCGCTATAAAGAACTACCCGCAACTGGGTAATTTATAAAGAAAAGAGGTTTAGTTGATTCACAGTTCCACAGGCTGTACAGGAGGCATGGTTAGGGAGGCCTCAGGAAACTTACAATCATAGTGCAAGGGTGAAGGGGAAGCAAACACATCTTCACATGGCGGCAGGAGACAGCGAGGGAAGGGAAGTGCTACACACTTTTAAACAACAAGATCTCATGAGAATTCATTATCACAAGAACAGCAAGAGGGAAATCCACCCCCATGACCCAGTCACCTCCCACCACGTCCCTCCTCTACCACTGGGGATTATAGTTCAACCTGAGATTTGCCAAACTGTATCAGATGGTTTTAGCAAACGTGTAGGAATATATTTTCTTAAATTGTACAAAGCAATATGTAGAAAGAGGAAGTCTTATTCTGAGAATTGTTAGTACACCTAATTTAAATTTTTGAAAGGTCAAGAAAATGTGACTAGAACATTTGTATAGTTTTAGTCAAATAATCTTCACAGTTGATTAATTATTTTAAAAAATGCCATGATTCTTCTGGTTCCCCTGTGTAATGATTAGAAGAAAAAAGTTCTCACTTTGCGTTTGATAGTTTTATCAAGCATTTATGTTTAAAACATGGTAAATTGAGAAGTTATTAAATAATGGGGGGTATGTTATAATTGAGGAGATATTTGTTAAAACTTTTTTTTGAGACAGGGTCTCACTGTGTTGCCCAGGCTGGAGTTACTCATATGTCACTGTAATCTTTAACTCCTGGACTCAAGGGATCCTTCCACCTCAGACTCCCAGGTAGCTCCCTGTGTTGCCCAGGCTGGTCTCAAATTCCTGGCCTCAAGCAGTCCTCCCACCTCAGCCTCCCAAAATGTTGGTATTACAGGTGTGAGCCACTGCACCTGGCCATTATTATTATTTTTTTAAATAGTGATGTGGTTTCATCAAATTTCTGAGGCTCATCCATTAATTCCTAGCCTCAAGCGATCCTTTTGCCTCAGCCTCCTGAAGTCTTGGGATTACAAGTGTGAGCCACTGGGCCCATCCCATTAAAACTTTTACTGCCTTTTCTTTTTTATTTTGAAGCATTTTAGAGTAGTGGTTTAAATCTTAAGCTTTGGAGTCACTTTGGAGTCACACAGGCCAGGGTTAAATCCTGACTCTGGCATTTATTAGTACAGTGGACTTGGAACAAATTATTAATTAATTAATGTATTTATTTTTGAGGCAAAGTCTCACTCTGTTGCCCAGACTGGAGTGTAGTGGCGTGATCTCGGCTCACTGCCACCTCTGCCTCCCGGGTTCAAGTGATTCTCCTGCCTCAGCCTCCTGAGTAGCTGGCACTACAGGCACGCACCACCACACCTGGCTAATTTTTGTGTGTTTACTAGGGACCAGGGTTTCACCGTGTTAGCCAGGATGGTCTCGATCTCCTGACTTCCTGATCCACCCACGTCGGCCTCCCAAAGTGCTGGGATTACAGGTGTGAGGCACTGTGCCTGGCCCTGCCTAATTTTTGTATTTTCAGTAGAGATGGGGTTTCACTGTGTTGGCCAGGCTGGTCTCAAACTCCTGACCTCAGGTGATCCATCTGCCTCAGCCTCCCAAAGTGCTTGAATTACAGGTGTGAGCCATCTCACCCGACTGGGACAAATTATTTAACCTCTCTGACTGTCTTTTTCCTAACCTGTAAAGTGAAGAGTAGTAACTTTATCACAAAGATAGTTTGACAATTGAGAATGTATAAAGTCCATACCATTGTGCCTAATAATAAGCACCAATAAATGATAATGGAAATGTTTTTTTCCCTAGTGCATTAGGGAAACTCCCTAGGGAGTTTCATTTAGTTTTTATGGAAGTCTTGGTAGGTTTCATGAGGCCCTCAGAATAGTATCCTTCAAACTTTTCTGACCATGAACCCACAAGGTGACTCAGTTCTTACATATATTCTCACATACGTATCTATAGATGTCAAAATCGCAGGAGAAAACATCCTGTTACTCTTTTCTCACCTGCTACAAAGAACTATCTGAGTGGGTAATTTATAAAGGAAAGGTTAAATTGACTCACAGTTCTGCATGGCTGGGAGGCCTCAGGAAACTTACAGTCATGGGAGTAGGCACCTCTTCACAGGGCGACAGAAGAGAGAATGAGCGTCAGCAGGGGAAATGCCAGACACTTACAAAACCATCAGATCTCGTGAGACTCAAATGTTATCATGAGAACAAAATGGGGGAAATCCTATGATCCAATTACCTCCACCTGGTCCTGCCCTTGACCCAAGGGGATTACAATTCAAGATGAGCTTTTGGGTGGGGCACAGCCAAACCATATCACACCCTTTCCATGGGCAGTGTACTGTCTTATTTTTTAGAGCAGTTTTAGAAATACAGAAAGATGCAGCAGGAAGTAGTGTCCCATATACCACCACTGTCACCTGCTCCCTTCCCCCAGTTCCCTATTATTAACGTCATACATTAGTGTGGTTCTTTCTTATAATCGATGGACCAAGATTGATTGATTGATGGATTGATTGATTCGTTCGTTCGTTCGTTCGTTCGTTCGTTCGTTCATTCATTCATTCATTCATTCATTCATTCCCAGTACCATCTTTGACTTTAATTGATACATTTTTGTTGACTAAAATTCATAGTTTACATGGGAGTTTACACTTTCTGTTTTATAGTTTTGTAGGTTTGGATAAATGTATAATGACATGTATCTTTTTGTTTGTTTGTTTTTGAGGAGGAGTTTCCCTCTAGTAGTCACCCAGGCTGGAGTGCAAGGGTGCTTTTCTTTTCCAGAATCTTTGTATACAGTATACATAGCATACTCTACATACTGCACCTAGCATACAGTAGATAGCCTTTTTATGCTGGTTTCTTTCACTTAGCAATGTGCATTTAATACGGTTCCCTCATGTCTTTGTGGCTTAATAGCTAATTTCTTCCTTTTTTAACTCTCTTTTGGATTTGTGCATTATTTCTTGCTGAATAAAATTCCAGCAGTATTATGTACCATAGTTTGTGTATGCATTCATCTACTGAAGGACATCTTGGTTGCTTCCAAGTTTTGGCGATTGTGAACAAAGCTGCCATAATTCATGTGCAGGTTTTTGTTGGACATGTTTTCAACTCCTTTGGGTGAAGACCAAGCAGTAGGATTGCCGGATCTCATGGTAAAAGTATGCTTAGGTTTTTAAGAAGCCACCAAACGGTCTTCCAATGTGGCTGTATCATTTTGTATTCCCAACAGCAGCTTCCTTTTGCTCCATAACCTCATCAGCATTAGGTGTTGTCAGTGCTTTGGATTTGGGCCATTCTAATAGGTGTGCAGTAGTATTTCATTGTTGTTTTATTAATAATTTGCAATTCCCTAATGACCTATGATATTGAACACTTTTTCATATGTGTATTTTGCCTTTTGTATGTCATCTTTGGTGAGGTGTCTGTTAAGATCATTGGCCCGTTTTTAAAATCAGGTTGTTTTGGCCAGATGCTATAGCTCACACCTATAATCTCAGCACTTTGGGAGGCCAAGGTGGGTGGACCATTCGAAGTTAGGAGTTTGAGATGAGCCTGGACATTATGGTGAAACCCTGTCTGTACTAGTGATACAAAAATTAGCTGGGCCTGTTGGGTGGGCAACCATGCTACTCGGGAGGCTGAGGCACGAGAATCACTTGAACCCGGGAGGCAGAGGTTGCAGTGAGCTGAGGGTTGTGCCACTGCACTCCACATTGGGCAACAGAGTGAAACTGTCTCAAAAACACAAACAAAAACATTACTATATTTTATTATTACTGAGTTTCAAGAGTTCTTTGTGTATTTAGGATACAAGTCCTTTATGTATGTATGTATTTAGAGACGGGGTGTCACTTTGATGCCAGGCTGGAGTGCACTGGCACAATCATAGCTCACTGCAGTCTCACCCTCCTGGGCTCAAGCAGTCCTCCTACCTCAGCCTCCTAGGTAGCTGGAACTATGGGCTTGCACTGACACTCCTGGCTAATTTTTGTTTGTTTGTTTGTTTGTGGAGATGGATTTCATTGTGTTGTCCAGGCTGTTGTCCAACTCTTGGGTTCAAGTGATGTGTCAACCTTGGCCTTCCAAAGTGCTGGGATTACAGGCACAAGCCACCTCGCCCAGCCAAGTCCTTTATCAAATATGTGCTTTGCAGATATTTTATCCAAGTCTGTGGCTTGTCTTTTCATTATGTTAATACTGTTACATATTGTTCTGTTGTCGTTCATTAAAAAACAGAACTGGTCCTGAGGCACTAATTGATTTTACAGCCCACTAACAGGTCACAGTCTGTGGTGTGAAATTCAGTGTGTGTTCTGCTTCCATAATATTCACGTGATCAGCATTAGTAAAGCAACCCTTCAAGCAGTAATTTTGTCTTTTTTTGAGGAGTCTTGCTCTTTTTCCCAGGCTGGAATGCAGTGGCATAATCTCACCTCACTGCAACCTCTGCCTCCCGAGTTCAAGTTATTCTCCTTCCTCAGCCTCCTGAGTAGCTGGAATTACAGGCATGCATTGCCACACCTGGCTAATTTTTTTATTTTTTATTTTTAGTAGCGATGGGGTTTCACCATGTTGGTGAGGCTGGTCTCAAATTCCTGACTTCCAGTGATCCACCTGCCTTGGCCTCCCAAAGTGCTGGGATTACGGGCACAAGCCACTGCACCCAGCCTCAAGCAATAATTTTCTTTTCTTTTCTTTTGAAATGGAGTCTTGCTCTGTCACCTAGGCTGGAGTGTGCAGTTTCAAGATCTTGGCTCACTGCAACCTCCGCCTCCTGGGTTCAAGCGATTTTCCTGCCTCCGCCTCCTGAGTAGCTGGGACCGCAGGTGTGCATTACCACGCCCTGCTAATTTTTGTATTTTTAGTAGAGACGGGGTTTTACCATGTCGTCCAGGCTGGTCTTGAACTCCTCACCTCGTGATCCACCTGCCTTGGCCTCCCAAAGTGCTGGGATTATAGTCAGAGCTACCGCCCAGCCTCAAGCAGCAGTTTTCAACATTGATGAACAGTGGTGTCAGAATTGATACTGCTCTTTTTTTTTTTTTTTTTTTTTTTTTTTTTTTTTTTTTTTTTTTGGGGGTGGAGTCTGTCTCCAGGCTAGAGTGCAGTGGTGTGATCTCGGCTCACTGCAACCTCTGCCTCCCGGGTTCAGGTGATTCTTCTGCCTCAGCCTCCCAAGTAGCTGGGACTACAGGTGCATGCCACCATGCCCAGCTAATTTTTGTGTGCTTAATAGAGACAGGGTTTCACCGTGTTGACCAGGATGGTCTCTATCTCTTGATCTCATGATTCACCCACCTCGACCTCCCAGAGTACTAGGATTACGGGCATGAGCCACCGTGCCCAGCCAATACTGTTCTTTATTCTAGAGTATTTTTAAATTTTTATTTATTATTATTATCATTATCATTATTATTGAGATGGAGTCTTGCTCTGTCACCCAGGCTGGAGTGCAGTGGCACGATCTTGACTCACCGCAGCCTCTTGCCTTTTGGGTTCAAGTGATTCTCCTGCCTCAGCCTTCCAAGTAGCTGGGATTACAGACATGTGCCACCATGCCCGGCTAATTTTTGTATTTTTGGTAGAGAAAGGGTTTCACCATGTTGGCCAGGCTGGTCTCAAACTCCTGACCCTGTGATCCACCTGCCTCAGCCTCCCAATTACAGGCAAGAGCCACCATGCCTGGCTTTTTAAAAATTATAGAGCTTCACTTTGTTGCCCAGGCTGAAGTCCAGTGGTGTGATCATAGCTCACTGTAGCCTTGATCTCCTGGGCTCAAGTGATCCTCCCTGCCTCAGCCCCCCAAGTAGCTGGGACTAGTGGCATATACTAACATGCCTGGTTAATTTTTTGTGCTTTTTGTAGAGATAGAGTTTTGACATGTTGCCCAGGCAGATCTCAAACTCCTGAGTTCAAGCAGCCTGCCCACCTCAACCTCCCAAAGTGTTGGAATATAGACATGAGCCACCACACCCAGCCTATTTTATTCTTTAACTTTTAGTGGATAGAATAAATTTGGTCTGCTGTATCATCTCTACATCCTGTAGTCATGACACGTCTTGGCATTATGAAAAGCTTTATAAATGTTTCATTTCTACAAGGTTTCAGACAGGATCCCTCAAAATGCATTATGGTTTTAAATACTGAAGGGACTGTACTAAGTAAATAATGTAAATAGAACCCAGGAATACTGTATAATGTAATTTAAAATGTGAAATTATTAAAGCAAGTAAAACAGTGATTAGAACTAAACAGAATTGATGTGGTTATTGAGAATCTATTGTAGTGGCTATTTAACTTTTAGTAGATGATACTCAGATATTTAAATATATCTAGGCCAGGCATGGTGGCTCATGCCTGTAATCCCAGCACTTTGGGATGCTGAGGCCGGAGGATAATTGAGCCCAGGAGTTAGAGACCAGCCTGGGCAACATAGCAAGACCTCATCTCTACTAAAAATAAAAAAAATTGTAGTGGTGCTTTTTTTGAGTCCCAGCTACTTGAGAGGCTGAGGCAGGGGAGGATCACTTGAATCTAGGAGTTCGAGGCTGTAATGAGCTAGGATTGGCGCTGCTGCACTCCAGGCTGGGCAGCAGAGCAAGATCCTGTCTCTAAAAAAACAAAAAAAAAAAATTTAAATGTGTATATATCTATGTTCACCTTTTTAAGAGGGTTAAATATGTACTTCTACAGATTTCTCATTTAGAAAAAATTTTTCATTGCTCTAAAGTTAATTTTATGTTTTTTCCAAAATAATACAAGTTCTGATTATGGAAATTGAACTTAATATATTCTTACTAAACTATACCTTTATTTTCCTTGGAGTTAATTCTTTATCCCCAAAATTTGCATCAGGGGAAGGGGTGGTGTTGAACTCACCCCGTTACCCTGCAGTGCCACCTTGTGGAAAGAAGAAAGGCTTTACCTCAAGCTTGTCCAGCCCATGGCCTGGGGGCCACAGGAGTCCCAGGACGGCTTTGAATGCAGCCCAGCACAAATTAGTAAACTTTCTTAAAACATTATGAGATTTTTTTACTGGCTCATCAGCTGCCGTTAGTGTATTTTATGTGTGACCCAAGACAATTCTTCCAGTGTGGCCCAGGGAAGCCCAAAGATTAGACACCCTTGCTTTAGAGCAAGGGATATCCATCTTATTTCTAGATTTGAGTGAAATCTGCCAAATACCACATACTTATGTTCAAGGCTCCTGACTTGCACACTAACATTTTTTTTTTTTTTGAGATGGAGTCTCATTCTGATGCCCAGGCTGGCATGCAGTGGCATGATCTGGGGTCACTGCAACCTCTGCCTCCTGGGTTCAAGGGATTCTGCTATCTCAGCCTCCAGGTAGCTGGGATTACAGGCATGGGCCACCACGCCCAGCTAACCTTTTTTGTATTTTTAGTAGAGATGAGGTTTAACCATGTTGGCCAGGCTGGTCTCAAACTCCTGACCTTAAACAATCCGCCCATCTTGGTCTCCCAAAGTGCTGGGATTACAGGCGTAAGCCACTGTGCTCGGCCTCACACTAACATTTTTTTAAGAATATTTTTCTTCTCTTTGATGTGGACTAATTCGGTGATGAGAGGGTAAAATATTGGCTGTTTTTCTACAGAGACCTTGAAGATGAGAAAAGAGGCAAACACCTACCTGTCATGATTTAAGAAACCTACTATAAAAAACCATTTTGTGTATAATTGGGGGAGTTAAAGTTGAGTGCCTCTTATAGTGCCAGGTACTGCTTCAGGCACTACTGATAGAGCAGTTAATTAACTGAAACTCTGCTCTCAAGAAGCTTATGTGTTCTAGTGACAGACAGAGGATAGACAAATATATAACATAGATCAGGTGTTGGTTGAGTGCTGAGCAGAAGAAAATGAAGTGCGGGGTAGGAGGACAGAGTGATGGAGTAGTGCTGTTTTAGATAGATGGGTTAGGAAAAGCTTCCTTGCTAAGGTGCCATTCGAGCAGAGGCCTAAAAGAAGAGTGTAATACAGGTCAGTATCTGAGTGGAGTGGTCTAGGCAGAGAATAGGAAGTGCAGAGCCCCTGAGGCAGGAGTTGGCTTGCCCTGTTCTGGGAGGGAGAAGGGTTGAAGAGTCTGGTAAGCATGAGATCAGAGTGGTATGCATGTGTGTGTTGCAGGTCTTGCAGGGCCTCTTAGACAGTAGTTAGGACTTTGAAATTTATTCTCAGAGAGGAAGCCACGGGGAGGTTTTGAATGAAGTGATATATCTGAAGGGAGAGAGTGGAAACAGACCAATGAGGTTGCCTTTGCAGATGTCCTTTCTGAGAGGTGGTGGTGGCTCGGGCCTGGGTAGTAGCCAGAGACTAGTTGTCAGATTCTGGTTACGGTGTTGACAGTCTTGCTAATGGGTTGTTGTGGAGTATGAGAGAGAAGGGTGTTGAGCCAACCCTTTGTTTTATGCTCCTTTCTCTGTGTGGATGGCAGCGACTCCCAGGTGTGTGTTTTTCAGTCTTTGAGAGGCTGATTCAGCAAAGTGGGATGAAGCATTTAAGGTGATGGCTTAGACTTAGTTTTCCTTATAACTCCAATGTTTCTGAGATTTTAAATTGGTGAACTGAGTTGCAGTCAGGGCCAGAAGTGACCTTAACATCAATTCTCATATTGGGGTGCGTGGCCCACTGGAAAGCTAAAGGGGTCTTCCTGGTGTTCATCTACCCCCATGCCAAACTTATCCTTTCTATGGCTTTTATGAACTATTTACTCATAACCTACCAAGTGAGTAACTGCAGATTACTAAAATTTGATAAAGCTTTTATTACCTTATTTCTCTTCAGTTATTTTTTGTGATCCCTGAACTCCTTTTCCACTACAAAGTAGAAGTAGATGGTATATGTGAGCGGGGGGATCTCATACTTAACTGAATGGGTTGGGCCAGAAAAGTCTGAGAGCCATTTTCCTGCAAATAGGTGATTCATATTATCTACTGAGTTCCTGCCCAGAAACCAAGTCCCCGGGATAGACCAGGGAGCAGCTTCCCAGCCAGTTGCAGCAGTCAGTGGTGTAGCTAAGGATAGAACTTGAGTTTCTTATTCCAGGGTTTTTTGTACCATGTAAGTCAAGTTTCTTATTTCCTTCTCTAGAAGTTTTATATATCCTACTTGAAAAAAACAGCTTCATTGTGGTATAATTTATGTGCCATAAAGCTTACCTATTTTAAGTGAGCATTCAATGATCTTTAGTAAATTTGCATAGTTGTACAACCATTACCACGTTCTAATTTCAGAACATTTCTGTCATCCCAAAACAAAGTTTGTGCCTATTTGCAGTCATTCCTCATTTGCATCTGCTGTCCTAAGCAACCACACATCTTTCTTTCTCTATGGATTTGACTTCCATGGGTATTCCACATAAATGAAATCATGTAACATGTAGTCTTTGTGTCTGGCCTCTTTCACTTAGTATTTTGAAAGTTCGTCCATGTGGTAGCATGTGTCAATACTTTGTTACTTTTATTGCTGAATAATATTCCATTGTATGCTATTCTATATTTATCCATTAGTTAATGGACATTTTAGTTTTTTCTTTTTTTTTTTTTTTGAGACTGCATCTCGCTTTGTCACTCAAGCTGGAGTGCAGTGGTGTGATCACAGTTCATTGCAGCTTTGACCTCCTGAGCTCAAGCAATTCACCCACCTAGGCCTCCTGAGCAGCTGGGACCATAGGCATGTGCCACCACGCCTGACTACTTTTTAAATTTTTTGCAGAGGCAGGGTTTTGTCACGTTGTCCAGGCTGGTCTTAAACTCATGAGCTCAAGCGATCTGCCACCGTTGGCCTCCCAAAGTGCTGAGATTACAGGCATGAGCCACCGTTCCTGGTCTTGTTTATTCTTTTTGGCTATTATGGACAGTACAGCTATGAACATTTGCATGCAAGACTTTGTGTGGACATACATTTTTATTTCTGCTGGGTAGATACCTGGGAGTGGAATTGCTGGGCCATATGGTAAATCTGTGTTTAAAATTTTTTAGGCTAGGCATGGTGGCACACGCTTGTAATCCCAGCACTTTGGGAGGCCGAGGTGGGCAGATCACCTGAGCTCATGAGTTTGAGACTAGCCTGGCCAACATGGTGAAACCCCGTCTGTACTGAAAATACAAAAATTAACTGGATATGGTGGCATGCGCCTGTAATCCCAGCTACTAGGGAGGCTGAGGCAAGAGAATCGCTTAAACCTGGGAGGTAGAGGTTGCAGTGAGCTGAGATTTGAGCCACTGCGCTCCAGCCTGGGCAACAAAGTGAGACTCTGTCTCAAAAAAAAAAAAAACAAAAAACAAAGGGAATTAAAACTGCTGAACTGTTATGCAAAATAGCTGTACCATTTTACATTTTCACCACCAATATATGAAGGTTTCAGGGTTCAGTTTTTTTTTTTGTTGTTGTTGTTTTTGCCCTGGAAGATTAAAGCAATTAATTCAAGAGAAGGTTTCCGTTTCTCCACATCCTTGTCAATGCTTGTGATTGTCTGTCTCTTTGATTATAAAATAATCCCTGTTTAGATTTTTTTTTTTTTCCTTAGAGACCAATCTCACTGTCACCCAGGCTGCAGTGTAGGTTGTGATCATAGCTCACTGCAGCATTGAGCTCCTGGGCTCATGTGATCTTCCACCTCAGTGTCCCCACTAGGTGGGACTATAGACACATACCACCATGCCAAGCTAGTTGTTTATTATTATTTTTTGAAGAGATGGGGTCTCACTATGTTGCCCAGGCTGTAGTGTTGCGATCATAGCTCACTGCAGCATTGAACATGATCCTCCACCTCAGTGTCCCCAGTAGATGGGACTACAGACATATACCACCATGCCCAGCTAGTTGTTTATTTATTATTTTTCTTTTGTAGTGATGGAGTCTCACTATGTTGCCCAGGCTGGCCTCAAACTCCTGGGCGTAAGTGATCCTCCTGCCTCAGCCTCCCAAAGTGCTGAGATTACAGACTTGAGCCACCATGCCCAGCTAGTTTCTATTTTTTAATGGCTTACACATCCTTACTTTGTGTTTTGCTTTGGTTTCCTTGGACTACCAAGAAAATAGTTAAAATAACAAGTTTATAAAAATGTTAAAATATCTGTGTGGATTACTTAAATGAATGATTATTTGATTTCAGTTGATTTTCTTAGCCCAGATGTTCCTGAAAGCAAGGTTCAGATGACCTCTTAAGTGACTTGATATGGTTGTCAGTTTTCTGCCTGCCCCCATCCTGCATTTCTTGAGCACCACTGTGTGTCTAGGCACTGACCTGGAGAACACAAATCTTGGCCTTATGGTCTCTTCTGGGTTTTTCCAACTTTTTTGAATTAAAAAAAAAAAAAAAAAAAAAGAAATGGTGCAAGACAAGACACACTTAGATGATCTCACGACCAGGTAATGAATCACAGATACTGTTCCAGTAGAGGATGTAGTCAAGAAAACTGTTGATAATTTAAGAAAGTTGTACTCTAAATAGCCACAGTCTGTTATAGCAGGGAAGAAGAGGAGGCTCTATCTGAGATTGGGTCAAGATGCAGACGGTGGTGTCTTATCTTTCTCAGGTCAGGTCGGGATGGGTAGAGAGTACTGTCAGTGAGCAGAAAGGAGCAGGGTTTGTTGTGTGATTCATCAGGGCAGAGAAACAGTTTGAGGAAAGGCGTAGGTATGGTCATCACAGGCTGTATTTCTTACAGCACACAATTACAAATCTTTGTTTTCCTAACTGTAGCTAATGAAATCTTTTATTTTTAACATATTAATCCTTTAGGAAGGATAAACATTAACTTGTTTTCTTTTTTCCTTTAGTTGTTTTCTGTAGTTTCCTTAATCCTACTGAATTTCATCTGTTTTGTACATAGTATTAAAGAAACAAAAGCAGTGCTGCTCATTAAATTGTGTTGTGCCGTCAATTGTGAGATATACTGTGATTTCAAAGATGTTATTTTTGCTTGTTTTTCATCCAGTGTTCTGAATGTTATTAAAATATGAACAAAAAATGCATTGAGAATCAATACATTTGTGTTGGAGCTACTTTAGTTATTTTTAAGCTAAAGAAATCTTACTAGAATAGCAGCAGTCACATGGCTTTTCAGCTTCAATTTTAGGGAAATGTGTACCATCCAGGTCAACACCAGCTTAATTTCTCTAGAAAGCTTTAAAATCTGCTATGATCATAATGAAATTAGCTTTGAATAATAGAGATTAGGGAAAATGAATTTTGCTAAAATTAGGAAACAGAGTTATTAAGGGCAATAAAACGTTGTAAGAAATTGAAATAATGTTTAGTGACTTATGGATAAGTTATTTGGGTGTTCTTCTCTTTTAACAATAAATGTTCAGATTTACAGTGTGCCATTATGCCTCTCCCCCTCCCTCATCATGTTGAATTTACTCATGAGCTGAAGAGTCTTGGTAATTGAGAAAGTACCGCAAAATAGTGCCCTACCATCCTTCATTCTGACAATGCATTCATAAAGAATTCTGCTTTTCAGAGCAAGTAAGCATAAACTGTGCCTCTGTGAATACCAAAGGGTACTACTTTGCATGTGCTGTATTTGTGTGCTTCCGCCTTATAGAGGCAATGATTGTGCAAATGTTTTTTGTTTTGTTTTGTTTTGTATCCATTTCTTTTTTTCTTTTCTTTCTTTTTTTTTTTTTTTTTAAAGACGGGGTTTCGCCATGTTAGTCGGGCTGGTCTTGAACTCCCGACCTCAGGTGATCCACCCACCTTGGCCTCCGAAGTGCTTGGATTACAGGCGTGAGCCACCACGCCTGGCCTGTGCAAATGTTTTGCTAGCTCATAGAGTGTTGAGAGCAAACCCTGGGATGCTTTAGTAGGTAGAAGGGTAAGGGACAGGAACAAAAACAGATTCTGAAGAACTGAGTGAAACGGGCATTCTGCTAGTTACTGGTGAACTGTTGGAATAGCATTTAAAGGAAGGTGGTAAAAAAAATTTTGTTTTTATTCATTTGAAACTTTATAAAGCATGATTTGGGAAAAATTATTATTAAATCTTTGAGAGCATAGATTATGAAGTCATATTGGAAAATACCGTTACAACTGTAGAATGAATATGTATAAATAAGAATAAAAATTTATTCCAGTTGTTTCTGATGAAACTGTTAAGCATTATCCTTGGCCTTGTTTGTGCTGTATCTAGTAATTACCTATTTTATTCCAAATTCTGTAACTTCCAGGCTACTTACTTCAGTATACAAAAGCCCCCAATTTTTATAAATTCTTATGGGTTAGTAAGCAGAGGTAACTGTTACTTAATTTTTTAAAAATTTACTGTAAAATAGAAAGGCATTAATGGAAGAGGGATGATGCTTGTTTATTGAACAGACTGGATATATCTTACTTCGAGTATGTGTGTATATATATATTTTCTCAATTTAGGGCTTGGTGGGGGTTCTGTGTTTTGTGTGTCATTCATGGAGTCGACCAGGTTTTAGTGTGCCTCCCACACGTCAGGTCCTGACTCAGCAATAGGAAATTAAAGACTCAACAGTGAAGTAGTGGGAAGAGTGCAGAGTCTATGAGGGGAGGGAGTCATTGAGGTAATGCAGTAGAGACCTTTGTGAAGACCAGATTGCAAAGGAAGGAGCATGTGGCCTCCCTGGCGAGAAGAAGCAGTAAAGGGATGTTTTGCAGTGATGGTGGTTAGGAGCTGAGTTTTGAAGGGTGAATAGGAATGTACAGGCAAACAGGGAAGGTACTTGGGCAGAGGGACATCTGCCAGGGAGAACTCCATTGGAGCTGGTGGAGGGAGGTTTAGTGCTTGCAGAGACTTAGAACCTGGAAGGCTAGGAGTGTGTAGTTTATCTTGTTTTCTCAGAGTATATTTTATAGAAATCCAAGCCTCTTGAGATTCTCTGGGGGGCAAAAAGGAATATGCATGATCATTACAACATTAGACTCTTAAAAAGTGCTCAGATAAGAAACCTATCTCCTGCTTATCTGCCAGAGAAGGTGTTTTAGGAAGAGCTGCTGTTGGGCAGTGGGGAGCTCTTAAATATTTTAAGCAAAGGAATAACTTTACTTGACCTACATTTAGAAAATCAAATAGTAACAGTGAGGAGTTATAGTTGGGGGAGATTGGTGGCAAGGAAACCAGTTTAAAACTATTATCAATTTTGGTTACATAAAATCTGATCATAGATGTAAAGATGCTTAATTTCAGAATGTAGGAATTTAGGATACTTTTAAGAAAAATCTTTTCTGAGACGGAGTCTTGCTGTGTTGCCCATGCTGGAGTGCAGTGGTACAATCTCGGCTCATTGCAACATTTGCCCCTGCAGGGTTCAGGTGATTCTCATGCCTCAGCCTCCTGAGTAGCTGAGACTACAGGCGTGGGCCACCACGCCTGGCTAATTTTTTTATATATTTAGTAGAGACAGGGTTTCGTCATGTTGGCCAGGCTGGTCTCAAACTCCTGATCTCAAGTGGTCCACCCACCTCGGCCTCTCAGAGTGCTGAGATTACAGGTGTAAGCCACTGCGCCTGGCTGAAAGAAAAGATATCTTAACAACGAACTAAAATTATATGCTTACTGGAATGCAGAGATTTTAAGGCTCACTCTGTTGCCCAGGCTAGAGTGCAGTGGTATGATCGTAGCTCACTGCAGCTTCAAACTTGGGGGATCAAGTGATCCTCCCACCTCAGCCTCCAGCTGAGACCACGGTCATGAGCCACCATTCCTGGCCTGTTTCTCGACCTTTTAGCAAAGATTAGACAGAAATATTTTATAATTCTTTCTGATTAAGGAAAATCTTTGTTTTAAATTTTACTTCATTTTTTTTTAGACAAATCTCATCCTGTCACTGGAGTGCAGTGGCGCAATCTTGGCTCACTGCAACCTCACGCCTCCCAGGTTCAGGTGATCCTCCTGCCTCAGCCTCCCGTGTAGCTGGGACTAAAGTCACATGCCACCACACCTGGCTAAGTTTTGTTTTGTTTTGTTTGTTTTGTTTTGTTTTAGCAGAGTCGGGGTTTCACCAGGCTGGCCAGGCTGGTCTTGAATTCCTGACCTCAGGTGATCCACACACCTTGGCCTCCCAAAGTGCTGGGATTATAGACGGCAGCCACCACGCCCGGCCTAAATTTTACTTTAGGTGTGTTTCTTTTTCTTTTTTTTTTTTTTTGAGATGGAGTTTCCCTCTGTCACGCAGGCTTGAGTGTAATGGTGCGATCTTGGCTCATGGCAACCTCCACCTCCCAAGTAGCTGGGATTACAGGTGCGTGCCACCATGCCTGGCTAATTTTGTATTTTTAGTAGAGATGGGGTTTCTCCATTTTGGTCAGGCTGGTCTCGAACTCATGAGCTCAGGTGATCTACCCACCTCGGCCTCCTAAAGTGCTGGGATTACACCTCGCCTGGCCAGGTGTATTGTTTTTAAAGGTATCTCTTTCATTTTTCCACCTAGGCAAGGGAAACAAGAATAAAATTTTCCTTCCAATATGATGTCTTAAGATGCTAGATCAAAGTGTTAGTATTTTTTTGAAATTAAAAAAAAAGAAAGCCTGGGCACAGTGGCTCATGCCTATAATCCCAGTACTTTGGGAGTTCGAGGGGGGAGGATTGCTTGAACTCAGGAGTTTGAGACCAGCCTGGGCAGCATGATGATACCCTGTCTCCACAAAAAATACAAAAATTAGCTGGATGTGGTGGCACATGCCTGTAGTCCCAGCTACTTGGGAGGCTGAGGCAGGAGGATCGCTTGAGCCCAGGAGGCAGAAGTTTCAGTGAGCCAAGATCTTGCCCCTGCATTCCAGCCTGGATGATGAAGTGAAACTCTGTCTCAAAAAAGTAAAATAAAATAAGGCCAGGCAATTTTTATTTTTTCAATTACACTATAAGGTATTTTTCTGTTTAAGGATCATTTATTTTTCTTTTACTGTGACATATTAGTATGCTTCCCTGCCAATTTCTTTTAAGGAATTGGATTTTTGGTCTTTTTGTTATCATTTTTTAGGAGTGCTTTATGTAGCCGGGCATGGTGGCTCATGCCTGTAATCCTAGCACTTTGGGAGGCCGAGGTGGGTGGATCATCTGAGGTCAGGAGTTCAAAACCAGCCTGACCATCATGGTGAAACTCCATCTTTTTAAAAAAAAAAAAAAAAAAAAAGAAAGGAGTGCTTTGTGTATTGAGGAGATTAGCTATTTATTTGTAATACGAGTTGCAAATATTTTTCCCTACTTTGTCCTTTTGCTTTATGAGATTCTTTTATGAGTACTTGAATATCAGTCTTTAAAAATAGTGTCTGGTTTTTGAGTCCTAGTTAGAAACAACTTTTATACTCCATGGTTGTGAAAAGGAATTTATTCTGGACTTTTTGTGGCTTTAGGATTTGTATCTAAATATTTGATCTATTAGGAACTTGTGCTAGTGTACAATGTATGGTATGAAATAATTTTTTTTTCCAGTTGGATACATTTTGCTCAAACATCACTCACTGTATGGTCTTTTTCCCTCCTTGATTTTTGAGATACCTCCCTCATCATTTGCCATGTTTTCATAGATAATTGGGTCTATTCCTGGGACATGACTTTGCCCCATTGACCTATACTGGTGCCGTTTATTTTGAGGCTTTATAATGATCTGGTAGCGCTGTTTCTTTTCTAGGACTCTCCTCATTTGGAATTTTCTTGACTTGTCTTTTTCATCTTTCTACATGAACTTTAGAATCAGCTTATCTATTATTATTTCCAGAAAATAATCCTGTAGGCATTTTTTTTGCGGGGGTGGAGGGATCACTTTAAATTTACAGATTAATCTCTTTGTGATAAGGAATCTAAATTGTAGCTTTAATCTTTTCTCTTACAGATGATATTAACCGTTTTCTTGAGCAACAATGAACAGATTTTAACAGAAGTTCCTATAACACCGGAAACAACCTGTCGAGATGTTGTAGAATTTTGCAAGGAACCTGGAGAAGGCAGCTGCCATTTAGCTGAAGTGTGGAGGGGAAATGGTATGTATTAGGTTCTGTAAAGGTTATTACATGTATTCAAATCACCATTACATGTTACATGTATTCAAATAACCATCTTTTAGCTAAGCTTGTGTTGGATTTGCTTTTTTTCTGATAAAGCTGAGGGAAAAAAGACAACTAAGTACATATAATTTAGTATTTATCAAATGGGAAATATTGCTTCTAGTTCTTAGTTATCTGTGGTAATAAATAATTGAGTAATTGAAATAAATGTAATTATATTGCACAGGGCTGGGTTTTACAAAATGCTTTTTTGTATACCTTTTTTTTGTGGTTTTTTTTTTTTTCTTTTTTTTTGCGGCAGCGTCTCACTCTGTCACCAGGCTAGAGTGCAGTGGCGTGATCTTCGGCTCACTGCAGCCTTTGCCTCCTGGGTTCAAGTGATTCTCTTGCCTCAGTCTCCTGAGTAGCTGGGACTATAGGCACATGCGACCACACCCAGCCAATTTTTGCATTTTTAGTAGAGGTGGGTTTCACCATGTTGGCCAGGGTGGTCTCGATCTCCTGACCTCGTGATCAACCCTCCTCAGCCTCCCAAAGTACTGGGATTACAGGCGAGGTGAGGCACTTCACCCTGCCTTTTTTTTTTTTTTTTTTTTTTTTTTTTTTTTTTTGGGAGACAGGATCTCACCTTCCCAGGCCAGAGTGATAGATGTTTGGATTGACTTTTTTTTTTTTGGCTGTTATGAATAATGCTCCTATGACTTTTCATGTACAAAGCTTTTTTGTTGTTGTTGTTGTTTTTTGAGATGGAGTCCCACTCTGTCGCCAGGGTGGAGTGCAGTGACGAAATCTCGGCTCACTGCAGCCTCCGCCTTCCGGGTTCAAGTGATTCCCCTGCTTTAGCCTCCCAAGTAGCTGGGACTACAGGCGTGCAACACCATGCCAGCTAATTTTTTGTATTTTAGTAGAGATGGAGTTTTACCACGTTGGCCAGGATGGTCTCGATTTCCTGACCTCGTGATCCACCTGCCTTGGCCTCTGAAAGTGCTGGGATTATACATGTGCGCCATTGTGCCTGGCCCCTACAAGTTGTTTGGGTCTTGTTTTTTGTTTTCCTCGACGGAGTCCCCCGGAGTGGAGTGCAATGGCATGATATTGGCTCACTGCAAACTCCATCTCCTGGGTTCAAAAGATTCCTGTGCCTCAACCTCCCAGGTAGCTTGGGCTACAGGCACACACCACCACACCCGGCTAATTTTTTGTATTTTTAGTAGGTTTTGCCATGTTGCCCCAGCTGGTCTCAAACTCCTGAGCTCAGGCAGTCCACCCACCTTGGCCTCCAAAGTGCTGGGATTACAGGCATGAGCTACCATGGCTGGCCCTGTACAAGTTTTTATATGGACATATGTTTTCATATCTCTTAGGTATAAACCCAGGAATTTCTGGGTTTTATGGTAATTCTGTGTTTAACCTTTTCAAGAACCACCAGACTATTCCTGATGCAGTTGCTTCATTTTACATTTCTTGCAGTAGTATATGATGTGGAGAATTTCTCCACATTCTTATCAACACTTGATACTGTCTGCTTGATTTTAGCCATCCTAGTTGTTGTGAAGATATGTCTTACTGTGGTTTTGATTTGCATTTCCCTAATGACTAATGATGGTGAACATCTTTTCAAGTGCATATATTGGCCATTTGCCTATCTTCTTTGGAGAAATGTCTATTCAGTTCTTTTGCCCTTTTTTTTTTGTTTTTTGGTTTTTTTTTTGAGACCAGGTCTTGCTCTGTTGCCCAGGCTGGAATACAGTGGCGCAATCCTGGCTCATTGCATCCTCCATTTTCTGGGCTTAAGCAATGCTCCCACCTCAGCCTCCTAAGTAGCTGGGACTAAGGCCTGCACCGCCAGGCCCGGCTAATTTTTGTGGAAACAGGCTTTTGCCATGTTGCCCAGGCTGGTCTGGAACTCCTGGGCTCAAGTGATTCACCTGCCTCAGCTTCCCAAAGTGCTGGGATTACAGGTGTGAACCACTGTGCCCCATCCCATTGCCCATTTAAAAAATGGGTTTTTTTTTTGTCACTGAATTGTAAAAGTTGTTTATGTATTCTAGATACAAGTCCCCTTATTAGGTATATAAATTATAAATTTTTTTGCAAGGTTTTGTGCTTTTTAGTTATCTTTAGAATTCAGAGTAAAGAATTTTAAGGATACATGGAGAGAAACTTGACTTTGATAAACATTGGATTATTACTAAATTAGAAGTAAAAGGACAGGCCCTCAATTGTTAGCCTAATGACAGCTGCAGGAAACAGGTAGGTAGTTAAGTAATTGTAATTAATTTTTTTTTTTTTTCTTGAGACAGTTTCCCTCTTGTTGCCCAGGCTGGAGTCCAATGGAGTGATCTGGATTCACTGCAATCTCTGCCTTCTGGGTTCAAGCAGTTTTCCCATCCTCCCGAGTAGCTGGGATTACAGGCATGCACCACCATGCCCGGCTAATTTTTGTATTTTTAGTAGATACAGGGTTTCTCCATGTTGGTCAGGCTTGTCTCGAACTCCTGACCTCAGGTGATCTGCCCTCCTTTGCCTCCCAAAGTGCTGGGATTACAGTCATGAGCCACTGTGCCCAGCCTTGTAATTAACGTTTTTAAGGGGAACAATGTTAGAACCTGATCATTCATTCCATTGTTTTTTTCTTTAGCCTCTTAGCACTTTTGTTCTGTTACTTGTTACCACTTCTAATTCCTCATCTGCCTTCCCATTGTAAGGGAATAACATTTTTACATAAGTATTGTAGCCCCGAATGGTCTGTGGCCACTTGAGAATGCTTATCTCCCATATGAGGCATTCAGTTGGTGCCGTCCTTGTCTCCAAATGCATCCCAAATCATAACTCTCAGTTTTACCTCCTCAAGGATGGGGACTACCACCCCTGGAGCACAGAATCACAGCACAATACATTTATCATGGCTTTTGTATATGTTCTTTCATTGTCTAGAACAATCCCTAGGAGCTTGGCTAACACCTAGTCTTTGCCTCTCACCCCTTCCATGAATCTCAAAGGGTGTTAAGTGTCCCTCCCTCCCTGTGTGCTAATACTGTTGTAGTATTTATCAAAACCTGATATAGGCTGGGAATGGTGGCTCATGCCTATAATCCCAGCACTTTGGAAGGCCAAGGTGGGTAGATCACTTGAGGCCAGGAGTTCGAGACCAGTGTGGCCAGCATGGCAAAACTCTGTTTCTACTAAAAATACACAAATTAGCCAGGCATGGTGGCACACACCTGTAGTCCCACCTACTTGGGAGGCAGGAGAATCGCTTGAACTCGGGAGACAGAGGCTGCAGTGAGCTGAGATTGCACTACTGTATTCCAGTCTGGGCAACAAAGGAAGACGGTCTCAAAAGAACCCAAAAAACATAATATAGTAGTGGTTTTTATCTCTGTCCTGTTGGGCTAAAATTCCTGAAGGCGGGAACTTGTCTGTCTGTTCACCATTATATCCCCAATGCCCAGCCTCTAGTGCTCATAGCAGGCATTTAGTAAACACAGATTAGTAAGTAAAACGGCCAGCAAAGCTGGATCTAGGAAGAGAAGGTAACTTCTAGTGGATGCCAATCCAAGGGAGAGGGAAAGCACTCGAAGAGCCTTTCTCAGTCCTTTTACCTAGAGGATTTTTTTTTTAGGTTTCATAGAAGCCTCACATAAAAATTATTCCACCTGACTGGGCGCGGTGGCTCATGCCTGTAATCCCAGCACTTCGGAAGTCTGAGATGGGTGGATCACAAGATCAGGAGTTCAAGAACAGCCTGACCAACATGGTGAAACCCCATCTCTACTAAAAATATAAAAAATTAGCTGGGCATGGTCATGGGCACCTGTAATCCCAGCTACTTGGGAGGCTGAGGCATGAGAATCACTTGAAACCGGGAGGTGGAGGTTGCAGTGAGCTGAGATCACACCACTGCATTCCAGCCTCTGTGACAGTGAGACTCTGACTCAAAAAAAATAAAAATAAAATAAAATAAAATTATTGCACCTGGCCAGGGGTGATGGCTCACACCTGTAATCCCAACACTTTGACACTTTGGGAGGCTGAGGTGGGTGGGTCACCTGAGGTCAGGAGTTTGAGACCAGCCTGGCCAACATGGGAAAGCCCTGTCTCTACTAAAAATACAAAAAATTAGCCGGGCGTGGTGGTGGGCACCTGTAATCTCAGCTACTTGGGAGGCTGAGGCAGCAGAATTCTTTGAACCTGGGAGGTGGAGGTTGCAGTGAGCCAAGATTGTGCCATTGCACTCCAGCCTCTGGGCAACAGGAGTGAAACTCTGTCTCAAAAAAAAAAAAAAAAAGTTATTGCAACCGTAACTACTGACAGTATGATCAGTATGTCATAGATAGAATCCTTCAATAGTAATTACCAATGCTTTCCAGTAGAGCTATTTCACTGTGAATCTGTGCATTATTATTTTGCTAAGGCTACCATAATAAAGTGCCACAGACTGGCACTTTGTTAACAACAATTTGTTGACAATTTGTTAATTTGTTAATTAACAATAATTAATGTTCTCACAGCGATGGAGGCTAGAAGTCTGAGATGAAGGTGTCAGCAGGCTTGGTTTATTCTGAAGTCTCTCTTCTTGTTGGTGGTTGTTTTCTCTTCCCTGTGTCTTCCCTCCATGCATGTCTGTCGATAAGCCTCCTCCTCTTGTAAGGAAACTAGTCCTATGGGATTAGGGGCCACTTTGCTGATTTCATTTTAACTTCTTGCCTCTTTAAAGATCTTATCTCCAAATACAGTAACATTTTGAGGTACTTGAGGTCAGGACTACAGCAGATGAATTTAGCAGGGACACAGTTCAGCCTTTAACAGTCTGTGAATTTGGCCAGGTCATTACCTACTCTGTGTGGTTTCCTTCCCCACACGAGTGTCAGTTCTAATGCCAGTCAGTAAGGTAGATAGAACCTTCCATTTTTATCTTTTGTTAAATTTGCTACTTGATTTTTTTAAACCTTATTTAATTAAAGTACCTAAAAGTCTTATAAAAGATTTCCTTTACACCAGATGCTAATTAGGTATATTTTATATTATATGGTATGTATAGGGTAGTTGTATTAGTTCATTTTCATACTGCTATAGAGAACTGCCAGAAATGGAGCAATTCATAAAGGAAAAAAGTTTAATTTACTCACAGTTCTGCATGGTTGGGGAGGCCTCAGGAAACTTATAATCATGGCAGATGGTGAAGGGGAAGTAAGGCACCTTCTTCACAAGGTGGCAGGAAGGAGAATTGTTGAGCAGAGGGGGAAGAGCCCCTTCTAAAACTTTTAAAACCATCAGTTTTCATGAGAACTCACTCACTGTCATGAGAAACTACTCCCATGATTCAGTTACCTTCACCTGGTCTCTCCCTTGACACGTGGCGATTAAGGGGATTACAATTCAAGATGAGATTTGGGTGGGTACACAAAACCTAACCAGATCAATAGTGTTTTTTCTTTTTCATTTTTCTGAGACAGGGTCTTACTCAGTTGCCCATGTTAGAGCTAGTGGTGTGATTATAGCTCACTGCAGCCTCAAACGCCTGGGCTCAAGGGGATCCTTCCACTTCAACCTCCCAAGTAGCTGGGACCACAGGCACACTGCACAGTGCCTGGACAACCCTTTTATTTATTTTTTTGTAGATACAGGGTCTTGCCATATTGATCAGGTTGTGTGTTTTCTACTTTGAAACAAAAATATTGGCTAGACCAACCTAGCCAATATTGTGAAACCCTGAATCTACTAAAAATACAAAAATTAGCCAAGCATGGTGGTGGGCACCTGTAGTCCCAGCTACTCAGGAGGCTGAGGAGAATCGCTTGATCCCCGGAGGTGGAGGTTGCAGTGAGCCAAAATTGTGCCACTGCATTCCAGCCAAGACTGGTCAGCAACAGACCAAAACTCCGTCTCAAAAAAAAAAAAAAAAGGCCAAGTGCCATGGCTCACATCCATAATCCCAGGACTTTAGGAGGCTGAGGTAGGCGAATCACAAGGTCAGGAGTTCGAGATCAGCCTCACCAACATGGTGAAACCCTGTCTCTACTAAAAATCCAAAAAAAATTAGCCGGGCTAAAATTACAGATGTGGTGGCACACACCTGTAATCCCAGCTACTCAGGAGGCTGAGGCCAGAAAATCGCTTGAACCTGGGAGGTGGAGGTTGCAGTGAGACAAGATCTCGCCATTGCACTCCAGCCTGGGTGACAGAGGAAGACTCTGTTTCAAACAAAAAAAAATTTACATGAATAGAGGGCAACAATAAATTTCTATTAAATAACTGGCTTTAGACGATGGGTTTTAGTTTTTATTAAGTTATGTTCGGATTTGGTATATTTAAATGTAGGCTGTAAATTGATTTTAATAAATGTAAAAGTTTATGCATTGATTTTAATTAATGTAAAAAAATGAAAATTTTTTGACAGTGTTGATTAGTAAAGAAAATAAAGCTACTAAATGACAAGTCAAAGAAATAGGAATAAAAATGTGGCCTAAGACACAATTTTATGCAAAAACCAAAGCTAAAAAATGGCCTTGCAGTTATAAAAGGTCAATATACATGCTTTAAAAAATATTTTATAGGCATATGTGTATATAAAAAATGTTGCTTTCAAAACTAAAAATATAGAATGAAATTTACTTCTTTAATGTTTAACTTGTGATTGTTTACTCTATAAATACTTAGTTCTGATTTGAGCTTAAGCTAAGCACAAACAGATTTCATTTTCAACTAAGATGAGACCATTTCTGTCTTGCCTTTGATGTTTGTTAAATAGGACAAAACTAGAACCAGCATGATGGTGCATGCCTTTAGTCCCAGCTACGGTAGGCTGAGGCAGGAGGATCCCTTGAGCCAGAAGTTCAAGGCCACAGTGAGCTACGATCCTATCACTGTACATATGCTGGGTGGCAGAGTGAGACCCCATTTCTTAAAAAAAAGAAAGAAAGAAAAACAGCATAATGCGAGTTATATTTCTACGAATGGCAAGATTTTCTTTATGCAAATCTAGAACTTAGGAATAGAACAGTAAATTACAATCACATTCACCTTAAATGTGTGCTTAGATTGTAGCTCGCAGTGTTTTATCTCTTGTCTCCACATCAGGTTCTTAGATTGTGCTGAAGATTTAGAGACAGTCTCTCACCCAGCCATAAACTTGTGTTGAGAGAAAGAAAAATACTGTTCACGTTTGTTCTCTGGTGTTCCTATGGTCAGGTGGTTTTCCAGAAGCCTTGGAACTTGCTGATGTTTTTCTTCACTTCTAAGCATAAGGAGCGATGGAAACATTTCAAGAATTCCTTTTTATTTCTTTAAATTGAGATAATACTTACATAACATAAAAATCCCTATTTTAAACTATACCATTCAGTGACTTTTTAAGTATATTCACGTTTTTGTTTTTTTTTTTTCCCAATCTTTCAAGCTTTTATTTAAATGCCATGATCCAGGATGGATTTTAGATCTTGTTGAAAGCAGCCACATCCATGGACTGGACATAGTCCTCAAAAGCAGTGATCTGTTCCTCCAGCATATCTGTTCCAACTTTATCATCTTCAACTACACATTGTATTTGAAGTTTCTTAATTCCATATCCCACTGGAACTAGTTTAGATGAGCCCCAGACGAAGCCGTCTGCTTGAATGCTTCTGACACACTCCTCTAATTTTGCCATATCTGTCTCATCATCCCAAGGTTTCACATCCAGTAAGATGGAAGACTTGGCAACAAGCGCAGGTTTTTTGGCTTTCTTTGATTCATATTGTGCGAGACGTTCTTCCCTTAGCCTCTTCGCTTCTTCACTTTCCTCCTCATCATCAGATCCGAAGAGATCAATGTCATCATCATCTTTACTATCTGTAGCTCCACTTCCTGTAGTGTCTTCCACATCCACAGGACCATACTTGCCCAAAGCTTTCTTCACTCCTGGCAGGCTGGCCTTTTCCTTTTCATAAGACTTGATGTGATTATACCAACGTTAGGGCATGACACAAGTCGGCAAGCGGTGGGCCGGACACTGCTTCAAATACTGCCACATCTGCTTGTGATGGCACATACCCCTCGATGTAGCTCTTGTCCGCCAGGTAGTCGTTGAGCACCTGGAGGCCAGCGGGGCTTTTCAGGTCTCCGAAACCCATGACGTCTGCTGCATCCGAGAGCTGGGGAGCAGCAGAAAGAGAGCGTACGCTAACGGCGCCCCGCGCTCAAAGAGAAAAAAGGGCGTATATTCATGTTGTTATACAACCCTTACTAAAGTCTGTACCTACCTATTCTCTCTCCTGCAGTTCCTGGCAGCCACTGTACTACTTTCTGGCTTTATGTATTTGACTATTCTAGGTACCTCATATAAATGGAATTACAGAATATGTGGCCTTTTTTGTCTGGCTTTTTTTCACATAGAGTGTTTTCAAGGTTTATCCATATTGTCACAAATATCAGTGCTTAATTAATTATTTATTGAGACAGAATCTCACTTTTGTAACCTAGACTGGAGTGCAGTGGCTTCGCTCATCAAGATCCCAGCACTTTGGGAGGCCGAGGCAAGTGGATCACTTGAGGTCAGGAGTTGGAGACCAGTGTAGCCAACATGGTGAAACGCCATCTCTACAAGAAATACACAAAAATAGCCAGGCGTGATGGCATGCCTGTAATCCCAGCTACTCAGGAGGCTGAGGCACAAAAATTGCTTGAACCTGGGAAGTGGAAGTTGCAGTGAGCCGAGATCATACCATTGTGCTCCAGCCTGGGGGGACAGGCTAGAGCACAGTGATGTGATAAAAAATAAAATAGGCCCGAGGGAGCTTGTTCACCCCTGTGGCCATGTGAGGACACAATAACAAGGTGCACAAGAAGGTACCATCTATAACACAGAAAGCCCTAGTCAGACACTGCATCTGCTGCTGCCTTGAATTTTGACTTCCCAGCCTAATAACCATGAGCAACAGATTTCTGGTGTTTATAAATTACCCAGTCTAAAGTGTTTTGTTATGGCAGCCTGAAGAGACTAAGACAGAGTCCAAATATCCAGCAACTGATAGATAAACAAAATATATCATACAATGGCATATTATTCAGCCATAAAAAAGAATAAAGTGGCTGGGCACAGCGGCTCACGTCTGTAATTTCAGCACTTTGGAAGGTTGAGGCAGGCAGATTCACCTGCGGTCAGGAGTTCAAGACCAGCCTGGTCAACATGGTGAAACTCCATCTCTAATAAAAATATGAAAACTAGCCAGACACAGTGATTCGCGCCTGTAATCCCAGCTGCTCGGGAGGCTGGGGCAGGAGAAACGCATGAACCCAGGAGACAAAGGTTTCAGTGAGCCGAGATTGTGCCACTGTACTCCAGCCTGGATGGTAAGAGTGAGACTCTGTCTCCAAAAAAAAAAAAAAAACTGCAAAAAATAAAAAATAGGAAAATTACACAGTACAGTTCACTTTTAACCTAGTAATGTATATTTTTAAGTGTTCACAATAGTAGAGCCAGGGAGTCAGCTCATGAGGTATAAATATTCTCTAAGTAGAATAAAAAATTCCCTCCAGTATTCCTGTTTCAGAGCTAGAGCTTGTTTGTTCCTATAAATCAGTCATTAGCATATAAAGAGTTGTTGGGGGAGATGTTTCTGGAGGGAGAAACGAATGCCATCAGCCTGCCATCCTCTCCGTGATACTTTTCCACCAATTACCAACTCCTAATTGAGAATGAACTTTATCAAAGGAACGTGGTCCTGTGCACAGGAGACCACTGATGACATTGGTAACAGGGCTGCTTGGCCATTGTCTATGACTCTAGGCACTAATACCACATTTTGTATGAAGTTCAAAAATGCTAATTTTTTTCAATTATGATATTATAACTTGGTGATGTCTTATAGAACTCTAGGGTTCTGTAGACTCCCTGAGGAGAAAACCCCCCCTTATTTTTTTTTTTTGCTTTGGTTTTTTGAGACACGGTCTTGGTCTGCCATCTAGGCTTGAGTGCAGTGGCATTCATAGCTTACTGCAGCCTCGAACTCCTGGGCTAAAGGGATCCTCCTACCTCAGCTTCCTGAGAAGCTGCGATTACAGATGTGCATTGCTATGCCTGGCTAATGAGAAACTCTATTTTATAGACTAAGAATATCATGGACTTGCAGTTAAGTAGGACAAATAAACCATCCATGCACACATATTAATCTTTGCTCTCTCCTGAAATTACACTAAAATTACAATAAAGGGATAAAATAGCTTGAAGTTACAAGATTAAAGAACAGGATATGGCCGGGCGCGGTGGCTCAAGCCTGTAATCCCAGCACTGTGGGAGGCCAAGGCGGGTGGATCACGAGGTCAAGAGATCGAGACCATCCTGGTCAACATGGTGAAACCCCGTCTCTACTAAAAAAATACAAAAAATTAGCTGGGCATGGTGGCGCGTGCCTGTAATCCCAGCGACTCAGGAGGTTGAGGCAGGAGAATTGCCTGAACCTGGGAGGCAGAGGTTGCGGTGAGCCGAGATCGCGCCATTGCACTCCAGCCTGGGTAACGAGCGAAACTCCGTCTCAAAAAAAAAAAAAAAAAAAAAAAAAGAAATTGCAGGTGTTAGTATTTTGAAAACGGTGAGACTAAAAACAGAATTGACTGAAATCTGTTAACCTAAATCTATCCCCCAGATTATTCTAGCATTTTTTATCTTATTTTTCATTTTTCTTTTTTTGAAACAGGCTCTTGCTCTGTCACCCAGGCCGGAGTGCAGTGTGCAATCATGGCTCGCTGCAGCCTCAACCTCCTGGGTTCAACAATCCTCCTGCCTCAGCCTCTCCTCTCGAGTAGCTGGGACTACAGGTGTGTGCCACACCCAACTAATTAAAAAAAAAATGTAGCAATTAAGTCTCACTGTGTTTCCCAGACTGGTCTTGAACTCCTGGGCTCAAGTGATCCTCCTGCCTCCTAAAGTGCCAGCATTCAGACGTGAGCCACCATACCAAGCCCTAGGGTTTTTCTTAATATGCCAGCTTTTCAGTGCTTCTTGATAGAGCGTGTGAGCTGATATAAACTTTTTTTTTTTTTTTTTTTTTTTTTTTTTGAGATAGAGTCTCACTCTGTCAACCAGGCTGGAGTGCAGTACCGTGATCTCAGCTCTTTGCAACCTCCATCTCCCGGGTTCAAGCGATACTCCTGCCTCAGCCTCCTAAGTAGGTGGGACTGTAAACATGTGCCACCATGCCTGGCTAATTTTTGTATTTTTAGTAGAAATGGGGTTTCAACACATTGTCCAGGTTGGTCTTGAACTCGTAACCTCAGATGATCCACCTGCCTCAGCCTCCCACAGTGCTGGGATTACAGGCATGAGCCACCACACCCAGCATGATACAAACATCTTGATTATGTAAAAGATTTGTTAAGACTGGGTGTGGTGGTTCATGCCTGTAATCCCAGCACTTTGGACAACCCAAATGGGTGGATCTCTTGAGATCAGGAATTCAAGACCAGCCTGGCCAACGTGGTGAACTCTGTCTCTACAAAAAATTCAAAAAATTAGCCGAGTGTGGTGGTGTGTGCCTGTAGTCCCACCTACTCAGGAGGCTGAGGTTGGGGGATCTCTTGAGCCAGGGAGGTGAAGGTTGCAGTCAGCTGAGATTATGCCATTGTACTCCAGCTTGGGCAACAGAGCAAGACTCTGTCTAAAAAAAAAAAAAGATAAATGGAATAAAGTAGCTTGATTACCATTTGATGGTTCAAGTCTGTGTGTGAATTGAGGGGAATCATGAGAATCTTTCTTGCCTAAATAAGCAAAATAAACTAAAAAGTTAAGGACAATGAATGTACAAGATTCAAACCAGCCTTAAGAATTAAGACCAACCAAATTGGGGCATTAGGTTTGTGCTTTGAAGCACCCCTTCTGCTCCAAATTAATAAAAAACTATAGAGAAGGCCAGGCGCGGTGGCTCTTGCCTGTAATCCCAGCACTTTGGGAGGCCAAGATAGGCGGACCACGAGGCCACAAGATCGAGATCGTCTTGGCCAACATAGTGAAACCCTTTCTCTACTAAAAAAAAAATACAAAAATTAGCTGGGTGTAGTGGTGCATGCCTGCAGTCCCAGCCACTCGGGAGGCTAAGGCAGGAGAATCCCTTGAACCAGGGAGCTGGAGGTTGCAGTGAGCTGAGATTGTGCCACTATACTCCAGCCTGGTGACAGAAGGAGACTCCATCTCAAAAAAAAAAAAAAGTATATGTGTGTGTGTGTGTGTGTGTGTGTGTGTGTGTGTGTGTGTGTATATATATAATATATAAAAGCTAAAAAAACATTCTCACATTAAAAAAATGAATAGGTGACAATGAAGATTAGTCTCCCTATGGACCTGCTGTGGAGCAAAAGTGCAAGACAGTGAGCAGGACCAAAGCTGTGGTCCTGCTGGCCTCCACTAGACATAGGCCACAAGGCCAAGAGTTGGTTTCCTGTGGAAGTGCAGGACTAAAGGTGTGTTCCACCCAAATTAACCCAAGACTAGGCTTTACCATTTGATGCTGGGGTTGCTTCTGGTAAGAATGAATCTTAGCCCGGGCGCAGTGGCTCACGCCTGTAATCCCAGCACTTTGGGAGGCTGAGGTGAGTGGATCACGAGGTCAGGAGTTCGAGACTAGCCTGGCCTACATAGTGAAACTCTTTCTCTACTAAAAATACAAAAATTAGCTGGGCATGGTGTTGAGCGCCTGTAGTCCCAGCTACTTGGGAGGCTGAGGCAGAAGAATCGTTTGAACCCGGGAAACAGAGGTTGCAGTGAGCCAAAATCGAGTCACTGCACTCCAGCCTGGGCGACAGATCAAGACTCTGTCTCAAAAAAAAAAAAAATCCATAGCTATGTTAACCGAAATAGATTAAATATACTTATTAAGACAGAGGTACAGATTGGGTAAAAAATAAAATCCAGTTCTGTGCTGCGTAGAAGAGACATACAAGCATAATACCATCAGAAATGTTGACATGAAGGGAAAGGTGAAAAGAAAGCTTTTCTGGCAACGTTAATGTCAGGCAAAATAAAATTTAAGGTTAAACTGTTAGGATAAAGATGGACATAATAAAAGCGGTGATATATCGAGAAGCTTAAACATTCGTGAGTAGATGTACATTTAACAATGTAAACTGAAAAATATAAAGTCAAAATTTATAAAATTATGAGGATGAATTTGGCAAATCTAAAATCAAAATGGGAGAATTGTAGGCATATATCTATTAGACCTTAATAGATCTAACAGTCACAATAAGATTAGGGAAGATTTGAGCAACACTATTAACAAGGGTTATTTATTAAGTACAGTTGAACTTTGAACAACATGGAGATTGGGGGCACTGACCTCCTGCACAGTTGAAAAATGAGTATAACTTTTGATTCTTCCAAAACTTAACTCCTAGTAGCCTTTTGTTGACCAGAAGCTTTACTGATAACATAAATAGCCAATTAACACATTTTATATGTCATATGTATTATATATTGTATTATTACAATAAAATAAGCTAGAGAAAAGATGTTATTAAGAAAGCCACAAGGAAATGAACATACGTTTACAATTTATTAAGTGGAAGTGGCTCATTAAAAAGGTCTTCATCCTTCGTGGTTTTTTGTTTTGTTTTGATTTTTTGTGAGACAGAGTTGTGCTCTGTCGCCAGCGTACAGTGGTGCAATCTCAGCTCACTGCAACCTCTGTCTCCCGGGTTCAAGTGATTCTCCTGCCTCAGCCTCCCAAGTAGTTGGGATTACAGGTACGCATCACCATGCCCAGCTAATTTTTTGTATTGTTAGTAGAAATGGGGTTTTGCCATGTTGGCCAGTCTGGTCTCAAACTCCTGGCCTCAAGTGATCCACCCACCTAGGCTTTCCAAAGTGCTGGGATTATAGGCGTGAGCCACTGCTCATCTTTATGTTGAGTAGGCTGAAGGAGGAGGAAGAAGGTCAGTCTTGCTGTCTCAGGTGGCAGAGGTGGAAGAAAATTCATTTGTGAGTGGACCTATTCAGTTCAGACCTGTGTTCAAGGATGAGGTATATACAGTATGCCATAGCTATGTAAGATGTTTGCATTAGGGGAAAGTGGATGAAGGATATACAGGAACTCTTTGTTGGTAACTTTTCTGTAAATCTAAAATTATTCCAAAATAAAACAATTATTTTTAAATGATAATATACACATGTAAAACAGAAAATAAAGGTTAGAGGATAAATTAAGATGAGTAAGGGCTGGGCAAGGTGGCTCATGCCTGTAATTCCAGCACTTTGGAAGGCCGAGGCAGGGGGATCTTGAAGTCAGGAGTTTGAGACCAGCCTGACAAACATGGTGAAACCCTGTCTCTACTAAAAATACAAAAGTTAGCTGAGCATGGCGGTGCACACCTGTAATTCCAGCTATTCAGGAGGCCGAGGCAGGAGAATCACTTGAACCCGGGAGGCAAAGGTTGCAGTGAGCAGATCCAGCGCCACTGCATTCCAGCCTGAGTGATAAGAGCGAAACTCGGTCTTAAAAAAAAAAAAAAAAAAAATGCCCAGCGAGGTGGCACACGCCTATAATCCTAGCACTTTGGGGGGTTGAGGTTGAGGCTGGTGGATAACCTGAGGTCAGGAGGTCGAGACCAGCCTGACATGATAGAACTCCATCTTTACTAAATACAAAAAATTAGCTGGGCGTGGTGGTGCCTGCCTATAATCCCAGCTACTTGGGAGGCTGAGGCAGGAGAATCGCTTGAACCTGGGAGGCAGAGGTTGCAGTGAGCCAAAATCGTGCCATTGCACAGTAACCTGGGCAGCAAGAGCGAAACCCTGTCTCAAAACAAACAGAAAAATGAATGGGAGACACAATGTTTTGTGATAAATGAGTTCTTTAAAGGGCGTGTTTCAGTGTTCCCTATTTAATGTTGCAAGATTGCCTTCATAGATACTTTTTGTGTTTATCTGTTGCCTAAATTATTTCCCATTCATATCCTTGCTTTTACTCATTAATGTTGAAATTCAGTGCTTGTAATATCTTTGAATTCTAACATGTAGACATATATGTGTGCATATATACATTCATTTAAATTTTTTAAAAGATTTACTTTTGTTTGGAGCCATTTTAATTCTGGAGTAAAAAAGATGTCTTTTTCCTAGAACGTCCTATACCCTTTGATCATATGATGTATGAACATCTTCAGAAATGGGGGCCACGGAGGGAAGAAGTGAAATTTTTCCTTCGACATGAGGACTCCCCAGCTGAAAGCAGTGAACAAGGTAGATAAATGCTTTCTTCCTCATTTGTTAATTTTTGCTAGAAAAGTTAATTTAAGAAAAATAGGAATAAATATTACATTATTCACACTTCCACCCCCACCCCCGCACTTGCAAGTGGCTAGAGGGAAAGTTGGTATCTCATGTTTCTTTGGCTTCTGTTAGTGTTGTTTACCATTATGTCACTCTCTTTTTTTTTTTTTGAGATGGAGTTTCACTCAGTTACCCAGGCTGGAGTGCAGTGGTGCAGTCTTGGCTCACTGCACCCTCTACCTTCTGGGTTCAAGGGATTCTCCTGCCTCAGCCTCTCAAGTAGCTGGAATTACAGGTGCCTGCCACCATGCCCATATAATTTTTGTATTTTTAATAGAGATGGGGTTTCACCATGTTGGTCAGGCTGGTCTTGAACTCCTGGCCTCAAGTGATCTGCCTGCCTCAGCCTCCCAAAGTGCTAGGATTGTAGGTGTGAGCCACTGTGCCCAGCCAATTGCATTACACTTGTTAGGCACCAACCCTTCCTTCCTTCTCAGGACTCTAAGTTAATTAAACAGTGTACTTAGGCCAGGCACAGTGGCTCATGCCTGTAATCCCAGCACTTTGCAGGGCTGAGACAGGCGGATCATGAGGTCAGAACATTAAGACCATCCTGGCCATGGTGAAACCCCATCTCTACTAAAATACAAAAAGTTAGCCGGGCGTGGTGGTGCACGCCTGTAGTCGCTTCAATCTGGGAGACAGAGGTTGCAGTGAGCTGAGATCCTGCCACTGCACTCCAGCCTGGCGAAAGAGTAAGACTGTGTCTCAAAAAAAAAAAAGTAAACAGTGTACCTAGACATATAAAGGGACTTGGTATTTAAAGGGATTGCTTTTGGTAAATACCAGATAGGTCAAACATCTAGATTTTAAAAACATATAAAACCATGAAAGGATTAGAAAAAAGTTCTGGGAGATCTTATTTTTTAAAGTGAGCAAGGCCTTTGGAAGTGTGACACTAAACCATAAAAGACAAGACTGATAAATGAATTATTTAAAACAATGGCTGGACACAGTGGCTCAGGACTGTAATTTCAGCACTTTGAAAGGCTGAGGCAAGTATATTACTTGAGCCCAGTAGTTCAATACCATCCTGGGAAGCAATGTCAAAACTCTATCTCTACAGAAAATACAAATATTAGCCGGTTGTGGTCGTGTATGCCTGTAGTCCCAGCTACTTGGGAGGCTGAGGTGAGAGGACAGTTGAGCCCAGGAGGTGAAGGCTGTAGTGAGCCATGATCATGCCACTGTATTCCATCCAGCCAGGGCAGAAAGAGGCAGAGAGAGACCCTGTCTCAAAAATAAAAATAGGCTGGGCGTGGTGACTCACGCCTGTAATCCCAGTATCTGCCAAGCCGGGCAGATCACTTGAGGTCAGGAGTTGGTGACCAGCCTGGCCAACATGGTGAAACCCCATCTCTATTAAAAATTAGCCAATATAGTGGTGCTCACCTATAATCCCAGCTACTCTGGAGGCTGAGGCAGAAGAATCACTTGAACCTGGGAGGCAGAGGTTGCAGTGAGCCAAGATCACGCCACTGCATTCCAGCCTGGGCAACAAAAATAAAACAAAACCAGAAATAACTGCATGGCAATAACCATCTAAAAAAAGTCAAAAGATAAATTATAAACTGGTAAATAGCATTTATAGCTCACATTGCAGAGGGCTAATTCCCTTTACATGTAAAGAGTTCCTAAAATTTGGTAAGAAAAAACTTAGTAGAATAATAGGAAAAACATGCAAATATAGTTCACTGAAAAGAAAATATACATGGCCCTAGGATATATGAAAAGATACTCACCTTATTTCTAGTAAAAGATGTGCAGAGAAAACTGTCTTGAAATAGTATATTTTACCTGTCACATTGGCAAAGATTAGAACAGCTAATAGCACAGCGTTGACAAAGATGCTGAGAAACAGACAGTCTTCTGCATTGCTGTGGGAGGCAGTTGGCATCTTCTGGAGACGGAAACTTGGCAGTAGCTGTTAACCTTACAAAACATAAAACCTTTAACCCAGCAGTTTCGTTTCTGAGAATTTATCCTAAAGCTGTGCCCTGACACACACAAAATGATATATGCACAGGGTTATTCACTGAGCATTGCTGGTAGAAACAACCTAAATGCGCACCAGGAGAGTTGAGCTAGATAAATTAGGGTCCGTCCACACAGCAGAATGCTCTGCAGCCATAAATCACAAAGAACCTCTGTGCCCTTACCCAGACCATCTCCTGAACACGTTAAATGAATTAAGCGTGGTGCAAAAGAGTGTGCACACTGAGCTGCCTTTTGTGGAAAGATGATCAAAGAGCTGTGTGCATGTGTGCCTGCTTGTGTGTGTATATGTATAAAGCAGTTTTGAAAGATACCTAAGAAACTGGGGTTGTTGCTGGCCTGAGGGAAGGGAAAAGTGGCTGTAGAACAGAGGAGAGGGAGGGTTGTTAATTGTATACTTTTTTGTTCCTTTTGATTTTTGAACCATGGGAATATACTATGTGTTTTTGAATTAAAATTTAAAGAAAATAAGGAAATTTTTTTCTGAACACATATGCACTGTACAGTTAAAAGACCTTTGTTATTTAACGGTGATTATGGATTACTTCTGATATTTAAAAAAATGAAATCAAATAAAAGGACAGTCCTTTGTAAAAATAATATTTCTGTATTGCAAGTTATCTCCCTTTATTTGCATTTTATAGTAAAGGAAAATTTGCCCTTGGATGAGCTACTGTCTATTTTAAAATCATCTTTCTGTAGCTATAAATATTGTTATAGGGCTGTCTTTTAGAATACACCGTTACACCTGGAGCCAGGACACCAAGGCTCTGGGCTCAACTCTTCATCTACTTTTACTTTAGACAAGGGTCCTTCCTCTCTGAGAACATCCCCCTGAAGTGGAAGATTAGACTGACAGTTAAAGTGCTGCTTTAGTGCTAAGGACTTATTTTAACTCTCTACCTGAGCTCTCCATATACCTATACCCTCCCTCACCTAGCTATACTTAAATAAAAAGTCTTTCCTTTTACTTGTTAATGTGTACATAATCCTTAATGTCCTGGGGAGAGGGGTTATTTTTTTCTTACTTTTTCAAGTTTGGAAATGGGCAGGGTACTATGGCTCACTCCTGTAATCCCAGCACTTTGGGAGGCTGAGGCGAGAGGATTTCATGAGCCCAGGAGCTGCATATTCATTCTCCCTTTCATGCCCCGACTCCGAATCCCATCTTTCCCACCTGTAACGCTCTACTCTCTGCCCCTTTACCCCTGCCTAAAAGGGTGGCATAGAGAGTAGCTCAGTGGGTGCTGTTTCATGTTTTGTTTTGTTTTTGCTCACTAAACTTCTCCCTTCAGCTTTTTTTTGTTTTTGTTTTTGTTTGAGACAGGGTCTCTCCCTTTCGCCTGGGCTGGAGGGCAGTGGCACAATCACAGCTTACTATAGCCACCAGCTCGCGGGCTCAAGCAATCCTCCCACCTCAGCCTCCCAAGTAGCTGGGACTACAGGCGTGTATCATGCCTAGCTAATTCTGTTGTTGGTTTTGTTTTTGTTTTTGATAGAGACAGGGCTTTGCCATGTCACCCAGGCTGGTCTTGAACTCCTGAGCTCAAGCGATTTGCCCACCTTGGCCTCTGAAAGTGCCAGTATTACAGGCATGAGTCACTATGCTTTGCTCCAGCTTATTTATATTCTAAGGAGCCAGAGTTTAGAGCCCAAGACTCAAATTTTCTGCTGAGGGCAAGGCAGTTGTCACAAACTAGTATTGTTTAAAGGGGATTACGCTTGAGTTTATTGTGTGTAGAACTATAAGAAATAAGAAGTAAAAGACTTTCCTCAAGTAAAAGGGTGGGAAGCTGGAGGAGAATGTAGAGGACCTTTCAACCCCATCCTACACTTTGGGAAATAGAAGCTTAGAATGGTCAAGTAACTCAATGAAGATCGTACAACCAGCTTACAACCAGAGCACAAACTAAAACTTGAAAGGTGATGTGATGGAGTTAGGATCGAGGCCATCTGGCTGCAGTCTTGGACCTGCTGTTTACTTAGGATGGTACCATGGCAGGTGACTTCACTTCCTTGTGCCTCGACTTCCTTGTCTGCAGGGTGTACAGGGCCTCATAGAGGTGTGGTGAGGGTCAAGTATGTACTTGTGAAGTGGTTAGAGGGAGCTTGGTGTGTGGGAAGTGCTCATTAAGTGTCTATTCTTATTTTCTGACTGAAATGCAAGATCATCAGGTTTCTTTTTTACCGTCGAAGATTAAGTGGCTTTTGGTATAATGGTAATGTTGTGTGTTCGTAATATTTTAATTTCTTGATAGTTTGGTGTTTGGAAGAGGTAGCAATTGAAGAATGTTAAATTAATCTCAACACTTTGTTCCCTTAAAACACTAAGAATAACTAAGAGATCAATTTACCCTATAAACTGATAGGTGCTATAGGTTTTATAATCTCTTTTTTTACTATTGTTCCCCTTAAGGAGACTTTTTGGAAGTTATGTTTTTACTCATCCCCCATCCCTCCTCCATCAGATAGCCTATGTATCATTTATATACTATACATTTTGCTTTATACATAAAAAGTAATTTTTTATTTTACCCCATAAGAATCACTTTGTGTCCCTTGTGGGCAGCAATATCACCATCTTGGAGAATTCATAGTTTAAGGTGAATCAGTACTTCTGTAATAGGATTTTTCTTCAGTTTTTAAGTGTAATATGAATGGAATAAAAGAAAAAAATGCTTTTTTGGTTTTTTTTTTTTTTTTTTTTTTTTTTGAGACAAAGTCTCAATCTGTCGCCCAGGCTGGAGTGCAGTGGAATGATCTCAGCTCACTGCAACCTCTGCCTCCTGAATTCAAGCGATTCTCCTGCCTCAGACTCCTGAGTAGCTGGGGTTACGGGTGCCTGCTACCATGCCCAGCTAATTTTTAGTAGAGATGGGGTTTCATCATGTTGGCCAGGCTGGTCTGCGAACTCCTGACCTCGTGTTCTATCCACCTCAGCCTCCCAAAGTGGTGGTATTACAGGCGTAAGCCACCGTGCCCAGCTTAAACAACTTTTTATAAAAAAGAATAATGGTAAGACCATTTTTTTCAGCTGTACTAAGTCTTGATTTTCTCAGCCTGGTGTTTTACATTTGTGTTCAATAAATATTTGAATAAATGAAGAAATGGGAGAATATTACATTTTTCTAATATGCCTTTTGGTGAATTTGGTTCTTTTGTTTCTTTAGGTGGCCGTCAGACCCAAGAGCAACGAACTCAGAGAAATGTAATAAATGTACCTGGAGAAAAACGCACCGAAAATGGGGTAAGTGATAATGAATGAAATTGAATTTTAAAAATTAAAGGCTAGATGAAGGGGGTTACACCTGCAATCTCAGCACTTTGGGGGGTCAAGGTGGGAGGATCACTTGAGCCCAGGAATTCAAGGTCAGCCTGAACAAGATGGTGAGACTGGTGGTCTCTCTATATAAAAGGTTTTTAAAAATTAGTCAGTTGAAGCCAGGCACAGTGGCTGACGCCTGTAATTCCAACACTCTGGGAGGCCGACGTAGGCTGATCACGAGGTCAGGAGTTCAAGACCAACCTGGCCAATATGGTGAAACCACATCTCTACAAAACATACAAGAATTAGCCGGGTGTGGTGGCATGTGCCTGTAGTCCCAGCTACTCCGGAGGCTGAGGCAGGAGAATAACTTGAATCTGGGAGGCAGAGGTTGCAGTGAGCCAAGGCCGCACCCCTGAACTCCAGCCTGGGCAACAAGAGCGAAACTCTGTCTCCAAAAAAAAAAAAATTGGTCAGATGTGGCCAGGTATGGTGGCTCACACCTGTAATCCCAGCACTTTGGGAGGCCGAGGCAGGCAGATCACCTGAGATCAGGAGTTCAAGACCAGTCTGGCCAACATGGTGAACTCATCTCTACTAAAATATAAATATTAGCTGGGTATGGTGGCAGTTGCCTGTAATCCCAGCTACTTGGGAGGCTGAGTCAGGAGAATTGCTTGAACCTGGGAGATGGAAGTTGCAGTGAGCTGAGATTACGCCATTGCACTCCTCCAGCATGGGCAATGAGCAAAACTCTTGTCTCCAAAAACAAAAAAATAAGATGTGGTGGCATGTGCCTGTAGTCCCACCTATTCAGGATGCTGAGGCAGGATGATCACTTGAGCCCTGGAGTTGAAGGCTGCAGTGAGCCATGATTGTACCACTGCACTTCAGCCTTGTCAACAGAGGAAGACCCTGTTCTTTAAAAAAAAGAAAATGCTTTTTACTGGTTCTAATGAGTTTGGGTTATAACTTATTTTTAAATAATTATTTTTGGGATAGATATTGTCATTTCTATTGAATATTTCAAAATATTATATGAAGTATAAAGCAGCAGTCACTGAGTGGTGTTACCTATTCACATGAAGGTCCATGAACCAGATCACGTCTCCTTTGGAGCAGACAGTGGGTGCCTCTCTGCACATAACCACGGCATCTCTGTGGTGGCAGATAGACCATGGGCTTAGACTGTAGACTAAGAGTGGAGCAGACTGACTTGCTTTGCATCTTCGGTGTTGGTTCTGGATCCTCTCTCAGGTTTTGGCAGACACAATGGATGGTGGGCTGCAGTATCTTCTTCCATCATTGTGTGATAGACTTAGAGAATAGATAGAATGCTGATCATAGGTGATGGGAGCTGTGGAGGAGCTCTTTGTAAGAAATGTTAGTGTTGGCTGGGCCAGGTGGCTCACAGCTTTGGGAGTCTGAGTTGGGTGCATCACCTGAGGTCAGGAGCTTGAGAACAGCCTGACCAATATGGTGAAACCCTATCTCTACTGAAAATACAAAAATTAACCAGGTGTGATGCATGTGCCTGTAGTCTCAGCTATTCGGGAGGTTGAAGGTTGCAGTGAGACGAGACTGCACCACTACACTCCAGCCTGGGCAAGAGAGTGAAACTCCATCTCAAAAAAAAAAAAGAAAAAAGAAATCGGTATGTGTTCAAAGAATGAGCCAATAGGGACATTTTTATTTTATTTTATTTTATTTTTTTTTATTTTTTTTTTTTTTTTTTTTTTTTCTGAAAATTTTAAAGATATCTTTAACAAATAATTTTAAGACTAGAGATTGAGTTTCTTTTTCTGGCTGTAACACTAACTAGGCATCTAAGCTTAGGCAAGTTACTTCCTCACACAGGGCTGGGCACGCCGAAACACTGATCAAGTGCATGGAGTCTAAGAGTGTGATTGACCCCTGCTCAGCCCATTGGCCTCAGAACTTTCTAATGAGCTGAATTTGAGCAAGTTACTTCACCTCTCGACTTCCCAACTTATTATTGACTTGCTAGTTCTTTTATTGACTATATGTGTGGCTCTACATGATATATTTAAATCTCTGTTTATTTGTACCATCAACTTTAAACAGATCACTGGACCTCGATCTTTGTAAAATGAGAATATTAGGCCCCCTGCCATCTTCCCTTCCTACCTTCCTTTCAGCTCTTGCAGCTGTACCAGACTTTTATGTTGTAAAGGGTGACGATATTTGTATATTGTTATCTAACTATAAGCCTTCTGTGCGTTGTTTGTAGATTGGTTGTAAAGTTGAAAAACATTTAGTAGTTGTATTATTTTAGATTTTGCAGGTATTATCCACTGCAGAGCCATGTAGCATACTTAGGTTATATTTTCTTCTCTTTGGTTTCAATATCATAATAATTCTGCTACTCAGGGAGAAATACTTCTGTTGTCAAGATTATAGATTCTCCTTCCTTATACTCTAATTTATAAAAATCATTTCACAAATCCTCTTGACATTCCTGCCTTCTGTCATTGGAGTGATTATTTGTCCACTGCAAATCAAGAGCCTCTACAGAGTTCTTCCAGGCAGATCTGCTTCAGGATGTCTTAAGAAATAAATAGAGGTGGGCCGGGCGCGGTGGCTCAAGCCTGTAATCCCAGTACTTTGGGAGGCCGAGGCGGGTGGATCACGAGGTCAAGAGATCAAAACCATCCTGGTCAACATGGTGAAACCCCGTCTCTACTAAAAATACAAAAAATTAGCTGGGCATGGTGGCGCGTGCCTGTAATCCCAGCTACTCAGGAGGCTGAGGCAGGAGAATTGCCTGAACCCAGGAGGCAGAGGTTGCGGTGAGCCGAGATCGCGCCATTGCACTCCAGCCTGGGTAACAAGAGTGAAACTCCGTCTCAAAAAAAAAAAAAAAAGAAAAAAAGAAATAAATAGAGGTACACACTCCACTGGTAGAAATTTTCATTCATTAAATTTGGAGTGGGGCCTAGAAGACTCCCCAGGTGACTATGTATCCATGCCAAGCTTGGGCACATCCAGGTTACCAGCATAGACTTTAGCAAGCATTTATAACTTATTTGGCCAACAGAATGTTGAAGATCTTTTTGAGTTCTAAGATTTGCCATGGGATGGGGGCAGTGGCTCATGCCTATAATCCCAGCACTTTGGGAGGCCAGGGCAGGCAGGTCACCTGAGGTCAGGAGTTATAGACCAACCTGGCCAATGTGGTAAAACCCTCTCTCTACTAAGGATACAAAAATTAGCATGTTGGCATGTACCTGTAATCTCAGCTACTTGGGAGGCTGAGGCAGGAGAATCATTTGAACCCAGGAGGTGGAGCTTGCAGTGAGCCAAGATTGTGCCACTGCATTCTAGCCTGGGCAACAGGGTGAGACTCTGTCTCCCTGCAAAAAAGATTAACCATTACTTGAACTTCAGGGAAGATTAAAGAGATACATTGAGTAGGCCATGTGTTGAAGTGAGATATATTATATATAATATAATATATGGAAGGACTCAAAAGCATTCCAAAGGTTTGATAAATTGGGTAGACCAGTTTTGATGTCATGAAATCCCTCCCTTGATGAAGCTGTTTCTTGTTAACTTGGAGATAATGTGTATATTTCAAGATCAACAAAATTGAAACCTGAAACCAAAGTTAAAAATGTGTTTGTATCCTTTATGTGACTTGTAATTCGAGGAAGGTATGAGAGCTCCTCTAGAGGAATAACTTTGTATTGGAAGCATCACATCAAAGCTGTTACTGTGTTTTATGGCTTACACATCTACCTTTTAAGCTTAATAATAGGTTACCTCGTAAAGCACTTTTTTGTCTACCGATCACTTTTACATGCATTTTAAGATATGAGAAACATCTTACCCCAAAATGTTTCTGTGTGTACCTTGGTTATAGAACAATGGCATGCTAAGCCTTCTAACTTGTGGGCTGAGACATCTAAGGACAGATTAAGGAGAGCTGTGAGGAAAGGAGGGGGTGTGGGTTGGAAGAGAAGGGCAGAATGCTGAATTGGTGTGATTCATGCCCATCAGCAGCTGCTGAACTAAGAAGCCAGGGAAGTTCTGCTCTCTGAAAATTGCAGGCCAGCAACTCAGGTTAATTCATGTGCTGGTTTGTCATTATGCTATAAAGACAAATTGATTTGTTCTCATTGTGTATGCCTGTGTTGAAGCCTCCAAGATTTTTCCAGGTTCCATTTGCTAGGACGACACAGGACTGAGTATAGGGTTCTCCTTATGGCTGTGATGTGCTACAATGAAAGAATCAGAGCCAAATCAGCAAAGAGGAAAGGCACATCCACTTAGGTATCCTGGAAGCACTTTTTCCTGTCTTCTCAGCCAAGCAGGTTTAAAGTCTGAGTCAGTTTTTGCTTTATTTATATCCAGTAAGTGGCCAATGCCAATTGATCCTACCTCCTATGTTTTCTTCTAGGAGCTTTGTAGTTTTAGCTATTACATTTAGTTCTATGATCAATTTTGAGTTAATTTTTATATATAGTGTGAGGTAAGGGATTCAGATTCATTAAATGTCCAGCTATTTCGGCACCACTTGGTGAAAAGACTATTCTTTCTCCCACTGAATTGCCTGGCATCTTTGTCAAATCAACTGACCATAAATGTGAGGTTTATTTCCAGAAGCATTCATTACTAGTATAGGCACCCAGGCACCCTGTTTTCCATATGATGCAGTACTCAACTGTGCCTATCATCTCCCAGGCCAGGTAACATTTCAGCTGTCTAGAGAAAAACTGTTAGACTTCTGCCATGGTAGGAGAAAGGCAGCCACCCAGGAGGATGGAGTTGGGGAGGAGATCTGGGGATTTAACTGCCTCTTAGACATCGTTCATGCAGTCTGCCTTACTTTCAGTCCCTACCTTTTATTCCCCTTTCCAGAGGTACATGGTGTTGCCAATTCCTGAAACTTAGAAGATTCTGTGCTGTAACTAGAGTGTTTATCCACTTTTACCCCTTCTCCGTTGATGTTTGTCTCAGATGTACTAAGTCAGTTACTTCTCATCTGTTCTTCTGCCAGCTTCTAAACATTTGTGTTGTGTCCACTCCTGTTAGTCCTGTTAAAACTACCTTTTGTGGTTTTATATTATTTGGTGTCAAAAATGTCTTTACTGTCCATTAGTGGTATTACTGGCATGCACCACCACACTTGGCCGATTTTGTATTTTCAGTAGAAATGGGGTTTCACCACGTTGGCCAGGCTGGTCTCAAACTCCTGAGCTCAAGTGATCCTCCTGCCTCTGCCTCCCAGAATTCTGGTATTATAGGCATGAGCCACCACCTGGCTCTTATGTGACTAACTCTTCTGATTAAAATTCATTCATGTCAGGCCAGGTGTGGTGGCTCACGCCTATAATTCCAGCACTTTAAGAGGCCAAGGCGGTGGATCAGATCACTTGACGTCAGGAGTTTGAGACCAGTCTGGACAACAGAGTAGACCTCCTTTCTATTTAAAAACAAAAAAGTTATTCACATTCATAGACTAAAATAGCATGTTGTAGTATTATTGCAGGGGATAGGGAGCTAGTATGCATTTTAGGTATCTAATTGGCTCTTATTAATTTGTGAGGCTTAGTAATTGTTGAAATATGAAATATTCTGGTTCAGAATATAATGAGATGTTAAAGAGGCTTGATTTTATTGAACATTTTTTTTTTGCTGCCTTTGTGACTGGGAATACTGAACATATAATTTATGTGACAAAAATAAGCATCCATGTTTATGAGGTATCTTGGTATCATTATCACCTATTATTTGTTTGCTAAGCGGACAAGTAAAACCTAACTCTTCAAACCTGAAAATTTATAACCTTAAAGAGATAGGAATAAAGAGGAATGATTTCATATTGATGAATATTATGTGAGCATAGTAGGTTCTATTCTAATTATTTTGCCAGAGTTTTGCATTAGGGATGTTTGTCATTTTTGAAATGACACTTTACTTGAGAAACCACTTATACTTTAAAATACTAGTTATAGGCTGGGTATTAGGTCTCATGCCTATGATCCCAGCACTTTGAGAGGCCAAGGCAAGAGAATCACTTGAGACTAGGAGTTTGAGACCAGCCTGGGCAACATAGTGAGATACTGTCTCTACAAAAATTTTTTAAAAAATAACATCAGTGATGGCTAGGTGCGGTGGCTCACACCTGTAATCCCAGCACTTTGGGAGGCCGAGGTGGGTGGGATCACAAGGTCAGGAGTTTGAGACCAGCCTGACCAACATGGTGAAACTGCCTCTCTACTAAAAATATGAAAATTAGCTGGACGTGGTAGCAGGTACCTATAATCCTAGCTACTCAAGAGGCAAGAGAATTGCTGGAACGCAGGAGGCGGAGGTTGCAGTGAACTGAGATCATGCCACTACACTCCAGCCTGGACTGTCTCAGATAAATAAATAAAACAAAACAAAACATCAGTGTAAGCTGGGCACAGTGGCTCACACCTGTAATTCCAGCACTTTGGGAGGCTGAGGAGGGCAGATCACTTGAGGCCAGGAGTTTGAGACTAGCCTGGCCAACATGGTAAAGCCCTGTCTCTACTAAAAAAATACAAAAATTAGCCTGGCATGGTAGCGCACAACAGTAATCGCAGCTACTCGGGAGGCTGAAGCAGGTGAATCACTTGAACCTGGAGGCAGAGGTTGCAGTGAGCTGCGATCGCACCACTACACTCCAGCCTGGGCAACAGAGCCAGACTCTATCTCAAAAAAAAAAAAAAGAAAAGAAAAGAAAAGAAAATGAAATCAGTGTAGTGTGGGAAGTAAAACAAAGAGAAATAAAAAAATTTTCTCTAAATTCCCAAAAGTATTTATAGTCTTTTTTAAATCTTGTGATGATTAAATTACAAGATAAGATACTAGATATTTGGTCTAATATTTTTTATTCTTTTTTTTCTTTTTCAATGCAGTGTCCAGGAAATAATTTTTTTTTTATTTTTTATTGTGAACTATGTACACAGAAATATATATATACATGTATAAAACCTGTACAATTTTTTTTTTTTTTTTTTTTTTTTTTTTTGGAGACAGAGTTTCGCTCTTGTTACCCAGGCTGGAGTGCAGGCACGATCTCAGCTCACCACAGCCTCCGCCTCCTGGGTTCAGGCAATTCTCCTGCCTCAGCCTCCTGAGTAGCTGGGATTACAGGCACGTGCCACCATGCCCAGCTGATTTTTTGTATTTTTAGTAGAGACGGAGTTTCACCATGTTGACCAGGATGGTCTCGATCTCTTGACCTCGTGATCCACCTGCCTCGGCCTCCCAAAGTGCTGGGATTACAGGCGTGAGCCACCGCGCCCGGCCCAAACCTGTACAATTTTTAAAGAGACACTCAGAGCCAGGCACGGTGGCTCATGCTATAATCCTAGCACTTTGGGATGCCAAGGTGGGTGAATGACTGAGGTCAGGAGCTCAAGACCAGCCTGGCCAACATGGTGAAACCCCATCTCTACTAAAAACACAAAAATTAGTCAGGCGTGGTGGCGCACACCTGTAATCCCAGCTACTCAGCTGGGATTCACTTGAACCTGAGGGGCGAAGGTTGCAGTGAGCCAAGATTGCACCACTGCACTGCAGCCTGGGTGACAGAGCGAGACTCCATCCCACCCCCACCCCCCAAAAAAAGAAGAGACACTCAGGTGACTGCCACCCAGGCTTACAGTTTCTCTCTTTATTCCTTTTAAAGCAATTCTATCCAAGTTCTTTTAATTGTAGACAGACCAGAGACAGAAAAGCAAGATGGTTAATGGAGGCCACTTGAAGTCTCCTCTCAGATTTCATAGAGAAAGAAAGAGTATTTTTGGAGATAGATGTGTTAACAATAATGCTAGGTATGAAAAGTGGAATAAGGCACCACAATAAAGGGGTATGTTTTAATTAACTTTATCAAGATTGATGTCGGGAAATACTCCCCAAAGGAAAGAATCAGAGTCTTCTACAAAGATACAGAGAAATAGACATGAAACTTTATGGTGGCAGAGAGGTATGACCAGGACTGTGCAGCATGAAGTATAGGGACAGGCAAGGGGGAGGTGGCACTGAGACGGAGGAGAGCAAGAGGACCAGCCCAGGAGAGGCCAGGTCTTTACCATTCTAAGAGCTCAGATTAATCTTGTGGGATTTTAAGCAAGCTGTGTTTTAGAAAAATCTCTGTGGTCCTGGCCTGCAAGAATTCTATGTCAGCAGTGGGAGATGAGGAGTAGGATGGGAATGAGACTGGAGACAAGAGCCTTGTGAGGTCATTGTTTGCTGTGCTTTGCAGTGGTGTCACAACTACTGGAATCTCAGACTTTCAAAGGAAGTATTTGAAAATACAAGTTCACCAGGTGCAGTGGCTCACACCTGTAATCCCAGCACTTTGAGAAGCCGAGGTGGGCAGATCACAAGGTCAGGAGTTCAAGACTAGACTGGCCAACATAGTGAAACCCCATCTCAACTAAAAATACAAAAAGTTAGCTGAGTGTGGTGGTGTGTGCCTGTAATCTCAGCTACTCAGGAGGCTGAGGCAAGAGAATTGCTTGAACCCGGGAGGTAGAGGCTGCAGTGAGCTGAGATCGCGCCATTGTACTCCACCTCAGGCGACAGTGAGACTCCACTGGGGCGGGGAGAAGAAAATACAATTTCAGGGATATGGTGATATAAGCAGAAAAGGCATCCAGTTATCTATAAATTACCCTTTAGAATAAATTTCACTTCTTATTTATTTATTTTAAAGAGACAGGGTCTCACTCTGTTGCACAGGCTAGAGTGCAGTGGTGCAATTGTAGTTCACTGCAGCTTGAAACCCCTGGGTTCAAGCAGTCCTCTCACTTCAGCCGCCAAAATAGCTGGACTAGAGATGTGTGCCACCATGCCCAGCAGTTTTTTAAATTTTTTGTAGAGATGGGGTCTCGCATGTTGCCCAGGCTGGCCTTGAACTTTTGGCCTCAAGTGATCCTTCTGTTCCAGAGCCCTTTGGTGTCACTGGGCAGGTGATAGTAAGTCTATTTTGTCACTTCTCATAATCTTCCAAAAATAAAGAGCTGCCTAGAGTTTTTCATTATTACATTTATCTTTTTTAAATTATTTTATTCTTGAATCAAGTAACTTATATGTTTTTCAATGGGGAAAAATTGATCCTTTTCCATTAGTTTTAAACTATGTGAAATTGTTGATGTTTGATCATTTTTTGATCTGGCAAATCACAAGGTCAAGAGATCAAGACCATCCTGGCTAACATGGTGAAACCCTGTCTCTTCTAAAAATACAAAAATTAGCTGGGTGTGGTGGTGCATGCCTGTAGTCCCAACTACTCAGGAGGCTGAGGCAGGAGAAGCGCTTGAACCTGGCGGGGCAGAGCTTGCAGTGAGCCAAGATCATGACACAGCACTCCAGCCTGGTGACAGAGTGAGACTCTGTCTCAAAAAAAAAAAAAAAAAAAACAGCATTTTCATGTGATTTAGATTATTAAGATGTCTTCATGGTGTCTAGTAGGGTGTTTACTCTTTGACATAATAAATGGCTGTTGATTAGGATCGCTCCTGTGTGATGGAAAGAGCGCCAGCTTGCTGTCCGGAGATGCGGCTGGGATCCTGGCACTGCTGCTGATCTGACACATAAGCTTAAGAAAGCCAGTCAATGAACTGCCCAGAGCCTTAGTTTTCTCACTTGTAAAATAAGCTTAAGAATTTTCCTCCTAGGCTTTTTGTAAGCATCCTCTAAGGTAACTATAAAGTGAGGTATGTATAAATGTCTGATATGCAGCAGGCATTCATTACATGTTAATTGTTGAATCTCTACAATAAATTCAAGAATTCATTTAAAAAAATATTGAGTTCTAGGCCAGGTGCAGTGGCTCACACCTGTAATCCCAGCACTTTGGGAGGCTGAGGTGGGCGGATCACCTGAGGTCTGGAGTTCAAGCCAGCCTGGTCAACATGGTGAAACCCTATCTCCACTAAATATGCAAAAATCAGCCGGGCACGATGGCAGTGCCCGTAATCTCAGCTACTTGAGAGGCTGAGGCAGGAGAATCACTTGAACCCAGTAGGGGGAAGTTGCAGTGAGCCGAGATCGCGCCATTGTTCTCCAGCCTGGGCGACAGAGTGAAACTCTGTCTCAGAAAAACAAAAACAAAAAACCAACAACGTACTGAGTTCTTCCCATCTCTGAAAGTGAATAAACATCTTGAATGTCAAAACAGTGGTATGAGAGAATCCTTAGAGAATCAGGAAGAACTTCAGGAAGCAGATGGCATTGCCCTGTAGGTCTTAAGTGATAGGTAGAGTTTAGGAAGCAGGGGGAAGGGCACTATGGCAGCAGGAAGAGCGTGAGTGAGATATGCACATGGGAAGGGGTTTGTTCTAGAACGGAGAGGCAACCACAGATGTGGGAGGTCATGAAGAGCAATTGAGCAGCAGCTTTTATTTAGGGCAAAGATGGCTCAAGTCAAAGATGTTGCTGCCAAGACTTCTGGAAAAACGCTAAAGGCATTCATAGAAATAGGGAACTTAGGGAGGGAGCCAGGCTTGGATGGAGAGAGAGGACTTTGGTGGAGAGAGACCAGAGATGGATGTTTTGGCAATGTGTGTTCTCATATAAACTAAGTGCAAAAAGGAATGAGCATGAAACTATTGAACTATTTCATGTCATCTCACTGAAGCTTGAAAGCTTAGGGAATTTTTTATTCCAAATAATATGTACTTTTTTTTATTCTGGTTTCAATTTATTTCAAATATCTGAATACATTGACCAGTATACAATTTTAAAAAGTCAGGTACACAGGAGATAAGACATCATGAACAAAAAGTGACAAACACCTCAGATGGTGGTATGACCTGACACAGGCTATAAAACAGCTGCGCTTACTTAAAGAAATGACTTTTTATTTAAGATATGTTCAAGAGAATAGGAAAATATTTTTAAATGGCACTGCAGACTGAAAAAAGAACCAAACAGAACGTTCACAAATGAAAATTTAAAAACCCTCAAATTAAAAGCTCAGAAGAAGGGTTTAACACATAGAGACAAATCTGAAGATTTTTTTTTTTCTTTTTTTTTTTTTTTTTTTTTTGAGACGGAGTTTCACTCATGTTACCCAGGCTGGAGTGCAATGGCGCGATCTCGGCTCACCGCAACCTCCGCCTCCTGGGTTCAGGCAATTCTCCTGCCTCAGCCTCCTGAGTAGCTGGGATTACAGGCACGCACCACCATGCCCAGCTAATTTTTTGTATTTTTAGTAGAGACGGGGTTTCACCATTTTGACTAGGATGGTCTCGATCTCTTGACCTCGTGATCCACCCGCCTCGGCCTCCCAAAGTGCTGGGATTACAGGCTTGAGCCACCGCGCCCGGCCTAAAATCTGAAGATTTATAATGAATAACAGAAATTGAGAAAATGCGTTTTGAAACTTTTGTATCAACAGGGTAATCTCATGTCTACTGACTGATAATAAAAACAGTGTGGTATATTTGGTACTTCACTTCTATAATAATTTATTTTTGTTGTATTTTATTTTATGATAAAGGACTCATGTCTGGGATAACATACTGTTAACAATTCAACAAGAAGACAGCCAACTTAAAAATAGACAAAAGATACAAACAGACATCTCATCAAAGAAGACAGACAAATGGCCAGCAGGCCTATGAAAAGATGCTTAACATTTCCAGTCACTGGGAAAATGTAAATTGAAACCACAGTAAGACAGCATTACACACCCACGAGCATTAAGCTATCATCAAAATGACAGTAATAAATACTGGCAAGAACGTGGACACACCGGAACCCTCATACATTGCTGGTGGAATGTAAAATAGTGCAACCACTTTGGAAAAGTTTGGCAGTTTCTTAAAAAGCTAAACATAAACTTACCATACAAGTCAGGAATTCTACTCCTAGGTATCTACTCAAGAGAAATGAAATATATGCTCACACAGACTTCTATGCAAATGTTCACAGCAGCACTGTTATTCATAGTAGGTAAGAAATAGTCCAAATGTCCGTTAACTGGTAAACAGATAAACAAAATGTGGTATATCCATCAGACTGAGTATGATTCAGCATTAAAAAGAAACAAAAGCCGGGCGTGGTGGCTCATGCCTGTAATCCCAGCACTTTGGGAGACCGACGTGGGTGGATCATGAAGTCAAGAAATCGAGACCATCCTGGCCAACATGGTGAAAACCCGTCTCTACTAAAAATACAAAAATTAGCTGGGCCTGGTGGTGCATGCCTGTTGTCCCAGCTACTTGGGAGGCCGAGACTGAGGCGGGAAAATCACTTGAACCCAAAAGGCAAGAGGTTGCAGTGAGCAGAGATTGCACCACTGCATTTCAGCCTGGCGACAGAGCAAGACTCCATCTCAAAAAAAAAAAAAAAAAAAAAAAAAAAAAAAAGAAAAGAAAAAGAAACAAACAATAAACTACTCAACACACATGAACCTCAAAAACGTTACACCAGATGTAAAAGACCACCTATTGTCTGATTTCACTGAGGGGAAATGTCTGGAAGAAAGTGAGTCTAGAGACAGAAAGCAAATCAGTGGGAGCCTGCAGCTGGGCTGGGCGCGGAAATCCGTGGTGAATGGGCACAGGGTAACTTTTGGAGGATGATGGGAAACATTCTAAAACAGAATTGTGGTGATGGTTGCACAAAGCTATATATTTGCTAAAATAATTAAATGTTCCAGTTACAATGAGTGAATTTTAGGATATGTAAATTATGCTTCAATTAACTCTAAAAAAGAAAAATCTATGACTTGAAAAGTTAGAAAAAATAAGAAAATCCAGGGATAGGGCTGGAAGTGATACTCAGAATGAATACATGGCTTTAAATTATTTATTGTTATTAAAAAGCAAACTAAAGTGAACCCTCTATTCAACTTAGTAAATGAGGAAAAGTGTAAAAGACATAGGATGATTAAAGGTAAAAGTGGAGATGCATAATATTGAATACAAACAGAACAGTCAAAAGAATACATGAACTTATAAGGAGACATAACCATCACAGATGGGGAAGAGATTAACAGGTTCATTAAGCAGTTACCATGTACTACTTAACAGACCCCCCTTTTTTTTGTCTTTTTTTTTTTTTTTTGAGACGGAGTCTCACTCTGTCACCAGGCTGGAGTGCACTGGCGTGATCTTGGCTCACTGCAACCTCTGCCCCCCAGCTTCAAGCAGTTCTCCTGCCTCAGCCTCCCTGGTGGCTGGGACTACATGTGCCAGCCACCATGCCTGGCTAGCTTTTGTATTTTTAGTAGAGACGAGGTTTTTCACCATGTTGGCTGGGATGATAGCGGACCCCACTTTCAAATGGACCCACTATGGAAAGAAGCTACAGATGTTTCATAGAGAAAAGCAACAGGCCCAGTGAATTCCAAGTTAACCTTTGAACCCTGTTTCATGGACACACTCCATATTTCATTGTTTCTGAAGTCCGGGTCCATTTCATCATCCCTGTTGTGAGCTGGTAGTGTGAGAGAGCTTCGGGAAAAGCTTGTGCAGACCACCCTGGAATCATCGCAAAGTGCTGGTGACAGCGAATCTTTTAAGGATGGTAGTTTTTTTGAAGTTCTCTATTATTGCTGGTGATAAACCTTGGATAATCTTGCAGTTTGTCTTTCTTCACTGTGGGCTGAGAGGCTGGTACTTTTAACAGATACTGTAGACGGGACAGCAACAAAGCTGTTTTTTCCTGACGGAAATTTGCTCTATTTCTACTGTCTTGTCCTTTTGAAGATTTTCCAGTCTTCCCTGCTTTTGATGATTCTTTCTCCTTGTTTTTATTTGGCATGGCAGAAGCGGGCCGCCACCCTCCGATGCCTGGCCCTGCTGCAGCAGCACCCCCGCCCCAGCATTCACCCCTCCACTTCCCCTTTTCCAGGTTCTCAGGGGCTGTAGGAGCCCCTGTGGCATAGCCTCTGGGAGCCTGGAAAATATTATTCCAAATAATATTATAGCGACATTCTCGTCTATTATAACCAAAATTAAGTAATTTAGCTGAATATTAAATCAGCATATCAGGATTAGGGACATCTCAAGTAACCAATTTGCCAGTAGATGTTTAATTGCTGACCAAATCCACTAGTCTTTTCTATTAACTGATTGCCAAGGAATGTTTGTTAAGATATCGAAGGAAATAGCACCATTCAACTGCCATTGTTTACACTGTAACTTAGCTCCTTTAGACACGTGCGTGTTCTCTCTCTTCTCTGGGTTATGACGATACTGTTTGGAGGGATTGCACTCTGACTGAACGTATAATAAAAATACGTTTATAGGACAGGAAAGCATCTTCAGGGTAACAAAAGCTAAACAAGAGAGCACTTCAAAGCAGGTAGAGCCTGCACATGTGCACAGCAAGTAGGCTTCGAAGATAGTCCCCTGCCTCTGAGGCACTTGGTATATGTATGCCAAGCAAAAGTAGAATATTTTGGGTTTATCCAAGCATAACACAATTCAAATCTGTACCAGAGTCTGTTCTCTGATGAGGAACAGTTGAGTTGACTAAATTAGTATGTTTATTTGCCTGAGACTGTAATGTCAAAATATCACTCCTTATAGAGCATTAGTTAGTATTTCTTCTTCTTTTTTTGGGGAGACAGAGTCTCTCTCTATCGCCCAGGTTGGAGGGCAGTGGCACCGTCTCGGCTCACTGCAACCTCCACCTCCCGGCTTCAAGTGATTGTCCTGCCTCTGCCTCCCAAGTAGCTGGGATTACAGGCACCTGCCACCATGCCCAGCTAATTTTTTGTAGTTTTAGTAGAGATAGGATTTCCCCATGTTGGCAGGCTGGCCTCAAACACCTGACCTCATGATCCGCCTGCCTCGGCCTCCCAAAGTGCTGGGATTACAGGGATGAGCCACTGGGCCCAGCCTATTTAGTTTTTCTAAATGAAAGATTAATTACACAGAAAAAAATTGTCTGAAAATGGCATCATTTTTCAAGAACTGCAATAATGAGTCATTAACTGGACAGGTACTGGACGAAGCATGTAATAGGATGAATTCCTCTGTTCATAGGTAAAATTGTGCAGTCTTTACTACTTTTTGGCACATATTAGCAAATTTTTTTTTCTTTTTGTTTTTTCCTTTTTTTTTTTTTTTTTTTTTGATATAGGGTCTTGCTCTGATGCCCAGGCTGCAGTGGTACAATCACAGCTCACTGCAATGTCAGCCTCCTGGGCTCAAGCGATCCTCCCACCTCATCCTTCCAGGTAGCTGGGACTGCAGGTGCAGGCCACCATGCCTGGCTCATTTTATATGTTTCGTAGTGATGGGGTTTCACACCATGTTGTCCAGGCTGGTCTCAAAGTCATGAGCTGGGGATTACAACCATGAGTTACCACACCTAGCCACATTTTAGCAAAATATTTCAATAGCACATTAAATGGAATGTAAGACTAGCCTTCTTACTAATATTTGAAGAGACTAAAAATATGCAAAAACATATCATTAGTGGCTTAGGATGAAAGATGTATATATGTATTTCATAAATATATTGATTTGCTTTGAGAAACGATTGTATATCTTTAATACATGGATTATTGTACCACCAGCTTAAAAATTATATTTAAAACATTACCTGAAGAGACAGATTCATTTTATTGAAGCCATATTTCCAACTGACCTGTGATAAAAAGCCCTTGGCCGGGTTAGGTGGCTCACACCTGTAATCCCAGCACTTTGGGAGGCCAAGGCAGGCGGATCACCTGAGGTCAGGAGCTCAAGACCAGCCTGGCCAACATGGTGAAACCCCGTCTCTACTTAAAAAAATAATAATAATAAAAAAATGTGTGTGTGTGTGTGCGTGTGTGTGTGTGTGTGTGTGTGTGTGTGTGTGTGTGGTGGGCACCTGTAATCCAGCTACTCGGGAGGCTGAGGCAGGAGAATTGCTTGAACCTGAGAGGCGGAGGTTGCAGTGAGCCGAGAGCGTGCCATTGCACTCCAACCTGGGTGACAATAGTGGAATTCCATCTCAAAAAAAAAAAAAAACCCTCTCAACTGTCATTATCAAGTGAGTTGTAGTTGTTTGTCTGTCCTTCCTTCCTTCCTCCCTCCCTCCCTCCCTCCCTCCATCCCTCCCTCCCTTTCCTTCCCTCCCTTCACTCCTTCCCTTCCTTCCCTCCCTTCACTCCTTCCCTTCCTCCCTCCCTCTCTCCCTTCCTTCCTTTCCTCCCTCCCTCTCTCTTTCTTTTCTTCCCTTCCTTCCCTTCCCTCTCTGCCTTCCTCCCTTCCCTCCCTGCCTTCCTCCCTTCCTCCCTTCCTTCCTTTCCTTTCCCTCCCTCCCTCCGTCCCTCCCTTTCCTTCCCTTCCTTTCCTTCCTTTTCTTCACTTCCTTCCCTTCCTTCCCTCCTTCCTTCCCTCTTTCCTTCCTTCCTTCCTTCCTTTCTTTCCTTCCTTTCCTTCCTTCTTTTTCTTCTTTCGACAGGGTCTCACTCAGTCACTCAGACAAGAGTGCAGTAGCGTGATCTCAGCTCACTGCAACCTCTGCCTCCTGGGTTCAAGCATTTCTCCTACCTCAGCCTCCTGAGTAGCTGATTACAGGTGCGCACCACCACAACCAGCACATTTTTTATTTTTAGTAGAGATGAGGTTTCACCATGTTGGTTAGGCTAATTGTTTCTTAGTGCCTTTAAAAATATAGTTCCAGCCAGGCACTGTGGCTCAGCCTGTAATCCCAGTACTCCTGGAGGGCAAGGCAGGCAGATCACTTGAGGTCAGGAGTTTGAGACCAGCCTGCCCAACATAGTGAAACCCTGTTTCTACTAAAAATACAAAATTAGCCAGATGTGGTGGCACTCACCTGCAATCCCAACTACTCGGGAGGCTGAAGCAGGAGAATCATTTGAACTTGGGAGGAGTAGGTTGCAGGGAGCCGAGATTGTGCCACCGCACTCCAGCCTGGGCAACAGAGCAAGACTCAGTCTCAAAAAAAAAAAAAAAAAAATCTAGTTCTGATGGCTTGTTTATCAAACATACGTTATTTTGGTAGCTTTCTGAGTCCTGACTCATACACATAATTATGCAGATGAGAGATTTAAATGGAAAGTAAGCCCCCTTTTTATATCTAATTTTTGTTAAATCATGGGCTAGTTTACTTGTTAAGAATCTGATATTAGTACCTTTGGGGTTGCTAGTTTAATTATGGACATATTTATGCACTTTTATTACATATCAAATCAAAATTCCACTTACATAAAATCCTTTCTTTGCAAAGAGGTTAACGTTTTATTTACTTATTTAGAGACAGTCTCTCTGTGTCGCTCAGGCTGGAGTACAGTGACACGATCTTGGCTCAGTGAAACCTGCAGCCTCTGCGTTCTGCGTTCCAGTGATTCATGTATCTCAGCCTCTTGAGTAGCTGAAACTATAGGCGTGTGCCACTATGCATGGCTAATTTTTGTACTTTTAGTAGAGACAGGGTTGGGTTTCACCATGTTGGCCAAGCTAGCCTTGAACTCCTGACCTCGGGTGATCCACCCACCTCAGACTCCCCAGGTGCTGGAATTACAGGTCCCAAAGCAACATTTTATCTTAAAAGAGGGTAATTAAGCTTCACCTTTTGTGACAGCATCAAATACTGATTAGGAAGTGAATACAAAACACTGCACCTGGCCTGTGGTATGTTTCTAAAATTGGCCTGTTATTTCATTTTGTTAACTTATTTACCATAAAGCAGTTTTTGAAGTTTTGTATCTGAAGTGGACTTGTGTTAATATGCTTTTTTTTTTTAAGTTGACAGTCTTAAATATAAGACCATTAAAAATTTTTTTAATTATGTTTTATTTTTGTTCATCATGGGTTTTATAAGATAATATTTTTACTTGGAATTTCGGCACAGTCAGGAATGATCAGGTATAGAGGTTTAGCTTCTCATTTGGACTCGTTATTTGAGAGTGGGAGATTTTAAGAAACATCTTTTTATCTTCAGTCCTGTAATTCCCATAACCAGGCTAGCTGGGTATGGTGCAATGAAATGTCCTGCTTCTTTTTATGCACTTCTCAGAGTGGGTGCCAGCCCGAACAGTGCACTTTTACAAGAGTGCATGGTGACATTCCACATCCTCACTGCTACCCTGGAAAGTGCTGTTGGATTTTTTTGGTGGTGATTTTGTTTTTTTAAGAGACAGAACCTCACTCTGTTGCCCAGGCTGGGGCGCAGTGGTGCAGTCTTGGCTCACTGCAACCTCTGCCTCCTGGGTTTCAAGCAATTCTTCTGCCTCAGCCTGCCAAGTAGTTTGGACTACAGATGTGTGCCACCACACCTAGCTAATTTTTTTTTTTTTTTAAAGTAGAGACAGGGTTTTGCCATGTTGGCCAGGCTGGACTTCAACTTCTGACCTCAGTTGATCCGCCCCTCGGCCTTCCAAAGTGCTGGGATTATAGGCATGCCAGAAATGCTGTTTTTATTTCACAGTGAAAATACAAGTATACAGAAAACTTGCTCTCTATTTCTGTTCCTCATGGTTGAATTGGATAAGGTAATTTAATTGCTTCCCATGTGAGATTCTCATCTCTTTCCTTGGAATAGAGGCTCATTGAAAATGGAGAGACATTCTACTTTTCTGTTGCCTACAGTGTCTAGGATGGCACCTGGCATATGGAAGGTAAATGGACTTATGTTACTGTGATACTGAACATAGTGGTACTCAGAGAATATGTGTTCTCCTGATACCTTCATGATGGACCTGTTGTGTAGAAGAGGGCATTGCCTTGCCCCTTGCTGTCACGGGGGTCTTGGGCACATGGCTGAGCTTCTTCATTGATGAAGTCCCAGTGTAGCACCTTTTTAGGCAGCCAGAGATTAGGGGACGTGATCAGAAGGGAGGTGACAGGAGCTGGAGACAATTTGGGTGAGGGAAATGTTGAGAAGCATCTGGAGAGAGAGTTAAATGGTAAGGAGGATGTAGACTCTTCCATACGAATGAATGAAAAGCAGTGTGGGCTTGGAGTCTGAAAAGATGCCATCCATGTTGGAGCCTTATGGGACGTGGCGGGAAGATGAGGGAGTGTCGGGTCACCTGAGTCCACTCCGGAAAACAGGTTATTGATGCTGTGACTGGGTACTGGGCCAGGACCTATTGCTGTCAAGACCAAGTCTTGTGAACTCTCTGGTTACCTCGTGAGTGCCTGGTACAAATCTTTTGTCAGGCAAATATTTTGTTTATAAAAATTTTGTAAGCTAGCTAATAAAGTCTCTTATCATTTTCACAAGTAAATTTGTGGGTTAGGGTTAGGGTTAGTTAGTTTGAGGCTGGAGAGTGATCTGGGTTCATCAGGAGCAGAAACACTGTTCCTGGAATCCATAGTTCAAGTAGTGAACGTTGGCGTTAGAGGGTATCTGGATCCCCGAGCCACAAGTGGTGGTCCCTGCCAACAGGATCATTGGAGCAGGCTTAAGGCTGGTGGGGTGTTTTCTTTTTGGGGATCTCATATTTGTAGGCACCTGCCTGGCTGTTGCTGAGAGACCTTTATTGCTAATTTAACTTAGTTTTTGGAAGTGGTTTGTGCTCTGAGTGACTTGGAGCTGAACTCATCTGATAACTCTTCCATAATTAGGAACCTGGAATTGCCTGAGGGAACATGGTTTGATTTCTTATTAGATGCAATCAGTGAAGAAAAACAGGGAAGAATTAGATAATAGGTTTGAGAAAATTGAGTTTGTATGAAAAATTTTAATTTGTAAATAGGGATTAGTTTACAGGTAGTACAGTGATAGGCCTATTATTAAAAAATCAAATTTGCATTGAAAGGTCTTTGTTTTCTTTAAAACTGTGGAAAAGGGGCTTCTTTTTTCTAAATTTTCACATTGCACAATTACTAAAATGTAAATTGTTACATATTCGTTGACTTATAGGTTTATGGTAGCTTATGTTTATATAGCCCATTTAAAATACAGTTAAATCACACAGGCATATTCACTTTGAAATAATTCATTGAACTGTACTTTATGATTTATTACACTTTTCTATATGTAAGCTCTTCAGTACAATTTCATTACAATATAAGTTGATATATAAGATACAGTGACTGAATTACTTATGACAACATGGCATATCTTAATTTTGTACTTAGAAAAACACATGTAACATAAAGCAAGTATAAAGGTATGTATTGGCAAATAAAATACTTTTTGGTTGGCCGGGCACGGTGGCTCAAGCCTGTAATCCCAGCACTTTGGGAGGCCGAGGCGGGTGGATCACGAGGTCAAGAGATTGAGACCATCCTGGTCAACATGGTGAAACCCCGTCTCCACTAAAAATACAAAAAAAAAAATTAGCTGGGCATGGTGGCGCGTGCCTGTAATCCCAGCTACTCAGGAGGCTGAGGCAGGAGAATTGCCTGAACCCAGGAGGCGGAGATTGCGGTGAGCCGAGATCGCGCCATTGCACTCCAGCCTGGGTAACATGAGTGAAACTCCGTCTCAAAAAAAAAAAAAAAAAAAAAAAAAAAAAAAAAAAAAAAAAAACTTTTTGGTTTAGTAAGTAAAATATTTTAATAAGCCGTACCTTATTCATAGATATAAACATCAGAACACCAGACAGTTAAATCTTTCTTCTATCTTCTTTTCTTCTCTTTTTATTTTTTTTTTCTTTTCTGTCCCCTTTTCATTGTTTCATAAAGCCATTGGTGGGAGAGACCAGAAAGATAGTTTTTGATTTTTTTTCTTCAAGTTGTGAAATTACGAAATTAATGTAAATTGAAAGATTTGTTGAATGGACGTAGTTTTCTTTTAGTCAAAAAGTGTTTAAGCCTGGGCACAGTAGCCTGTACCTGTAATCCTAGCGCTCTGGGAGGCCCAGATGGGAGGATTGTTTGAGCCCAGGAGGTCGAGGCTAGCACAGGCAACATAGTGAGACCCCTGTCTCTACAAAAAATTTTAAAAATCAGCCAGGCATGGTGGCGTGTGCCTATAATCCTGGCTAGGCCAGAGGATCGCTTGAGGCTGCAGTGATTGTGCCATGTTACCCCAGCCTGACAGAGAGAGAGTGTGACAGAGAGAGTCTGTCTCTAAATTAAAAAAAAAAAAAAAAGTCTTGTACCTTATTGCTTTCTCCAGATTTTTTTAGATAAACAGAATGGTGGTTCCAGTTAAGACTGTTAAACAAATCCTGATCCCATTTTTCAGTAGTCAAGAATGTGCTGAAATATTATAAAAGTTTGGGAAGACACGGAGCTGGAGGAATAGGAATTATAACTGACTATTTAGAATTGTAAGAGGTTTATGGGTGGCGGAAGGTAAAGGTGTCCTAAGGACATAAATGAACCTAGAAATAGAATGTGGGGGTCTGAGGAGGGACTGTGTGGCCTCCCTGCTCAGAACTGAAGGGTTTGGGAGAAGATCGGCTTGTGAGAATGGAGTTCTGCTGCTTTAATGAGCTGCATGCCTCCAGGCATGCTCCTTCCCCTCACCCCCATTGCTCCTCACCCAGAGGGGGGCTCACATAACTCCCCCAGCCCCATGAAGACTCGTTTTGAAGAGCATATGGCACAATGCTCATAACACGTCTGTCACAGTACACTGCACTTGGTGTGGGCCTAGTAAGTAATGAACTGTGAGTAACAGTCAAGAACAGGGACTCTGCGTCTCTGCTCTGCCTGACAGGCTGACTGCCCTGTGCTTGTTTGCTTATCTGTAAAATGGGGATATAACAGTACCCACCTCATCAGTCATTCTGAGGCTGAAATGGGTCCATATATGTAAAGTGTTTAGTTCAGGGTATCATTGACAGAGAATGGAGAAACAGCCAATTATATTCCTCTAGATGTTACCTTTGCGTGTTGATTTCACATATGGAATTCTTGGATGATGTGTCAGTTTTTCATGTAAGTCATACAAACAGTGTTTTTAGTGAGGTATTCGTATATTAGAATCCGTTACATATTTTCATTTCCTGAGGCTAGTTGACAGCAAGATGACATTAGTTCTTAGGTATTACCTGCATATTTATTTTTTTGGTTGTATATTCTTAAACATTTGACAGCTTCATTTGCTCAAATATACCTACTAAATTTTCATTCCAGAAGGAGGAATGTCACTTGTAATATACATTGCCAAATGTTTGCTTAAACTTGAGCCCTTACTAAATACAGTATCTGATGTTTATGCATTTGAAAAAGTTGTTTATATTTAATAAAAACAGTCAACAATTAGGAAAAGTTCTTACAAGAAAAATAAGCTAGTTGGTACTCTTCCAGTTCTAGGGATTCTGTCTAAAGTCCTGATACGTATGAGTTTTGACAATAGAGAAAGACAGTTATGCAGACAAACATATGTTCCAAAATAAGTGCTTTTTGTTTAGGTTGGGAATCCACGTGTTGAACTTACCCTCTCAGAGCTCCAAGATATGGCAGCTAGGCAACAGCAGCAGATTGAAAATCAGCAGCAGATGTTGGTTGCCAAGGTAAGTTATAAAAAGAGGTATTGAAATACTGTTCAAAAAGTACCTCTTTAACCGTCATTTTAGACTGGGGTGAATACATCCTTGGGTAATGCTTATAAAATAAGACCATGCCATGGGAGTGCTAAACATAATGTCTTTCTCTCTTTGTTATCACTTCCATAATAACATATGCAGATTGTTGTTCGTGCAAGTTGGGAAGTTATCAGAACAAGAGCATCTCATCCTTGACACACACAGCAGACACCCCAATCTGGAAACTGATGACCTTATTAAAATCAGATAAAATTTGGAAAGGGGCCAGGCACAGTGGCTCATGCCTATAATCCCAGCACTCTGGGAGGCTAAGGCAGGAGGATCACTTAAGCCCAGGAGTTCAAGACCAGCCTGGGCAACATAGTGACTCTGCCTACAAAAAATAAAAAAAATTAGCTGGGCATGGTGGCATGTGCCTCTGGTCCCAGCTATATGGGTGGCCAAGGCAGAAGGATCACTTGAGCCCAGGAGTTGGTTGCAGTGAGCTGAGATCACGCCACTGCACTCCCACTTGGACAACAGAGTAAGTGATACCTTGTATTTAGAAGAAAAAAAAAAAATGGGAAGAAAGGGTGCTTTTGTTATCTCCTTGTGCCTCTGGGTGTGTTCTTGGCTATGTCGTTAGTATTAGTGTTCAAGAAGAAAGCAGTGATCGGTGCTGAAAACACTGATGGGGGCGGGGGTCCGGAAGACGGTGACAGCTAGTTAACAGGGCTTCCCAGTGTGCTGCTCTAGGCTGGGCTTGTTTGGTTTATTACAGTGTGGGGCATAGTTAATGCTCATTATATACACTGAATTCTACATTGGTTATTGAAACTCAAATTTTTCTAAATAGTGGTTTAGTCATACTTAATTGAAGCATCAGATCTATCACACATGCCTCCTGAAAATGATTCTTGTTGTAAATGATCTTAAAATATTCCAAAACTGCTTTAAAGATAAACTTTATTACCAGCTAGGTTCTTTTTGTTTTTTTCTGCAGAGAGATCTTCTTAGTGACTAAATATCCAGTCTAATTTTTTAAAAATTTATTGAATGTATACTTCATTGTAGTATCCACTTTTATGTAAATAATAATTTGGGTTGGACTTGTTTTAAAAAGTTGTCTCAATGTTTATTGGATTTATGTGAATAAAAATGATGAAAAGTTAAGTTTAATTGGAAAGTACTTTATCCCATTAATAAGATTTCTAAGATAAAACATACATAGTATTATGTCATTGTAAACATTTTCTAATTCTGCTTACTATTTTTACCAAATATTGATCCGAGTATTGCTGTTAAAAAATGTTGTAGATATTTTCAGCAGTATAAATCACAAGTTAATACTACATCTAAGTACATATTGCCTTACCTTAGAGTGTAGTGTGTAGTGCCTTCATAACCACACCTTAAACCTCTCCTTATTCAGGTATATTTTATGCATACATATGAGACCATGAATATTTAATGTGTACTCTTATCTTTAAGGTATGTTTTCACATTAATAGGGGAAAAACACCTATTGGAGAGTATTGTATATATTGTTATTTTTGGATTGTTCTGTTACTGTTTGAGTCTAAAATGTTTCATTATTGAAGAAACTAATCCTGGAGAAAGCAGACACTTCCTTGATTGTTCTGTATCGTAGCAAATTGAAGATTTATCTCCTTACTGATCACCTTATTTCTTTACAGTGTAAAATCCTCTGCTGCTTAATGCTCATTTCCTTTAGGAAGTGAAATAAGAGATTCTTGGAAGCCACTTTGTAGCAGCAGAAAATGTATTACGGGCAGCAGGAAAGTAAGGCTCGCTGGGACTTCACAGATGTGATAGCGTGAAGAGGAGATTGTGTTAGTGCATGTTCTCCAAAGAAGCGCTTATATTAACTGAACGGTGTAGATCAGTGTGCATAATAAAACCCCCTCTCTTAAAAATGCCCCAACTCTTACCACTTCATATTTAGTATGCCCAATAATTTCAGCTTTGTGTGGTCTGATTTAAGATTCTGTTAGTGTTTTAGTATTCATTAATATGAGTGATACTGAATACACTCATATTTTTATACTGAATACACTCATATTCATTAATATGAGTGATATAGAATATACTCATATTTTTCTTTTTGAGTATATAAAAGTAACCATAAGCTTCTATTTTCTTTTTTTTTTTGAGACAGAGTCTCACTGTGTCACGCAGGCTGGAGTGCAGTGGTGCAGTCTCGGCTCACTGCAACCTCTGCCTCCCAGGTTCAAGTGATTCTCCTGCCGCAGCCTCCCAAGTAGCGGGGATTTCAGGCGCACACCACCACACCCGGTTACTTTCTGTATTTTTAGTAGAGACAGTTTCACCATGCTGGCCAGGCTGGTCTCGAACTCCTGACCCCAGGTGATCCACCTGCCTCAGCCTCCCAAAGTGCTGCTATTACAGGCATGAGCCACCATGCCCGGCCTTCAATTTTCAAAGTTACATTTTTCCTTCTTTTGTTAGGAACAGCGTTTACATTTTCTAAAGCAACAGGAGCGCCGTCAGCAGCAGTCTATTTCTGAAAATGAAAAGCTTCAGAAATTGAAAGAACGAGTTGAAGCCCAGGAGAACAAGCTGAAGAAAATTCGTGCCATGAGAGGACAAGTTGACTACAGCAAAATCATGAACGGCAATCTGTGTACGTGCCTGCAACACTCCCTCTACACCACTGTCACCAGGCCCAGATCCAGTGAAACAGTCACAAATTCACAGGACTAAATAGCAAGTGTGCTAAAGTTTTGCTCTGTTATTTGCATCTGAAAGGATGGGGTAGTTAGGTTAAGTGATCTTAAAAGCCTGTAGTCCCAGCTACTTCAGAGGCCAAGGTGGGAGGATTGCTTGAGCCTGGGAGGTGAAAGCTGCAGTAAACCATGATCCAGCCACTGCTTCCCCAGCCTTGATGACAGAGTGAGACCCTGTCTCAAAAAAATAAAAAGATCTCAGTGGCCCTCAGATGCAGTATAATGATCCTCTTGTTACACTGGTCAGCAGTCCTTTTGGATTAGGGTCGGGCACTCCAAGACACTCATTCAGAGGTCCTGTTTTTCTTGAGTAACTTAACTTGTATCCATGCATTAAGATAAGTTACACTCATGCTCACTTTTTTTCTGTATGCACTCTGATTTTATCCATTGGTTCACTCTTTGCCTACTTTAAGTCACAGCGATGCGGGAGAGACTTGGATGGCCCTGCCTTCACAAGACCTTTGGTCTCAGAGATTCCTAAGTCGTTTGACCAAACCAGCTTATGGACTGATTACCCTAAAGAATAGTCAGGAATTCATGCAAATATAATTGTTTGCTTTATGAGTAATCAGATACATGTGTCCCAAAGACTTTTTGAATTGTGTTTTGGATTCTGCATATCACAACTTTTTCCAAGGTCTGGCACTAGATGATAACAGAATTAAGTGTATAGGAATGGGGCGGGAAGGGGTGGGGGAAGATCAACTAAATGTTTTATTTTTTTTTCTTTCTTTTTTTTTTTTGTGGGCACTTATAGCTGCTGAAATAGAAAGGTTCAGTGCCATGTTCCAGGAAAAGAAGCAGGAAGTACAGACTGCAATTTTAAGGGTTGATCAGCTTAGTCAGCAATTGGAAGATTTAAAGAAAGGAAAACTGAATGGGTTCCAGTCTTACAATGGCAAATTGACAGGACCAGCAGCAGTGGAGTTAAAAAGACTGTACCAAGAACTACAGGTAACTCCTGGGTCTGGGAATGATTGTATGAAAACATTGTCATCTCTCTAGCTTTGTTAGCATGGGTTGGAAACCTTAGGAAATGGAACAAATTAATGAATTCTAATTTAATAGTAGGCACAAGATATATTCAGTATAAAATAATTTTAAAATGACTTGACATATAATTCATACAACATAATCATCCATTTAAAGTATACAATTCCATGGCTTTAGTACCTTGACAGGGTTGTCAGAGTTACATCCACCACCACAACTCGTTTTGGAACATTTTTATCACCCAGAAAGAAGGCCCACACCTCTTAGCCATCACTCCACAACCTCCATACCCTTCAGAGCCTGGGAGCCACAAATCTACTTTCTGTGTCTGTAGATTGCCTATTCTGGGCGTTTCATATGAGTGGAATCACACAGTAGAGATTGAGCATCCTTAATCCTAAAATGTAAAATGCTTCAAATCTGAAACTCTCTGAGCTCCAATGTGACACACAAAGGAAATACATGCTCATTGGAGCATTTGGATTTTGGATTTCCAGATTAGGAAGGATGCTAAACAAGTAAATATAACGTAAATATTTAAAAATCTGGATGAATCTAAAGTCTGAAATGCTTCTGGGTCCCAAGCATTTTGGTTAAGGGATATTAACCAAAACACACCCTGTATGCAGTCCTTTGTGACTGGCTTCTTTCACTTAGGATGTTTTCAGCACAAAAGAATTTAATTAGCAGATAATAATCCAATAAAGAATTAAACTTTAGATGATATTTAAGGTCTTTGTGTAAACTGTTTTGATGAGCTACATGCTTGTTGTTGAATCCTTATCTTAGTTCAGACTGCTATAACAAAATATCATAGGCTGGATGGCTCACACAATGGACATTTATTTCTCACTGTTCTGGAGGCTGGAAGTTCAAGGCCAAGGTGCTGGCAGATTCACTTCCCAGTGAGTGTTCCCTCCCTGGCTTGCAGACAGCGACCTTCGCACTGTGTCCCCACATAGTGGAGAGAGAGTTTAGTTTCTCTGCATTAACTCCAGCATGGGGGGCCCCATCCTCGTGACCTTGCGTAAACTTGACTACCTCCTAAAGACCCTGCCTGCAGACATCACCACATTAGGGCTAGGGCTTCAACATATACATTTTGGGGGACCCATTCAGTCCATAACAGAACTCAAGATTTTCATTTCTCAGAAGTTATCATTCAGCAGGCGATTTTTCAAGCCAGACGTAGGTCTTGCCGCTTTATTAGCACATGCTAGAAAAAGTATTATATCATTTTATGAAATGAGAGTATTTAACTACATAGAGTAAAATCACTGTGGTTGCTGTTAAGTTCTTTAACATAAATGCATAGAAGTACTATAGTATTATAGGATTTTATGACTTTTACATTTCAAGCAATCGTTAAAAGTGCAGGGTTTTTAAGGATTTTTTGATGAAATGTGATGAGTGGAATATAGGGATGTCATTTATTTCCAGCTTTTTGGACTGCAGTATAGTTTTTTGTTTGTTTGTTTTGTTTTGTTTTTGAGATGGAGTCTGGCTCTGTCGCCCAGGCTGGATACAGTGGGGCGATCTCAGCTTACTGCAACCTCCACCTCCTGAGTTTCAAGTGATTCTCCTGCCTCAGGAGAATCAGACACATGGAAGGTGTATATGCACTAGTGCTGTGGGCATCTGAAAGTTTTAAGACAGCTCTTCTTGTGGGAAGTGCACTCTGATATTTTCTGTTTTGTCCTAGTTCATTTCTTAAAAATGCTGGTTGCAAGCCACTAAAATGACGTAAGGTTGCTTTACTTGGTGATTCAGGCCATCCTTTTTGGTCCTCACTGAACTTCTTGCTGCCTCCACAGTAAGGCACGTCATGCGGTGGGCTCAGGCCTGAAGCAGCTCCATGAAGTGGAACAGAGCATCCTTTAGTTTCTGAGAGTCCCAAATATGGCACTTAGTCTCCTGTCATCATTGAGACTAGTCATTTCACGTGCTTTGAAGAAGGTGCATTACAGATGTTTACTCTTTGTTTGTTCCATGAGAACTCTGTCCTGGCTTCATCTTGGCTGTACCTGTAAAATATTTCACACAAAGTGGCAGTGGATGCAAGTAAATATCAGAACTTAATGTTACTTTTTTCTTTTTAATCTCACTGGCAATGAGAATTTGATTTTTAATTAATACAGATCATAAAAGTTGTATTTTGTGGTTTGTAGATTCGTAACCAGCTTAACCAGGAACAAAATTCAAAACTTCAGCAGCAGAAGGAACTCTTAAATAAGCGCAACATGGAGGTGGCCATGATGGACAAGCGAATCAGTGAACTGCGTGAACGTCTCTATGGGAAAAAAATTCAGGCATGTGAAAAAGAATGTTTTTGAGAGATAAACTACTACACATCTCTAAGTGGCATTATGCTCCCCCATCCACCATAGCTGATAACACATAAATAGGCCATAAACCATCAAAAACCACAGAACAAATTTTCTTCTGCCAATGACTCATTTGTTTCCTAGTATGTGGAGGCAAAGCCACCCCCAGCCTACAGCCTTGTGCTCTGTGTCCTAGCCTGCCTTCTTCCCCGTCTGTTTCTTCTCTTCTTCACTGGGGGATGCTGTTGGCTCTGGAGTCACGGCATCTGGCACGGTCCTCACTATGCCATTTTAAGCTGTGTCATTTTGAGCAGATTCCTTGCCTTGCGTAGCCTCATGTCCTGCTGTAAAGTGATTTGCCCTACCTGCCCCATGAGGAGCTGTGAGGATTCTTATAAATAAGCCATGTGGAAGGATTTTGTAGACTCTTGAGCAAAATGCCATATAAGGGGTTATACTTCTAAAAAATCTTTATTTGATACTGAATTTCAAAGGTAATAAAATACTCATTGAATAATTACTCATTAAAAAAAAATGAGTATTTATTACCTTTGAGATTCACTATCAAAGATTTTGGACTTGCCAGCATCTACAATCACATGAGTCAATTCCTTAAGATAAATCTCTTAAGTACAGAAATATTGAAGGGAAAATGTGAAAGTCCTTTCCAGCCAGTTCTCTACAGGTGATAGTTGTTAATGGTTTCAGTCTTTTGCTTAATAAACACACAAAGATACAGAACTTTAATTGAAAATGGGATTGCAGGAATTACGCTGGTCACACTGTCTCATCTAGTCTTTTTTTAATTGCAACATGGGTGTCTTTCCAGGTCATTACCTCATTCTTGTTGTACCATCTGAAAGCTATCCTGTGGTCTCAGAGCCTGTAACCCCTTTACCAGCCTCTGTAGTCAGACAGGGAGTCCCGAGTCTTGCTGTCACTCACAGTGCATTGGTGAGCATGTGTACCACCGAGCCACCTGCATAGAGGAGGGGTGTCTGCACTCTGTGTCTTTGGCCGGATGTGGCATTTTCTTTTCTCACACCTGTGACACTCAGTGATTAGGCTTGAATGCAAAGCTGAGTACACTCTGCCCTCGTGGTAGGAGAGTGGAGCAGGTGACCTGCCAGCAAAGACGCCCTTCCCACAGCTCCCTTCTGCATATTGAGTGACTGATGCTCTCATGCTTTGGTGACAGAAGAGTGTCCTCTTGTCAGCCTCTTCTGCTCTGATAGATGCTTCAAGGAGGCAGCATGGACCTGAGGGGCTTTGCCCAGGGGAAGTGGGTTTGGAGGGTGGTGGACGAAGAAGGGAGCTTGCAGTTCTGTGGGTGTCACAGTCTCTTATTTACAAATCTGCCCTTTGTTTAAAAAAAAAAAACAAGAACAACAAAACAGTGAGTTTAAAGATCAGTAGTTTATTTGTACAACTTTATGATTTCAGATGTTGGTTATCCTTTTTCTCTCAGGATTAACAACAAAGAGGCCAAGTGAGAAAGAAGCTGCAAGCACCTTCTCTGTGCTTACGTGTGTTCTTCAGTAGTGCCATAGTAGTCAGGGCTCCCCACAGAAAGAGAACCAATAGTGTGCGTGCGTGTGTGTGTGCGTGTGCGTGTATGCGCGTGTGTGTGTGTGTGTGTGTAGGGGGAGAGAGAGAGAGGAAGAGAGATTTACCTTAAGGAATTGGCTCACGTGATTGTGGATGTTGGCAAGCCCAAAATCTGCGAGGCCGGCCGGCAGCCTGGAGGTCCAGGGGAGAGTCTGGAGCCCGAAGGCCGTCTCTAGGCAGGATCCCACTTTCTCAGGGAGTCTGTCTTGTTCTCTTAGGGCATTCCACTGATTGGATGGGGCCCACCCACCTTATAGAGGGTCATCTGCTTTACTCAGATCTACCATTTTATAAGTTAATCTCATCCAGATTGGAGACCATGATTCTAAGTGAAGTAACTCAGGAATGGAAAACCACACATTGTATGTCCTGACTCGTAAGTGGGAGCTAAGCTATGAGGATGCAAAGGCATAAAAATGACACCGTGGGCTTTGGGGACTCAGACGGAAAGGGTGGGAAGGGGGTGAAGGATAAAAGACTACAAATTGGGTGCAGTGTATACTGCTCAGATGATGGGTGCACCAAGCCTCACAAATCACTAAAGAACCTACTTATGTAACCAAATGCCACCTGTTCCCTGGTAACCTATGGAAATTAAAAAAAAAAAAAAAGATTAATCTCATCCAGAAAACACCTTTTCAGCAACATCTAATTGGGTGTTTGACTAAATAACCAGTTACTATGGCCTAGCCAAGTAGCTAGATTCATTCCACCTACACTTCAGGGGATCACCTTGAAGTTAGTACTTCTGCAGAGATGCGTCTCCACCCGAAGGTCCTAGGTACCCTTGAGCAATTGTGAAAGCCGTGACCCCTCACCCCAAAATGACCTATGCTCATGTATACAGAATCTCACAGGGGGTCCCGTTCAGAGCCTGTTTTGGGATCTTGAGGAGTCAGTAGTTCTCTAGTTGGAACCCCTGCTCCAAGCCCCTTTGTTCTTGAGCAGCATTATGTGAACAGCGTCCTCTGTCCTGGCTGAGAAGGGCAGAGCTGCCTTCAGGGAACTGGACTCACTGTTAGGAGTCAGAGCCTTGTCTGGTCACCGTGCCCCATGCAGCTTGGACAGTACTGAGTACAGCCCGTATCATGACTTTACAGATGTGGGCACAGAGGCTGAGGCACCTGCCTAAAGCCACACAGTGAATAAGTGACAGAGGGGATTTGAAGCCAGGCTCAGAGCCCAGAATTTGACGAGTGCCTCTGTGCCCACCACGGGAGTAAGAAGGAAGCTACATGTGGGTCACGGGGAAGTTGCTCTGGGCTCACACCAGTTCCTCATGTGTGCGGCTCTGGAGTGGTGGGTGTTGTCAGAGAATTGCTCGTAGGAAGCTACAGTTCCTTCACCAGAGTCTCCCTTTCCAGTTGCTGATCTTTCCAGATGACAGCCTTCCTAAATACAAACCACCGAGTCAGTGGTTTCTGTCCAAGCTGGGAGTCACTTGCAGTAGGCTTGGGATCTCTTAATTTAGGAGAACCTTGACTCTCATTTCTTCCCAATTTGTAGCTGAACCGTGTGAATGGCACGTCATCACCACAGTCACCTCTGAGCACATCTGGCAGGGTCGCTGCTGTGGGGCCTTACATCCAGGTTCCCAGTGCTGGAAGCTTTCCTGTCCTGGGGGACCCCATAAAGCCCCAGTCTCTCAGTATTGCCTCAAATGCTGTTCATGGAAGATCCAAATCCGGTGAGTGGTCCTGGCCCTCTTCCTTGGGGAGAGTTTGTGAGCAGGGAATGGGGCCTGCAGTAGAGGGGGGTGGTGGGGGTGGGGGCAGGCTCCTGGGGCTCTGTCCCACGCATCGTCAGACTCCAGGCTCAGTCTCCCCTTGAGGCACTTGGGGAGCTGTGTCCCCCCGTGGTGATGACCCTAAAAAGAGAACAAGTTCTTTTTATTGAACTGGAGGTCTCTACTGTGTGGCTTTTTAAAACACAAATGATTGATTAATACTCTGATCCATGGGCCGGGCCTGGTGGCTCACGCCTGTACTCCCAGCACTTTGGGAGGCTCAGGTGGGTGGATCACCTGAGGTCAGGAGTTCAAGACCAGCCTGACCAACATGGTGAAACCCCGTCTCTACCAAAAATACAAAAATTAGCCAGGCCCCCTGTAGTCCCAGCTATTCAGGAGGCTGAGGCAGGAGAATCGCTTGAACCCAGGAGGCAGAGCTTGCAGTGAGCCAAGATCATGCCATTATGCTCCAGCCTAGGCAACGAGAACGAAACTCCATCTCAAAAAAAAAAAAAAAAATCTGACCCGCAAGTGTTCTTTCCTACTGCAAGTTTATTCCCCTGAGGGCTGGCATGGGTGCCTCACCACAACTCAGCTGCAGCCAAATGGACAGAGGGGCTGCCCCTGCAAACAGATCTCTGTCCTCATTGGTCAGAGTCCACACGTCCTTGCTTTGGTCTTAACCCCACAATGGTGCTGTGTGATGGACTTGGGCCCCAGCACCGTGCTCCAGTGTAGCCTGTGCGTGGTGTCCTGTCCCTGCCAAGCAGAGGGCAAGCTGTTCGTGGAGAGTCTTGTTCTCAACCAATGCATTAAAAGTGGGGCTTCCTTGTAATAAGACTTACTTTATGATTGGGGTTGACACATTTCCCCATAACACACAGCATCAGGAATCCCTGTCCTGACATACTGAAACATTCCTTCCTTTTCGAAAACAATACTGTTACTCTCTGGCCATCAGGCCTGTGTTTCAAGCCCTTTTTTCAGGATTGGTGGTAGATTTGTGCTTGTCTTTGCTTCATTTTCTCTTTCCTGGCCCCCAGTAGGGACAGCAACACATCTGTTGCCCCCACTGGGGAGACTGGGCTTGTTCTGAACTCGGTAGAGGAGGGCATCACCAGCCCTTGTGAGCCACAAGCCCCTGCTCAGATCCCTTACAGCCATGTCTCAGCAGCCACGTAAAGTGTGGGGTTGACATGAACCCCTAACTACAGCTTGCTCTGCTGAGCTGTTCTTTATAGTTTGAACTACCCTGTGGTAGGAGTAGATATTGGTTTCCAGTGGGAGGTAATTAGCACAATCAGCCACTTCTCTGCTGACTTCCTTTGAGAAACTCCCCAAGCTGAGAATGTCTGCTGTTTCCCATCCCTGCTGGCGTCTGCTGTGCAGCCTCAAGGGGTTGCAGGAAGGAGATGCCTTCACAAAGCCCTGGTTCTGGTCTCTGCTGTGGTTTAAAGTGTCTGGACACAGGAAACCGGTATTCGCCTTCAGAGTGCCGGGGCAGAAGCCCAGCCACAGGTGGAGCTGGTTGTGAAACCTCCTGGCAGGGACTCTAATCCCTCGCTGTTGGCTGTCCTGGTTCTGTGTCACACAGATGGCCACAGTAAACCCAGAGTGACCAGCTCATGGACAGTGTCAGACCTCGACGTCGGGCCTGACTGCAGCTCCTCGAGACCCTCTACAAGCCCATTTGTAAACCGTATGTTGGCTAACAAGCTTATTGGGAAGCTGTGTCCTCTTTAATATGTACAAAATCAGCTATCACTTGTTTTTCCAAACTGACAAAGGTCTGCTTATCACATCTAGACTTGAAAAAGATGCCACACAAACATAATTTGTCCCTTTCTTCAGTAGACAGGTGTGGAGTTTGGGTGTGGCCACACCCACCCTCCCATCCTCAGAAAGGGTATGATACCAAGGGACAGATGCTGGCATAGCACGGGTTTTGTTTTGGAAGATATTTTGTTTGTTTTTACAAAATTAAGATGATTTTCTGAGTTCATTATGAGGCTTTTAGTTTTAAAATCATACTAGAAGATAACTGTGTCTCTACAATAAAAGCACGTGATCTTCTATACCTCCTGCCTTGTTCTGAAGAAAGGAGAAAATTGTATTTTAGTCCTCACTATGGCTGATTTCTATAAAACTTCTTGTTGCTGGGTGGTTTCAGAAGCAGGTGGACAGCCACATTCCCTGTGACTCTGAGAGCACAGGCCCTGTCCTTGGGGAGCCTGCAGGTTTCTGGCCCACACATCCTCCAGGTCTAACATGTGACCAGGAGGGGATGAAAGCACACATGTTCCAGGCCCCATGCAGCAAGATGGCTGTTGGTCCAGGGGCCTTGGAATGCCTGGCTGGGACCCGTGGGGCTTGACCAGAGCTGTCTCAGAAGCCGCTGCCTGGAGCCTGCAGTGTAGTTTAGCAACGTCATAATTTAGCAGCCCAGCAGTATATGCAGCTGGGGTTGCAGTGCTGCTGCATCAGGTCAGTTTGGCTTAGGGGCAAATCATGTGCGGCTGTGGCTGATGGGCCCTCAGAGCGCAGTTGGGAAGCTTCCTTGTCATGTTCGATGAGTCCAGAGCGCTGGCTCCAGCGTTGCTGTGAGGACTATTTCCCTGCTGCTTTGTTATCCCCTCCTGCCTGTCCTGGCAGATGTATGATAAGGGGAAGGGGATGTGCTGTCTTTGCCAGGAGGGCCCAGAACAGTCCCTCTGCTTTCCGTCTGTCCCATGTTGCTGATGGCACTGGAAGCGTTGAACGCTTTAGTTCAGTTCAGCACCTGTGCCTGCAAAAGAAAACCAGGAGCCTGTGTTGTGATGGGCTTTAAGCCACTGTGAGGGGTCCTATGTTATTCTGCACCCTTTTTCAGTTTGGAAAATATCTGTAAAGGACATATCATTTCAGTGGCTTTCCTAAAACTTGGGGCTGATAACTGGCTTTCTAATCACTGCAACAGAATGATAGTCTGCTCCTCCTGCTACACAAATCAGTGGGAACTTGCACGGGCCTCCTGTGATCATAAGTTACCTTAGAGGGCGGAAATTTTTATCTTAATAATGAAAGTACTACAGGTCAAACCTGTTATGAAGTCAGAAGGTAAATCTTTTTTATTGCTCTGTGTAATTGTGTTTCTACACAGTGTGTCAGGAGTAAGGGCCAGTGCTTATTTTACTTGGTGGTGCTGAGGTCACGGATTTGACCTGTGTTGAAGTGGGGCGCACCCATGGGCCCGCACAGTGGAGCCTTGGTTTGGCCATGAGTCTCTAGTAACACTTGAAGCAATTTGGGCACTGGCAGCAGAGCCCGTCCCCTGGTCTTGTGCACGGGTCTGTGGGCGCTGCAGGAGATGAGCAGTATGTGTGTGGCTGGTGGTCAGCCACATGGTTAACGGATCTGCATCAGAATGGGATGTCCCAGTGCTACGTTGTTTCTGGCAAGGTGTTATTCTTAGATTGGTTCAACTAACGTCAAGAAAAATTTTATTCAAGTTCTGTGTTCTTTTCAAGCTAATGATGGAAACTGGCCAACATTAAAACAGAATTCTAGCTCTTCAGTGAAACCAGTGCAGGTGGCCAGCACAGACTGGAAGGACACGAGCGTGGAGGGGTCTGTCAAGCAGGGCACCGTCTCCAGCCAGCCTGTGCCCTTCTCAGCACTGGGAGCCACGGAGAAGCCGGTAGGCCTGTGTCTTTATCACAAAACATAAGCAAGCTCCTCAACAGGGCACTTTTCTGCCTCAGTACTAAGCTAAAGAGCTGAGATGCCAGGAGGCAAGTTAATCCTGTTAGTGCCCAAATGACACCCGAAGTCCTGAAAGGGTCACTGGGCCCGAAGCGCCTGGGCAGCCACAAGTGCATGCACCTTTTGGTCAGGACTTTTGCGTCGCTTTTGCAGACAGGCGATGAGCTCAACGGTGTGCCCATGTCTTGGTCACAGCCGATTTGACCATGACAAATCCTTCTGTGTATTCTCTCGGGAATGTGGGTGGCAATATGCCTAACTGTTCAAAGGGTGACTTTGTTTTTCTTCACCTAAATTTAGGGCATCGAGCTTGGTAAAGGGCCACCTCCCATCCCAGGTGTAGGCAAGCAGCCGCCTCCAAGCTATGGGACATATCCCAGTCCTACGCCTCTGGGTCCCGGGTCGACAAGCTCCCTGGAAAGGAGGAAGGAAGGCAGCTTGCCCAGGCCCAGCGCAGGCCTGCCAAGTCGACAGAGGCCAACCCTGCTGCCCTCCACAGGCAGCGCCCCCCAGCCGGGCTCCTCACAACAGATTCAGCAGAGGATTTCCGTACCACCAAGCCCCACGTACCCACCCGTGGGACCACCTGCATTTCCAGCTGGGGACAGCAAGCCTGAACTCCCACTGACAGTGGCCATTAGGCCCTTCCTGGCCGATAAAGGGTCAAGGCCACAGTCTCCCAGGAAAGGCCCCCAGACAGTGAATTCAAGTTCCATATACTCCATGTACCTCCAGCAAGCCACGCCACCTAAGAATTACCAGCCGGCAGCACACAGCGCCTTAAATAAGTCAGTGAAAGCAGGTAGAGTGGGCTTATACTCTCCTTTTTGGGGGCTAGGAAATTATACTTTTAATTAAGAAAATACTAATCCATAATCCTTACACTTGGGCCACGTGCTATTTAGAATTAAACTTAATTCTTACATAAAAGTACAGTCTTGGGTGTCAGTGTGAGAAGGGAATGGAAGCTGCAATGCGTGGAGGAAGCCGTTTTGCAGATGGCTCACAGTTCTCTGACTTCCTGTCTGAGCAGCCACCTCCCTGAGCTACTTAGGAAATCCACCTCTGGGAAGGGTGAGATGTCGAGAATTTCCTCTTTTCCTTCTGCTTCATGGCAACTTGTGCTAGGAGCTGCCCTGCGAGTAGAGGGTAGCCTTGACCATTGGCCCTTCTGGCAGTGGCTGAGCCCAACCCCTGGGCATGGGCGACTTGAGGAGGGCATCTGTGGCTTAGGAGCTTCCCCACAGCCCAGAGGGGAGGAAAGCCTTGGTTTGGGTTATGGAGCTGTTGTAAGAAGGCAGCTGAGGGAAAGTAGCTCTTAGTTCCTCACCTACCACAGAGGCCGATGCTGTTTCCAATTCTTAGGGAGGAAGCCACGGGTCAGGTCTAGGCTAGGGCCTCCTTCGACATCCTTGGGCATTGGCTGCAGCTTCTAGACTCATAGTTGAGGAATTCCTGGGACTGCCTCGCGCACAGGGCCTCCTAGGTGGTGGTGCAGTGTTCCCTTGTGGACAGGGTTCTGGCCGTGGTGGGAAAGGCTTAGACCATTCACAAGAGCTCCTGGGCCGCCAAGTGAAACTTTCTGGCTCTGATGAGGTACACGTTTCTCCATCATCTGAGTTAGTCCAAGAATCAGATGCGTGTTTAGTGGTCTCTCGTCTTTTTCCTTGGCCAAAAGACAGGAAGGTTTGTCTGCAGCAGGGAGAGTCAGGTTAGCAACCTCTTTTTTTCCTCTGAAAATGACCTGGTTCTGGAAACCCAAATGTAGAAATCGACACATCAGAGAGGCATTGGACCTTTCAGAAGGAGTCAGTGGAGGCTCTGGGAGGAGGAGGAGGAGGAGGTTTCCTCAGAGATTTGAAATTAGGATTGAAGAGCAGCGGCAGGTGTCGGCGTCTCTGCAGGAGCCTGTCTCTGGTGTAAGCAGAGGTGCATATGACTAGATCCCACAGTGAGGTCGAAATTGCCTCTGTCCTTTGTGTCTCCTCCAGTGTACGGTAAGCCTGTTTTACCTTCGGGTTCAACGTCTCCATCGCCACTGCCGTTTCTTCACGGGTCACTGTCCACGGGCACGGCACAGCCTCAGCCACCTTCAGAAAGTGCTGAGAAAGAGCCCGAGCAGGACGGCCCCACCGGCCCTGCAGATGGTGGCACTGTGGAGAGCCTGCCACGGCCACTCAGCCCTACCAAGCTCACGCCCATTGTGCATTCACCACTGCGCTACCAGAGTGACGCAGACCTGGAGGCTCTCCGCAGGAAGCTGGCCAACGCGCCCCGGCCCCTGAAGAAGCGAAGCTCCATCACAGAGCCCGAGGGCCCTGGCGGGCCCAACATCCAGAAGCTGCTGTACCAGCGCTTCAACACCCTGGCCGGTGGCATGGAGGGTACCCCTTTCTACCAGCCCAGCCCCTCCCAGGACTTCATGGGCACCTTGGCCGATGTGGACAATGGAAACACCAATGCCAATGGAAACCTGGAGGAGTCCACCCCTGCCCAGCCCACAGTCCCGCTCCATGATGAGCCCGCCCCGTCGTCAGATGCCAATGACAATGAGTTACCTTCCCCCGAACCAGAGGAGCTGATCTGTCCCCAAACCACCCACCAAACTGCCGAGCCGGCGGAGGACAATAACAACAATGTGGCCACGGTCCCCTCCACAGAGCAGATCCCGAGTCCTGTGGCTGAGGCCCCGTCTCCAGGGGAAGAGCCGGTCCCTCCAGCACCTCTTCCCCCCACCAGTCACCCTCCCGCCACCTCCACGGTGGGTGTCATTGCTAGACCAAAGCCTGACCTTCCTGGTTATTCATGCAGCCAGGACCTCTGGGGTCCTTCCCTTGTGTCAGGCTGTCCTGGGAGCAGTAGGAGCCAGGCATGTCCCTCCCACCCTGAGTTAGGCCTGTGGGGAGGAAAGACAGTCACATGGCCACACAGACAAATGGGGCATGAAAGGGCACTACAAATGGGGCTCGGCCACACAAACGCACCATGCAGCCAAGCCTTCCCCAGACAGCTGGCCAGGGAGCTCCAGATTCTTTCCTGAGGAAGGGGAGCTGTCGCTGGCACCTGAAGGTCCTGCAGAGAAACGAGGGAAGAAGCATCTAGACAAAGGCCCAAGGTGGGAGGTCAATGTTGATGGAGCAGAGAGGGAGCCAGGTGCCATCTCAGGGAACCCTCAATGGGGTCCTCTCCACTAGGATCTGGTGCCGTAGCAGGAAGAACCCTATTGCGCCAGGGCAGGAACAAGCCGCTGGCTCCCGTCAGCCCCTTGGCAGTCACACGCCACACTCCCTCCTATAGGGTCTTCTCAGGAGTAGCCAGAAGCCCAAACACAGCCATGTCCCTCTGTGAGTGAGCCAGGGACTCAGGCCCCAGAGCAGTGCTCTCCCTCACAGCGAGCACAGAGTGGCCCATGTGGCCTGGCCCTTATTTGGGGTGGTTACCTGGGTGCCGCTTCTGCCTCTCCAGGGCTGCTCTGTGGAGCCTCTGTCTCTGGGCCTTAGTTCTCCCCACTCTTTCCCAGCAGGCATGGGTTCTTAGACTCTAGCGGACCACCTTTAACTTGAAAGTGTGCTTGCTTCCCAACAGAGCAAGCGGACCAACTTGAAGAAGCCCAACTCAGAGCGGACAGGGCACGGGCTGAGAGTCCGGTTTAACCCTCTGGCACTACTCCTAGACGCATCCCTGGAAGGAGAGTTTGATCTGGTGCAGAGGATCATCTATGAGGTGAGCTGCAGCCGGGCATTAGCGCACACTGCTGGGCGATAGGGGGCGGGTGCTCACAGGCCATGTGTCCTAGGTGGAAGATCCCAGCAAGCCCAACGATGAAGGGATCACGCCGCTACACAATGCCGTCTGTGCCGGCCACCATCACATCGTGAAGTTCCTGCTGGACTTTGGCGTCAACGTGAATGCTGCTGATAGTGATGGATGGTGAGGCCCGTAGGGGTGTGGGGTGGAGAGATTCATTTTCCCCTACTGTATATAAGGAAAGCATGCATGTTCTATACAGTCAGGGAGCAGGGAAGAGAGAATTAGAGCAAGGACACCCATCATTTCATCCTTGAAAGACAGCTGTTGTCAGGGGTTTTTTTTTTGCCTGTCCTTCCAGCCTTTTCTCTTGATTGTTTTGTTAAAAACATGGCTGTGGTTACGCTCCTCCTGTGTCTCATGATTAGCATTGCAGTCTAAGCATTCTGGGAATCATTCTGTTTCCCCTTTTTACGTGCTCCATATGAACTATTCAGACTCCACGCTCCGTGTGAAAAGCAGCCTTGGTGTCCCCTGCAGTCAGCCATGTAGGTTGTTGCACTGTTATCTGTTTGCCTTCGGGAGCTCTGCTGCTGGGCGGGTCCCATCGGTCTCCTGTCCAGTGAATGTTAGGAACTTTCAGACAGCTGTCATTGTGCTGTATTTGAATCGTGGTAAAATATACATAACATAACATTTCACATCTTAGCTATTTTTAAATGTGCCTTTCAGTGTGTTACGTACATTCACGTTGCCATGCAGTGTCATCTGTGGATGGGCCATTTCTTAACCCAATCCCTGTGTGCCTTTATATATGGTGTGAAACAATCGGCTGTAGAAATCGTGCCATTAAAGAAACAGCACAGAGACCTGATGGCATCAGGCACACGCCTTCCATGAGGTTCTTCCAGGGCAGTCTCTGAGGGCTCACCCTACAGGACAGGTGGCACTGAGGCAGTGGCAGGTCCGCACCTTCACCTGCGCTCTCTTCCAGGACGCCGCTGCACTGCGCTGCCTCTTGTAACAGCGTTCACCTCTGCAAGCAGCTGGTGGAGAGTGGTGCCGCCATTTTTGCCTCAACCATAAGCGACATTGAAACTGCTGCAGACAAGTGTGAGGAGATGGAGGAAGGCTACATCCAGTGCTCCCAGTTTCTATACGGTAAGCAGGAGAGGCCTGGGGCGCGGTGGTGCTGTCCACCATGGTACTGCCATGGCAACAGTCAGCCTGTGCCAGAGAAGCTTTAGCACAGCCTCTTGTTTTTTTAAGACACGAGACAAGGTCTCATTCTGTCACCCAGGCTGAAGTGCAGTGTCACGGTCATGGCTCACTGCAGCCTCGACCTCCCAGGCTCAATTGATCCTCCCACCTCAGGCTCCCAAGTAGCTGGGACTACAGGCTTGTTCCATCACAACTAGCTAATTTCTTGTACTTTTTTTTTTTTTTTTTTTTTTTTTTGGTAAAGACAGTGTTTCGCCATGTTGCCCAGGCTGGTCCCAAACTCCTGGGCTCAAGCGATCTGCCCACTTTCAGCTTCCCAAAGCGCTGGGATGACAGGTGTGAGCCACCGTGCCTGGCACACAGCATTCTCAAGCTGTTCTGCCGTCTTCAGGGGCAGCCAGGACGTCTCTCTCAAGTGGAGGTCACACCACCTCTTGTTCTCATTCCTGAAACATGTTTGAAAGTCCATGTTGTTAGAAGATTCTGTGCCAGATTCCCAAGGAAACAAAATGACTTGGCTGTGCTTTGTCATTTTGTAGATGTTCTGTACCCTTGCTTCTGGAAGCAGGGCCAGCTCCATTCTTGGGGTGGCCTGGGGGCCTGGTCATTCCCTGGAAACATGATGAATGAGGCTCATGTCCTAATTAAGCTGCTTTAGCCGGGGCCGGATTTTCTCAGAGCTGGGGCATCTTTGTTCTGAGTATTCAAGAGTCACAAGTCATTTATTCCACACAGTAATTGAGAACATACTATGTGCCCTACACTGGGCCCTGGAGATAAAGCTATCCTTGAAAACAGCCAGGTGATGCCCTCGACCCAAACCCCCACAACAGAGCCAAGCAACAAATGCTCAGGCTGTGTGGTAGGGCTGGGGAGGCACAGCAGCCCCCAGCTGAGTCCAGCCAGTGTGAGGAGGAGGCTGCATTCACAGTGGCACCACCAGAGGGAGGGGAAGCTCCCCACAGTCACCACAACTGGGCCTCGGACACAGAGAGTCCTGCATAAGGGCCGTTTCTCGGGGACCTACAAGTAGCTGCTCAGTCAGCAGCTGCGGCTCAGTTGTGTGTAGTTTGTTCATTGCCATGACTAGAGCCAGCCACAGCGGCTCTGGTTCGTGACTTTAGAAATCTATTCTCACTGTGATGGCTGAGTGTCACCTTAAGAACAGCACACCTTTGTCCTGTCTGTCCAGCAGGACTTAGAGAGGGCTAGCAGCAGGAGCAGCACCTGGGCCGGGCGGGGGAGGTGTCAGGCGGGGCCTCGCCTCCAGCAGTCTCTCATCTCCACCGCTGCTCTGTAGGGCCTGGCGAGAGCAGCCTCGGCAGACGCATGACCGTGTCCCATTCCTTGAGCAGGACCCCTCTCTGCGGGCCATCCTCTGCTGAGGCCTGACCGATGTTCTCTGGTTCCAGGGGTACAGGAGAAGCTGGGTGTGATGAACAAAGGTGTGGTGTATGCTCTGTGGGACTACGAGGCCCAGAACAGTGATGAGCTGTCCTTCCATGAAGGGGACGCCCTCACCATCCTGAGGCGCAAGGACGAAAGCGAGACTGAGTGGTGGTGGGCACGCCTTGGAGAACGGGAGGGCTATGTGCCCAAAAACCTGCTGGGGGTGAGCACTCGGGTGACTTGCTGGGAAACCAGCAATTCTTGTCTCCCTGCAGCATGTGTTCCTACCCTGCTGGGGGGCTGGGGAGGGAGGCTGCCTTTCTCTGAGCCTCAGCAGCCCTCCCTGTACAGGGGGAGGTACCTACTTGGCAGAGCTGACCTGAGGCTCAGGCAGGGCCCCAGGAGGTGCCCAAGCTGTGCTCCCGCCATGGAGGCCCATGTGGAGGCCGAGTGCCTCAGTGAGGGGCTGCTCATTGAGCTTGGTTCATGATGAACTTCAGCAAGCAGGCCTGCTCACCTTACCCACACTTTCCCCAGTCTAGAAATCTCTGCGGCCTAGAAATTTCTGCAACGGAGGAGGGAGGGGGGAACGTGTAAGCTGCTAGCTCTGTGTTGGACTTGTGATTCCATCAGTCCTCTGGCAGAGGGAGCTGTTTCTGCCCTCTGTGTGCCCTGTAGAGCTGCCAGGGCCTTCCTGTTGAGCCAGCTTCTTGGCCAGGCAAATACAGCAGGGAGCCAGAGACCCTTGCCCAGGGGAGCTTATGACCTTGAGAGCCACAGGCGGTCACAAGTCTTTAGGTGGCATGAAGTGCTGTGAGAGACACAGGATGCCCCCCCAGAACACCCTGTTTCCCTCTCAGCACTTCAGGCCACCTCAAGACTTTCAAGGGGGGTGGGTGGTCTCAGTGTAGAGGTGCAGCTGAGCATTGGCCGGAGGGAGAAGGTGCTGTGCGGCTGTCCGGTGGCCGAGGTGAGGAGCAGGGGTCAGTGTGGCTTCCCGTCCTGACACAGCTCCGTTGCTTCCCAGCTGTATCCACGCATCAAACCCCGACAGCGCACGCTCGCCTGAACTTCCTTTTGGAGCACTGCGTGGTCTTGCCAGCTACCAGGAGCCACTGAAGAGATTATTCTGCTGTTTTCCCAGGAAAGCTGAAGCTAGGAAATGGTCTTAATGGTGCTCACTTTAGCAGACAGCGTCCACAATGTGAATCCTGCAGTTTCTAGGTGAGGCCCTTTCTCCAGTTTGCCCATAAGTGGGAGAGGTACTTTTGCCTCCAAGGACTGAATTTTGCCAATTACTGTAAATCCAAATAAATACCCGCTTTCCAAACACCCACCCCTCTTGCCAATAAGTCCTATAATTAACCCATGGTTGGTTGCCAGTGAAGACAAGTTCTGACTGACTTGGCCCCAAGGCTGTCATCCTCCAGCAGTGAACGCTGTCTGCTGCTGTGGGGCCCGCTCCCCTGCGACAGCCCCGCCTCCTGTCCCAAATCGGAGACTCATCCTCCCCACACATGATCCTTCTTCCCTTCATCACCAAAGGAGCCTCTGTATGGAAACTTCTGTCCAGTGTGCTGCCCAATGTGTATGCCTCCCAGCAACCACCCTGCTTGGCCGCCTTGGGGGGTTCTGCTTCCTTTTCCAGGTGCTGCTCTAGTTCACCTAAAGGCTGATTGTGCAGGCCCGGTGCTGTGGCTGGACTGCTGTGCCATGGGCACCAGGGCCCCCCCAAGACCAGGTGACAGTCAGGAGCACCTCAGCATGGACTCTTCTCCCTGATCTCACAGCCTCTCATGCTGCTTAGTGTGATTCTGACCCTCGCAAGCTCGAATTCCAGTTCTTTGAATGCAGTCAGGCGCTGGAGGCCATGGCAGTGGAGGGCAGTGGGGGTTGGGAGCTGGACTGGTGTGAGGGCAGAGCAGGGCCAGGTGGACGGGGATGTTTGGTGCCTGGTGTCAGGAGGCGCCGCCACCGAGAGGGAGCAGCTAGGGCAGAGGAGCTGGAGGCAGGGGCCACCCCTCTGCTGCTGGTCTCCCTGCCCAGGCTGCTGTCAGGCCATCACCTTTGTCTGAGGCCCAGCCTCAAGGCAAGGAGGGTGCGCTTCACTGAGGTGTGAATTGTACGTACAGGCTTTTTATATACCAAAAGTATTTTTTGACTAGACCATTCAAAGCTCCCCGAACTATGTTGGAAATTTTTTTTCCTCATTAAACTACAGGCCCTTAGGCTCTATTTTCATGTATGAGTCTTGTGTGTAATTTATGTATAGATGTGTGTAGTGTCACTGAGGCAGCACTGTAGCCCATCACCTTGGAGCATTGACTGACTGTACATAGTGTGGTGAAGAAAAGTGAACTCCATTGTGGAGCAGCCTGGCCACTGCCAGCACGACACTGCTGACGCTGTGTAAATGTGCACAATAAACCCGTCTCACCCCGGTGGCTGTGAGTCTTGTTTCTGGAGCCAGATTGCGCTGTGGTATGCCGGCTCAGGTGATCTGGACACAGGAAGGCAAGGCCGTGTCCGTATGTTCAAAATAGGTTTTAATCATCAGCTTGATATACAAATTGCTGTACAGTCATCTTAATAAAGTGAAATAGTGAGTGAAAAGTACAAAACAAAGCTCTCACGTTCCCCTTAGTGAAGTATCAAAGGATCACTCATAGCCCAAAATTAGTGACAAGGTAAGTGGCCAGTCTGTAAAGCAGGCTAAGGCAAGTGCTGTCAACTGGCTGTTACAGGCGAGCAGGCCCCGCTGCAGATCAGAGGCCCGGGTTCCTGCTACCCAAACTTTCCGTGAAGAACGAATGAAACGAATATTGATGGGCCAGAACCTCCCAGTAAACCTGGGAACTCACAGAAATGGTATATATTATGCTAAAAATAGTTCAGCAGTAGTGTAGCTCAGTCTCTCCCACCCCCAATTAAGTATTAACAATACACAAATTCTAAAACATGAAGCTGTTTAAAGCATTAATAGACTGTGAACATATTGCACTAGATAGGTGAACACTCTGTTTCTCCAAATAGGTGAGCTGCATTTCCCAGCACAAGCAGGGTTAATCCCCGTGGTGTGCAAGGAGCAGGCTGCTGTTCCAAGCGACTCGGTCCTGGTGACCACGTGTACTCCAAGCTCAGCCCCACGGACAGTTACTGGTCCCGAGATTCGTAGAGGAGCTTGGCAGCCTGCAGGGTGACCAAAGACAAGATCAACAGAGAGACCTACTTGGTCCTACGCCTGGTGGAGCCAAGCCTGTGTGCGTTTCAGGGGGGACGGCGAGGCAGCCCAGTTGAAGGGGAACAGGTGGGGGGTGGGGGCCTCCTAGGAAAGGTGAACTTTTGCTCTAAGACAAAGGGCCCCCCTGGCCTCAGGTACCTTGTGCATGGCCACTAGCCACGCCACCGCCTGCCTCCTGCCCACATTTGCGTCCTCCACTGCTGTCAGCTTCAGCTGGGTCACGCCCTCTGTCCCTGGCACCGTATACTGCAGGAACATGCCTGTGGCCCGTGCGTTGCCTCCTAGAGGAGGGAGACGAAGTAAGAGACCCAAAGGAGACCCTGAGTGCCCAGGCGGCCACCAGCCCCAAGGAACTGGTGGCCAGGACACCTTCCTAACCTTGTGCTGCTCTAAGAGTAGCCTCGTAGTGAGGGCTGGTGCTCAGGAGCACCCGGGGATCACCATCTCCTCAGGCCTCTGGGAGGAAACCCCAAGCTTACAGGGTAACAGCCTGGTGCCTCCAGGGCCCGGGACAAGCGAGCCACATCACCAGGAACTGCCCGAGAGGTGCTGCTGTGCCCTTCAGAGAGCCCCCAGACAAGGCTGGCTCTTGCAGAGGGGCCCACCTGCGCCCAGGGCTGGGGAAGAGTGGAGGCTCCCTCGAGAGCGCCCTGGCCACCGACAGGCCAAGCAGATGCTCAGGGGCATGGCTCGTCTCCCTGTTGAGAAGCAGGGCTGGCATAGAGGGGATCGACAGTGCAAAGGCCCAGTGCCAAGGAAATGCCACCCCAGCCTGGACACAGGCTATCTCCCCAGATCGGACACCCATGCTGGGGATTGTCTGCTGGGACCCAGGCTCCCTGCCTTTGGGCGATAGCCAGCTGTTCCAGTGACGACGACTCAATTCCAGCACTTGCTCCAAGAATAAACCGCTCAAGAGAGTGGCTCTTCAGTCAGGGCTGGTGTTGAAAGAGAGCCGTGGGATGCAGCCTCCCATGAACTTGGTGACTCGAGGGGAGGCCCCATTGTGAGCAGTCGACCTCTCGGGAGACTCTGCCATCAGACACATCTCCCCATCAGCATCCAGGCCGACTCTTCTGTCGTAGGTGGAGTGGGCGCCGAGGCTGCAGGTGGGCATGCAGCGACCACGCTTGCTCCGGAAGAGGCCGGAGCAGCCTATGATGTGCTGTCCCCTGGCAGGCCCGACAACCATGCCTTTTTTTTTTTCATCTAGCCCAAAGTGTCAAGAACAACACTTTCCTTTTTTTTTTTTGTCTCTCTCACCCAGGCTGGAGTACAGTGGCACGATCTTAGCTCACTGCAATCTGTGCCTCCTGGGTTTAAGCGATTCTCCTACCTCAGCCTCCTGAGTAGCTAGGATTACAGGCACTGAACACCACGCCCTGCTAATTTTTGAACTTTTAGTAGAGATGAAAGTACTACTTTTAGTAGTAGAATACTTTCACTGTGTTGGTCAGGCTGGTCTCAAACTCCTGACCTCAGGTGATCTGCCTACCTCAGCCTCCCAAAGTGCTGGGATTCCAGGCGTGAGCCACCGCACCCAGCCTCCGGAACCACACTTTCATAAGCCACATTCTGTGGTTAAGGCATGCACCCCCACCCCTCCACTGGAGAACCTTGCCTGGGCTCTGTAGCAGGGCCACAGCTCTGCCCACCACCTGGATTTGCTTGATAAAGCGCCACTGGATCCTAGCCATGGCCATCTGTCACCCTGTCATCTGTGGCTGACTCTGCCTTCACCACAGCACATGTGGCTGGAAGACGGTGCTGGGGTCTGAAAGGCTCTAAGGAGACTGGGCAGGCAAGGCTCACTGCACGCCCCCCCCCCAAGCCACCACAAGGGGATGCAGTGCCAGAAGCCATGGGGAGGGTCTGCCCATGAAAGCAGCCCAGGAGGCCATGTCGCCCTAGCCTTGGGAGTACTGGTTGCCTTAATCAATGGCCCTCACCTGAGCCTCAGGCTCTGCAGGAGGTAGGCAGAGGGGAGCGCCTGCTGTGACCCCGGCTTCTCCAGACCCTACCCTTTGCTCCTGGGCATCTACACCTCGCAGCCTGCTCAAGGTAACCAGCCTGATGCCATCCCGGCTTCATGCACGTCCTGAGCTCAGGACAGAGGTGGCAAAACACTGGCCCAGGCGTCTCGCCTCATTCAGAAGGCTGACAGAAGGGCCAGGAGAGTCAGGGGTCCCAGGAGGCCAGGTTGAGCTGGGGAGCAGCAAGCTATGGTGGGAAGGGCAATGTTGGGAGAGGCCCCCGAGGCCAGGTGAGTCCCCGTGGGCACTCACGCCCCCTAGCCTCAGCCTGTTCAGAGCTGGCAGGTACCGACACAGAGCTGTCAACTGCGGGGTAACACTCCCCACAAGACAACTGAGCAAGTACATCTGCTGGGGTGTCTTCATTTATGTTTTATAAACCCACGTGGCGGACCCAGCTTCTCCCTTAAGTCAACCACAACAAGGGAATTCGGGTTTCACAGAGAACCTTGGCATGGACCACCCCGCGGACAGAAGCCAGGTGGCGAGGGCCCGCCACGTGCAGGGAGCCCCGGCAAGGAGGAAGAGGCTGACCTTCAAAGACAGGCTGGCTCCCCAGGAGGCTGGTGTAAGCGTGAGTGTCTTTTTCTACGGCAAGAAGGTGGGCAGGCAGTGGAGAGAAGGAGCAACCAAGAGCCGGTGAGAGAACAGAAAGCAACACGGGTTACGGCACGTGCATCTGTCAGCACAGTTTGCAGATAACGGAATGAGAGCTCCCCGTCAGCGGAGTTTAGTGGAGAGGCCCAGGCTGGGCTAGATGCTCTAGCGGCTCACCAGGAAATGCACCAGGGGTTTAGTCTGCACAGACGCCCTCGGGCGGAGGGCTGAGGTGCTGGCTCCCGATGAGCCACCACTCAGACCTTTTTGGGAATCTCAGTTACTGCATTTGGGGCTTTATTTATCCTTAGTTTGAGTCCAACAATAAACGGAATGATACATTAGCACACTTAGAGCGGAGGAAGTCACTACGACATGCTGAGGCAAATTTCCCTTTGTGGTCTTATACTTAAGTCCCGACTCACCTGGCGAGTTCTAAAGCCAATGAGTAAACACACGCCCTCCCAGCAGAGGAAAGGTAGGCTGTCCTGGAGACCCAGCCGACCCCGCTCCTCAGGGCGGCTGCCTGATCCCAAAAGTGCACGCTCCTCTTGTCACCCACGTGTGGCACCAAACCCTCCTGGCTTAGGAAAGGACGTGCCGGCATTTACCTCCAGGAGGGAAGCCTTCCGTGAGGATCTGCACGGTGGAAATGTGCGCAATTTCGATTTCATAGTGGCTGTCTCCATCCAGAAACAAGTATCTACGTCAAATAAAAGCGTCCAAATCAGGTCACTCAGCCTCAGGTCAGTGCGACCAAGGCTCCCGGTCTGTGACAACGCTGCCCTGTGCCCACAAGGGTCTGGCTCTTACCTCTGGTTATTGGAAAGACGACAAATCATAGTTTCAGATTTCTCTGAGTTTCCAAAAGTGACGAGGAAGGTGGCTCCTTGGGACACAAAAGCAAACGTGAGAACAGGGCCTGCTTCTTTTCCACCTAACCCTTCCCACGAGTGCCAGTCGGAGACACACGTACAGAGGACAGAGTGGAAACAGCAGGAAACAAACCACAGCTTTGTTCCAAGGACCCCTTCAGCTGAGCAAAAAGGCAGTCACAGATCAAGGGTTTAAGAGGTAAAACAAAAGGTACTGCTCGAGACAGGTCCTGCTCACTTATAAAGCTCCTACATCCTTCAAAGAAAGGACGCAGGGAATTCATCGCCAAGGCCCAGATCAAAGAACAGTAAACCCCTCTGCTCACACGTCCTAAGAGCTGGCAGGACAGGACCAAGACAGCAGAAAGGAAAGAAAACCCGACCATCCAGCCAGGGACCACGCCCGTTTCACCCAGGACAGAGCTGTGGGGAGGCAGACAGGTGGTCCTAGGCCCACAGTGGGCAGGCTGAGGACAGGAGGCCAGAGGCCGGGACGGCAGTGGCCAGAGGTGGCAGGCAGTGGGGAGGTGCTGCTGCTTGTTGCTCAGAGATTCCAGGGGAGGAACACCCGAAGCCCCTGGAGGACGTCCTCCTCCCACACCAGGACCCTGGGTCTGCGTCGTGCTACTGGGCAAAGGTCTCCGGACTCTCATCAAGGAGCCACGGTGGTCACAAAGGCCCGAGCACCGGCGCCGGGTTCCACCTGGGGGAAGGGGCTGCCTGGGCCCAGGGCCTCCCCTCCCACATGACGGACGTGCCCAGCGGAGTCAGCACCAACATTTGAGACAACATTCCATCTCTGAAGAGAAGAGAAGGCTCTATAACTGCTTCTAGATGAATCCAGAAGACGGGGTAGGGAGGGAGGGCGACAGAACGTCAAAGCGAAGCAGAGTGCCGTCTGCACAGTCCACAGCATCACCCCGGACACAGGGAGGAGCCGGCTGGCGGGCGTGCGGGGCTGTGCAGGCCACCCGCCCTTACCGCTCAGGAGCACTTTGAGCTGCCTGTCGTAGAACTCCGCCTCCTTGTGGGACACCAGGGCACACTCGGCGCACTGCCGCACGGGGTCCACGAAGCACATGCGCCGCAGCGGCACCTTCTGGCTGCAGCACTTGTCGCAGAAGCACTTCCCGCAGCGGCGACAGTGGTGCTGGGCAGACGCGGGGGGACGGGCAGTCAGGAGGGGCAGGGGACAAGCAGCTCTGGGTCCGGCCCCTGCTGGCCTGGCACTCCCCGGGACACACCTAAACACGAGGGCCCCGTGCTGGCTGCTGCACACACATACCTCCTGACGCCAGCCCCCGGGCTCCCCGCCACACAGCAGGGCTCCACCTCACTTGGGAAATGAGGCCTTTTTTTCAAAATAACCAAATTGGCTGCTTTTCAACTCTTTCTTTCAATTAACCAAGTCCCACTGCTCAGGACACCCTCAGGCCTTGGAGCTGCCATGAGCTGGGCAAACGTTAGCAGGAAGACACTCCCCGAGGGCAAAGTGGCACAGGAACGGGCTACACAGGGGGCTGTACGGGGGACGGGGGCTGCACCCCACCCTGTGGTGGTCCACAGAATCAGCCCACTTTCCACAGAAACGGCATGGCTGACACTCAAAACGAGCCATAATGGTTGGGTACAGCGGCTCATGCCTGTAATCCCAGCACTTTGGGAGGCCGAGGTGGCTGGATCAGGAGTTTGAGACCAGCCTGGTCAACATGGTGAAACCCCATCTCTACTAAAAGTACAAAAATTAGCTGGGTGTGGTGTTGCCAGTCTGTAGTCCTAGCTACTCAGGAAGCTGAGGCAGAAAAATCACTTGAACCCAGACAGCAGAGGTTACAGTGAGCCGAGATCACGCCACTGCACTCCAGCCTGGGTGACAGAGAGAGGCTCTAGCTCCAAAAAAAAAAAAAAAGCCATAAGATGATCTCCGTCCCCTGACAGAAGGGGCAGCTGTCCTTTTGGGGCCCCTCCAATTCTCCAACCACCCAAACTCAGCGGCCTCAGCTCACCTTTCTGGTGAGAAAGTCAAACTTGGCGTCACACTGCATACATCTCCGACACTAGGAGAGAGACAACAAAGCGTTAAAACCCGGCTTAGTCCCTCGCCACGTCAGTGGGGCAGGATCACGGGCCGCTGAGAGAGCTGGGCCCTGCCACCTCCCCACGCGCCCAAGCGGGCTGAGGCAGGCAGGCTTGTGGTGCAGGATGATGGACTGACCACGCATGCCCAGGCTCCAGAGGTGGGGTGCAGGCTGCTCCAAGGCCTGCAGGAGATGCATCCGGCGCACCCCTGGGGTCTGGGCCTGAGGTGGGCTTGGGGTTTGACTGTCTCGCAGCTGAGCGTGCAGCCTGGCGTTTCAGGTCCCTCCACACTGGACTCAACAGCAGTTGACTTTAGCAATGCCTTTTTGGCCCTGGTCCTGTTACTGGAACCACAGAGCAACGCCATGAAGCAACTATGAAATCCACGGCAGGAGCCAGCCTAACCCCGGAAGGCGATGCTTAGCACCCGCTCCGCAATCACAGGAGAGCTGCTGATTACGGGGCTGTACGCCAGCTGACAAAAGCCCACCTACAGAGACATAAAGCTTTTCTGGTTCTTTATTTGGAGTCCTGGCGCCGCGTGCCCTGACCCCCACCTTTGAGGGAACCCCCAGAAGCAGCTGAAGCACATGCAGGCTGCTGTGGATGTCATGGGGGGCAGGCACCAGGCCCGGGAATGCCCTGAAGATGCTTTCTCAGCTTGAGGACCCAGGCACAGAGAAGCTCTAAGACTCACCAGCCTGCGCTCACGAGGCTGGACTTTCTTGGCAGAGATTCTACGCACACAGAATAGAAAAGTGCAGACAGAAACAGGAAGGTGGTTGGGCACCGGGCTGACCAGGAATTGTGACCACACAAGACCTGGGGACTGGGCAGGTGCTCATGGTGCTCACTTTCCCCAAGGGGTCACAGCGGGCCTGAAGCCCCGCGGCAAGGTGGTGCTGCCCTGACACCAGGGATGCCCTCTGGGAGGACGCCCTCCTCTGCCTCATGACAGCGGCCATGAGACAACCGTGCTGGGGACGCAGCTGTTTCTGCTGAGTTGGAATCACGTCTGAAGTTTCTTCAGCTGCCTCAGTAGAGCCTCAGAATTACACTTTAAATTGCCTAAGGGGCTGGGCGCAGTGGCTCATGCCTGTAATCCCAGCACGTTGAGAGGCTGAGGTGGGCAGATCACTTGAGCCCAGGAGTTTGAGATCAGCCTGGGCCACAGGGTAAGACCCCATCACTACAAAAAAAATTGAAAATACAGAAATTAGCTGGTGTGGTGGTGCATGCCTGTAGTCCCAGCCACTTGGGAGGCTAAGGTGGGAGGATCACTTGAGCCCAGGAGGTGGAGGTTGCAGTGAGCTGTAATCACACCACTGCACCCCAGCCTGGGTGACAGAATGAGACCCTGTTCCAAAAAAAGAAAATTGTCTAAAGGCTGTTCAGTGGGCCTCACTTCATGGTAACACCCGGAGTCTCAAAGTGATGGCTGGGTGCCACTGAAATCCAGGGGACCCTGTGGCCATCTGCTGGGTGTCACTGGCGTCACTGTGGCCCTAAGAAAGTAGATTGTCTTTATGAACAGTGACAATGAGGCCAAGTGCCGCTGTGCCCAGGAGGGAGCGGAACGAGGCGTGGGGTCCAGCCCAGCGGCGAGCGTGCTGCTTGTTGCATGCCAGCAGGGCTTGGTCAAGGCTAGTGGAGGAGGCACCTGCTTTATGAATTGTCAGAACAAATGCACACCACCTGGGCCCACTGGGCAGAAGGGACTTGGGGCCCAGCTGCAGCCTGGCAGGGAAGCCTATGGGTCGAGGGTGGCCAGAGCCTTTTGGATGTGGGAACAGGTAAGTCTGATGCCTCAACACGGGAGAGCAGGGCAGCCCACTCTGAAAAGAGCCCTACGCAGCCCACACACCTCAGACACTTGGTCAGTCTGCAAGTGAAGGCAGAATTGCAATCAGTCACTTAGAAATCAAACAGATAAAAGATGCTCCCTGAATTTCCACTGCTTCACTTGACTAGACAAAAAAAAAAAATTGTCACTGAAGTGCAGGGTACATTTACCAAGCACCCAGAGACATACATGTGGTGGCCTGTACCAGAGGCCCTTACTGAAGAGGCCACAAGCCCGAGGTCACGCCCCACTGTGGGCAGCTGTTGCCACCCGGCCTCTAAGCTCCCCTCAGGGCTCAGGACTGGCCACAGCCCAACTTCTACAAACAGCCCCAGATGCAATCGCAGGCTAGTGAGCTGCTGGCTGGGCAGGACCACCACAGAGCCTGCTTCTGGGGGCGTGGGTCCCAGTTCTGCCTGCTGTCTCCACTTAGAACAGCAAGCCAGAGGTGTTTACCACGTACAGGGGGCTCCTAGCTCGAACCTCCTCGTGACCACAGGACGAAGTCACCGTGAACCGCTCACCCTCAGCACCAAAGGCACGGAACTCCCAAACCTCAACTGGGAAGGCTCTGTCCTGGCCTGGCCTGGCTGCCTCCACTCACTCCAGATGGCAGCAGGGCCCTGACGCCAGCGTGAGCACTGAGGACTCGGCCGTCGCCAGCTCCCCGCACTAACAGCAGGGACTCCAATCCAAGGGGAAGACACTCAGACCTGGCTCTGAAGGAAATCTGTCTCCGTGCATTCTTTTAAGAGTGAAGGACACCATTTTCATGGTGGTCCCCGGATTTGCTGAGCTGGTTACAGCCTTTTCCAAAGCTGGGCCTCAGTGCTGTCTGCCCACTCCCCAGCAGGCCCTCCAGCCGCACATGGGGACCACAGGCCCCAGGATGCCTCGCCTCCCTCAGCTTCCTGAGAACAAGACCCTCGTGCTCTGGGGTCCTTGGTACGGATGAAACAAGAAGGTCCCAGCGAGGCTGCCACCTGGTGTGATACACACACCCCACTTCGGTCCTCGCCATCAGAGACCTGGGTGGTGGGTGGTGAACTACAAACAGGTGCGGGTTAAATGACCCGGTGACTGAATGGTGTGACTCACAGGGGTCCTCTTGGAAGAGATGGAGGTCTTTTTGCTCCTGCTGACTAAGGACTTGGCTGAATGTTGACAAGAATCACCCATGTTCAAAGCACAGTAATCCTCAAGAGATGTAAGAGAAAACCTTTCCTCCATGAAGAGCTCCCTTTTCCCTTCCAGGGGAAAGAGACCAGGAAACGCCTGGGGAGCATAAACAAAGGGCCCGAAGTCTTGAAAAGGAGGCGAACTGGATGTAGCCACAGCACTGCCAAGCCACACGAGAGCTCAGACGCCTTACTTAACGCAAGAGCCGCCTCAGCGCTCCATCAAGGACAGATGGGCTGTGCTGGCACCGACAAGCAGCTAACAGGGCTTGGCCCCTCAGTGGGAAAGCTGCTCCCACACATGTGGCACTGTTCCAGCCCCAACTCTGGGCCAGCGAACATTGCTGGGGCTGATTCCACAACAAGGCAGGCAAGGCCTGTGGGGTCACCAGGGCCGAGCTCCTTCTGGAACACAGACCCCCAGGTCTGAGCAGGGGCGGGAACCACGCAACCGCCTAATCCTCCAGCGTCTCAGCCTCCCTGTGGTCTGGGGACCCAGCAACAGACCCTCCACCACCCTGTCCTCACAGGTTTGAGGACTTTCCCCTGCCCTGCACCCCTCCTCTGAGAAGCTCATCCCCTTCTCTGAGCCCAAGAAGATGCCGGGTGGAGGAGCTGCTCCGATGGAACGCCATCACAGCCGCCGCCCTCACCGTGTCCACATGAGCCCGTGCTCTGCAGAGGCAGGCGCCTCCCTCCAGCCTGTGAGCCCACGTGCAGCACAGGGCGCTCCGAGACAGGCCACATCAGGTGCCAAGGGCCCACTGTGCCTAGTTGGGGAAACAAAGTCTGGTGGTCCTGGGACTCTGTAGATGCTTCTGGAAGGAGTCCTCTGGGGTCCACAGCCACATGTGCCCTCACTGTGGGAGGACAGAGGTCCCAGCTGTGGTGCACATCAGGGGCCCTTCAGACACCATTCTGCAGCGAAGACGGGCCCGCCGTAACCCATAAGAGGGCCTCATCCCTGCCAAGCTCCACGTCGTCACGGCCCCCACTCAGGCAGGTCCTGAGCATCGTGAGATCCCACAACCAGCCTTTTCTTGTTTCCCTTTGCTTTTAAGCTACTTCCTGGACTTGGAAACCAGGCCTGGCCCACCCTAGCCTTCTGGAAGCATCTACAGAGTCCAGCTGGCAGCTCTACCAGGGCTCCCCTGCCTGTGAGCTGTGGGCACAGGCTGGCTGCTCACCTCCCTGCTTGTGCTTCGGCCCAGCCCTGTGGTTGCCCTCGAATGGGTCTGTCGGTTCTAGAACGCTCCGCCTGCTGTGCGGTGGCACAGTCCCTGCCTCTGTGTGGTGGCCCCTTCCCTGACCCGATATCCATTAGCCATAGAATCTACTAGAATCTGCTAGAGAAAACTTCACAGGGGTTTTAACTGTGAGCTTAAGCAAACACAGAGCTGCATTATCACCAGGTTCCAGTGAGGATAACTGTTTATGGTCTCTCCGTGGTGACCCCGGCCCACAGTGCCCAACAGGAGGGGCACACCCTCTCAATATTCTCCGCAGACAGCGCTGACAGGGAAGTGCTTTTCACACGTACTGTGCAATTTGTGCTTGGGCAAGCTAAAAGGCCAACTTCTAAATATAAGATCACATTGCTGGAGGTGGCTCACGCCTGCAATCACAGCACCTTGGGAGGCTGAGGCAGGAGGGTCGCTTGAGCCAGGAGTTTAAGAGTAGCCTGGGCAACATAGCAAGACCTTGTCTCTACAGAGCCAGGCATGGTGGTGCACACCTGTAGTCCCAGCTACTTGGGAGGCTGAGCTGGGAGGACGGCTTGAGCCCAGGAGGTCGAGGCTGCAGTGAGCCATGTTCATGCTACTGCATTCCAGCCTGGGCAGCAGAACGGTGTGACCCACAGGGGCAGGGGTCCTCTTGGGAGAGATGGAAAGTCTTTTTGCTTCTGATGACTAAGGACTCAAAAAAAAAAAAAGACGGACCACATCTAGGATTTAAATTTGTCCCCTTAAAAATAGAAATGACCCAGCCGGGTGAGGTGGCTCACGCCTGTAATCGCAGCACTCTGGGAGGCTGAGGCGAGTGGATCACAAGGCCAGGAGATCAAGACCAGCCTGCCAAATACCCACCCTGTCAGTAAGCATGCCCCACAAAGGAAGTGCAGGCACGCAAGCCGGGCACCAGGCCAGGCTCCCACCAGCGCCTCCTTTAATTGGACCTGACAGCTCTGATGTTCAGTGAAACAGCTATTTTAGGAACTAGGGAGAATACACCAAAGCCCAGAAACCAAGTGTGATTCATCCGTTTTCACCGTACGTGGCCAGCAGTGTCTGGAATGCCAGCCTCTCAGTCTGCATCACGTCGCAGGTACACATGTGTCACCACCAGGGTGGGCTGGGGCAGACTTTCAAACCAGCACATTTGCAGGGGAAACTAAAACCCCCAAGAACAACCCAATTAAAAAGGCCTCGAGATGTTTAGTGAGAAAAATGAATAAACAAATAATAAAGGTGTTCAGTGAGGGCCACAAGGCCAGAGGTGCAGGCTGTGACACACAGAGACAGAGGAGAGCGAGGCAGGGTGAGCTCAGGCATCGCCCCAGTAAGACCCACCCGCTGCTGGACCCTCTTGCCCAGGCCAGGCAGATAAGCCTGCTAAGGGCTGACACTGCTCCCCGGGATGGACGGCGGGACCCAAGTGCTCTCCAGGAGCGCTCTCTGCCTGTGCAGCAGCATCATAGAGGCAGCCTCAGCCCAGGCCTCTCTGGGGATCTGGCACTCACTTCCATAGGACGCCTCCATGGCCACCCTGCAGGGCCCAGCACAGGCTGGGAGGAGCTGAACGAACACAAGAGCTGCCCAAGGGAAGCGGGGCTCAGAGGGAGTGAGGACCGGGGCAGGCACACGCAGACAGCTCCCAGTGGAATTTCGGAACACGCTTCCCCCGGCTGCCTACGGGAGTCGGAGCCCTGGGTGCTTGTCCCCTCCTTGCTGGCCCAGTAAACCAACAGCTGACTCACACCCACCCTGCCAGATGACACCCTTGGAGGCAGTCGAGGCAGATGCCACAAACTAAGCTTCCCATTGGGTAAGCAAGATGGCCATGAGCAATGAAAGAAGAAACCGGGCCAGGCGTGGTGGCCACACCTGTAATCCCAGCACTTCCAGAGGCTGAGGTGGGAGGACTGCTTGAGCCCAGGAGTTCCAGTCCAGTCTGAGCAACATAACACGACCCTGTCTCTACAAAACCTAAAAATTAGCTGGGCGTGGTGGTTGGCGCCTGTGGTCCCAGCTTCTTGGGAGGTTGAGGCAGGAGAATCACTTGAACCTGGGAGTTGAACATTGAAGTGAGCCGAGAAACAAAAGAAATCCCGAAACCCACCCTTCCTCCACAGTGGGAGCAGACACCAGCACAGAGCTCCTTGGAGACCTGCAGGTGGGGACCCGCTGACCCACTCTCCCGCAACAGGGCAGCTCCTCAGAGCCAGCACCCGGCCACCCCCAAAGAGGGGGCTTCACAGCATGCAGGAAACCAAAAGTGCCTCCACCCTCAAGGTTAGTATCATCTCAAAGCATAGTTTAGGGAGCTTAAATGGATGTTCAGAAAAAGTTACCATAAAAAGAACAGTTTCGGGACATATGCCTGCCCTCCCCTTGAGGCTGGGGTGACAATGGACAGTGAGGCCCCACCACTCTGAGCTCCCACACCACTGTGAGAAACGTCACCCACCAGCTGGTGGGCAGGCTCCCATGGTCAACGACTTCTCAGACCTCCCAGAATTTGTCAATCAAAAAATAATTTATTTATTTATTTATTTATTTTTAAAGATGTGGTTTCATCATGATGGCCAGGCTGGACTTGAACTCCTGACCTCAGGTGATCCACCCACCTCGGCCCCCCAAAGTGCTAGGATTACAGGCGAGAGCCACCATGCCCAGCCAAAAAACAATTTAAATACATGTATCAGTAGACCTTTATTGAAAAACAACCATTTTTAAAGGGTAAGAGCGTAACTCCTACAAACAAAAAATGGACTCATGTCAAAGATTTAACTCAGTAGTAAATGACAGAACCAGTAAGATTAAGAACCCAGTTCAAAGGAGAATCCAAAGAGCAGACATGGATACAAGCCGAGAGGAAGGAAGACGTGAGTTTGACAACAGATGTAAACTGGCTCCTCTCACAGGGTCCCGTCAATTTCACCTCTGAGGGACAGAATCTCCTTGCACCTTGGGGACTACAAACATGTGCGTTACTGTCGGTTTTCTACAGTTTTCAGCTGCCAGGCAGTTCGAGGCTAGTGACAGGTGTGGGCACTGACCGCGGCCGGGAGGGCTATGCTAAAGGCAGCCTGGCCTCCCGCAGGAATCCCGTTTTGTTACCTCACAGTCTCAGTGTTTCCTAACATCAGTAAAAGCTCTACAGCCTGGGCAACAGAGCAACACCCTGTCTCAAAAAAAGAAAACATCCAGAGCCAGCTTCAGGGACCCTGGAGAAGCTCACCTGTGTCCCTGGCAGTGTCCCATGAGGCTGCTCGTTCCCAGAAGCTGCGCAGGCTCTGGCAGCCCCTGGCACTTCACAAGCGTGAGCTTTACCCAAGCCCTGCGATCCTGGAAAACAATTATGAAATCCCCCACCCCACAGTGTGCTGGGAAAGCCTTCTGCCGAGAACCACCCTCCCCAAACAAGCCAGAGATCACAGAGGTACCCCTTGTTTACCCGAAACAAGGCCCTCCAAATTCCCATTCTCTGCCCCAGAAAACACTGGCCATTTCTCCCCATTATCATCAACTGGAACACAATTCCCTTACCTGGACTTTTTTTTTTTTTTTTTGAGACAAGAGTCTCACTCTGTTGCCCAGGCTGAAGCACACTGGCACAATCTCATGGTAACCTCCTCCTCTCAGTTCAAGTGATTCTCCTGCCTCAGCCTCCCAAGCAACTGGGATACAGGTGTGTGCCACCACGCCCGACTACTTTTTGTGTTTTTATTTATTTATTTATTTTGAGACGGAATCTAACTCAGTCACTCAGGCTGGCATGCAGCGGCATGGTCTCGGCTCACTGCAACCTCCGCCTCCTGGGTTCAGGTGATTCTCCTGCCTCAGCCTCCCAACTAGCTGGAATTACAGGCGCCCACCACTGTGCCCAGCTAAGTTGTGTATTCTGGCCTCAGCTCTCTGATGTGCTGGAGGCCCTGGCCCTCCACTGTCCCACCCACCTCCCCATCTTGATTATTTCCAGCCTTGGCCACGCCTCCCTGCAAAAGAAAAGCCCTGTCCGGTCTGGCCTGAGACCCTCGCAGAACTCGGGGTCCCCTGTTCTCCCTGCCGCACAGCCCCAGCCGCCTCTCTTCAGTAACAGCCCTCACTTCAGCTCTCTCCCCACCCGAGTCCGGGCTCGTGATCAGACACGAACGTGCTCTCTCCTCCCCGGCTCCGAATCTAGAGTATCCAAATGTCAACCTGCCGGCACGGCGCTGTGGTCACTGCTTCTGCCAGCACCTCGGATGGGAGGTAGGAGGGGTGCACAGCAGCAACGATTTCAAGGATAAGACTCAAGCCCAGATGGTTGCACGCCCCGACCGCCCACACCCAGGCCCACTACCTTGCGTCAGTGTCGGATATTTGATGGCAGAGTCAGACAAGCCCCAGAGATCATCTGAGGTTTCCTTCACACCCCCAAAGCACCTCTGTTCAAACTGGTGTTGCACGAAGCTTTACACACCGCCTCTGCCTCCCCTGCCCCAAAGGTTCCGGAGGAGGCTCAGACTGGAGAAACCTCAGCTGGTCCTTGAGAATCTGAGAGCTGCAGGCCACCTCTGAGAAAGGCGCGTGTGTGCACACATTCCCCAGGGGCTTTTTGCAGCATTGCAAAGGGATAACCCTCATGAGCCCAAACTGATAAAACGGCCCAGGTCAGGCACCTGGTATTCAGGAGCAGTGCAATGGGCTGAACTCACACTCCCCAGGCTGAGAACAGAGCCAGAATGAAAATGGATCAACACGTTTACAGATGAGAGTGAAGCCAGTTGGCACACAGCCACCAAGCCAAAGACAATATTACCCACCTGCCACGTTCTACCAAATTCTCCTCTGCCCATTCCTAACCACCACAAATAAACCTATTTTTCTGCAACTGGTTATCTGCACATTTGAGTCACCTCCCTACAATCACCTTAGTGGCCCCAAGCACACAGCCCACAGCGCAGCTCTGTGTCCCCTGCAGCACTGCCACGAGCCAGGCGACTGTTACAGTTACATTTTCCCTCGAGCCATCGCAACTAAAGCCAGACATTATTCCAAATCTTCCAGTCCTCACTGCCGCGTCTCATTCCTCCAGAACACTGTCTTCAGTCACTTCTGGGCTCTAAGACCACGCTCCAATAAAATCCAAAACACAAAACTCAAAGTCCAACTTCACTAGAATGGTTTCTCCCGTCCCCCAAGCCCACCCAACGCTAGGGCCTTCCTCAGCTGCTCAGAACCCAATTGACCATCCAAACATGGTGGGGGCGCTCTGGAGGGACATCCTGCCGCCACGCCAATGTGGGAATGAATCTTCTCTTCCAGGAGGGGCGCCACCTGACTCAGGTGTTTCAACTCCACTGGGTAGGAAGTCACCGCGGGACTTCCACACAGCCCCTCCACAGAGGCCACGAAGAAAGACTGGGGAAAAATGCTAAACAATTCAGCTGATACCAAAAGGTATCATTCTGGAAGGAATGAAGGAGGGGAACACAGTGGTAACTAAAAACCAGAACCGTAAAATCAGTGCTGGTGTAGGCCATGGAGAAAGAAACTGCTTCAGTGGAAACCTCTGCCTCCTGTTGGCCATGCTTTCTCACACTCTCTGCACGGTTCATAGAACTGTGGAGTATTTCGGTGCTATTAAGAGTTCATGGGCATACACCACAAATACATACGATTTTCACTTGTCAACTTAAAAATACATTTTGGGGGTGGTGGGGAAAAAGAAAAAAAATTAAAAAAAAAAATACATTTTGGTCGCGTGCAGTGGCTTACGCCTGTAATCCCAACACTCTGGGAGGCCAAGGCGGGCGGATCACCTGAGGTCCGGAGTTCATGACCAGCATGACCAACAGGGTGAAACCCCCCCGCATCTAAAAAAAAAAAAAAAACAAAAAAAAAAAAACATTTTTAAAAAGATGTCACAGGAGAATGATTGGGGGAAAGTGTCTTAAAAAACTCCTTAGGGTGACGATACTGGGGAGAGGTGAGAAGCACTAGTCTAGACCCGTCAGGACCCCCTCGGTGACAAGGGAAGGCTCCGTGCACTGTAGACGCTGACACATTTCCCCATAGCCACTGGAATTCCGTCCTGTCCCAGAGGCTCTGCGGCAGCCCTCCCCGCCAGGCCTCCGTTCCAGCTTCAAGGAACCCAGGTCAATTCGTGCTACTTTGACTTCTTGAACCCGGTTCCAACATCTGCTTAGTTCTCTCACTGAGGGAATTAAATGAATCTGCAACATGCATTAAGTACGAAAGTCATATTACGGGCCAGGCGAGTGGCTCATGCCTGTAATCCCAGCACTTTGGGAGGCCAAGGAGAGCGGATCACATGGTCAGGAGTTCGAGACCTGGCTGACCAACATGGTGAAACCTCGTCTCTACTAAAAATACAAAAAAAATTAGCTGGGTGTGGTGGTGCACGCCTGTAATCCCAGCCACTCAGGAGGCTGAGGCAGGAGAATTGCCTGAACCTCGGAGGTGGAGGTTGCCGTGAGCCAAGATCGTGCCACTGCACTTCAGCCTGGGAGACAGGGTGAGGCTTCATCTCAAAAAAAAAAAAAAAGGCATATTACAAAAATTTTCTCTCGGAGTTTTTTATCCTGGTAAAATCCACAGAGTATAAACTGGACAGACTTGTTAGTGCACAGGCAGTGAGAGTAAATGCACTCGAGGCCTTCCTAGCTGGCCAAGGAGCTGGGGTGAGGCAAAGGCACCTCCCATCAGGTCAAGGGGAACCCCATGGGACCCCCAGGGGGTGGCCTGGCTCAGGGACCTCACGTCCACGCCCCAACTTCTGCAAGAGTGACCTGGGCAACTCCCACGGTGCCTGGGCCGCTGGGAAACGCTTGCAGACCTGCGGTCTCCTTCAAATTCTCCAGTGGGAGACTGCGGCCTCGCTTCCGAGGTGGAGGGTGGTGTAGACGAAGGGGAAAGGGAGGCAGCCCGGCCCACGGGGTGGGTCCTGCCTCTCCTCCCCGCCTGGCTTCTGAGCAGGAGGTGGCTTCGGAACCCGCCACCCATCCGCGGCACCGACGCCTCTCCCGGTTCCCGGGCGGGACCCCCGCAGGGCCGCCGGCTCCAGCGCTTCCGCGGACCGCAAGCGCCTTCCCCGCTGAGCTTGCGAGGAACGCGCGCCGCCTTCCACTTTCTCTCGGGACCGAGTCCACACGCTCTAGCCCAGCACGAAACGGCCTCGGGCAGGGCCGCACCCACCCCCGGGACCAGCCCGCGCCCCGCGGCCCGTACCCCGCGCCCCGCACACCGCCTCCCGGCGCCCCCCCCGAGCAGCTGCAGGCCCTCCCGCCCTCCCCGGACCTTCGCACCGGGACCCCGCGCGCCTCCCGCCTTCCCCGGACCCCCGCACTGACACCCCGTGCGCCTCCCACCCTCCCGGCGGGCTCAGGAGCCTGAGGCGGGGGCCCCGGAATGCGGCCAGTCTGGGGGAGGGTCAGGCGGGGGCCTGCTGGGGAAGCGGCCGCCCGAGGCGGAGGGGGTGCCGCGGGAGCCTGGAAGCCCGCGGGGCCGGGCGAGGGCGGCGGGGAGGGTCCGAGACGCGGGCCGGGGCGGCGGCCACCCACCTCCTTGTCCGGGACCCATTGCGGCTCCTCCAGGCCGAACGGGCTTCCGAAGGCGCGGTGCTCCGGCACCATGCGCAGGCCGCTGGGGGAGCGCACCAGCTTCTTGGCGTCGCGGCGCGCGGACACCTCGGAGGACATGACGCCGCCTCAGCCTCTCGGCCAGAGGCCCCGCACCAGGCCCCTAGCCCAGCCCGGGGGCACCGCCCGCCCCGCCCGCGCGCGGCTGACAGCGCCGACGTCCAATCGCCAAGCCCGCCACGGAGCGCGGACCAATCGGAGCTCGAACTCCGCCGCCTCTCCAATTCGCGTAAGGGCACCGCCCCTGCCACCCTGCGGTCGGTGACCAATCGGCGGTGAGGGCTGGCCCGGGCGTGCTCCGCCCATCTTGGAGGGATTGAGACTTTGGATTGGCTAGTTAGTCAGTCACGTCGGTGTCACTTCGCCTCTGATTGGTGTAGCCCTCGCAGGGCTCCCGCGCCTATTGGAGGAGGAGGCTGAGAGGGGCGGGACGGCGCGAAGAGGAGAGCGGGGCCCGAGGTAGGCGAGACTAGCTGAGCCACGCTGCGGGGCCCGACGGCGGTGGGGTCGGACGTCGTTGGCCGCCGCGGGCGTGAGGGGTGTGGCAGGGTCGAGGGGCAGGGGCGGCCGCGGATCTCCACTGCCGGAGCTGGTTGGAGCAGGCGGGCCTGAGGCTGCAGCCCGGGTCGCGTTCGGGCGCCTTCCTGGGGAAGGCGGGCTCGGGGGTCCCTGGTGCGCCGAAGGCCGAGGTGGGCCCGCGGCTGCGTCCCCGACCTTGGGCGCCTTCCCTTGCCTGCCTGGGACCGCGCTGGCCTGGCATCGAGGTGGTAGAGGTCTGAATACAGTTATTTAATGCTTTCGTTTGGAAAGAAAATCTTTAGGCCGGACGCGGTGGCTCATGCCTGTAATCCCAACGCTTTGGGAGGCCGAGGCAGGCGGATCACGAGGTCAGAAGTTCAAGACCAGCCTGGCCAACATGGTGAAACGCCGTCTCTACTAAAAATACAAAAATTAGTTGGGCATGGTGACACTTGCCTGTAATCCCAGCTACTCGGGAGGCTGAGGCAGGAGAATCGCTTGATCCGGGACCTGGGAGGCAGAGGTTGCAGTGAGCCAAGATCGATCGTGCCCACTGCGCTCCAGCCTTGGCTACGGAGGGAGACTCCGTCTCAAAAAGGGGGAGGAAAAAAAACTTTGTTTATCCTCCCTTTAATTTCTTATTACAAGGCGTGAATTTTTATTGTTTGAGACAGGGTCTTGCTCTGTCTCCCAGGCTGGAGTGCAGTGGCGTGTGATCACAGCTTAGTGTAGCCTTCACCTCCTGGGCTCCTAAGTGGCTGGGACCGCAGGTGCCACCACGGTTCTCGGCTATTTTTCTTTTTCTTTTTGGTAGAGAAGGGGTCTCGCTGTGTTGCCCAGGCTGGCCTCGAACTCCTAGGCTCAAGCATCCCGCCGCCCCGGGCTCCCACGGTGCTGGGATGACAGGCGTCAGCAGTTGAGCAGCGTTGAAGCCTCAGAAGTGGGGTTTGTGTGGCTGACTCTGCCCTCCCCCTTGGGCATTGGCAGTGCCGGGGTCCTTGTGGGTGAAGGAAATAAGGAGATGATCAGAGTATGATTCCACAAATCGCGTGGTTTTCTGTCAAAGAGAATTTGTTTCTAGTTTCACAGTGCTCAGGGGAGGCAAGAGGAGGAGGCGAAGACTTCTGGCAGGCAAGTAGGCGCTCCGTGGGCAAGGTGCATTGGCCACAGGGAGGCGAGTGCCAGAATGGGCAGGTCCAGTCGCTCCACTGGGATGGAGCAGGCCTCTGGAAATGAGGTCTGGTTAGAGTTGAGGATCTGCCTCAATAGCCACGGAGAGCAGGAGCGCAGCAGCTCTCTGAGAGGCCGGGACGGAGGACCAGCTCCCGGGCCAGCAGAGTATTGCTTGCCTCAAAGCATCTGCCCAACCTTCAAGTTGGTCTGTATTGTTGCAGTCCAGGAGTTAAGGTCAGTAACTCACATAAGGGAGTGTCTGAGAAGGTTTAAGAGGCATTTCCACTTGAGACCTCACAGATGTGGTCTGATAAGACATCACGCTCATAGTCTGATGTTTTGGTGCTAGGAATCACTTCAAAGCCACACAGCAGGTCCCAGGCCTGAGGCAGAGGAGGGAGTCCACCTCGGAAGGGTGGGAACAGCTCCAGGCCATGACCACAGCACTTCCAGAGTCTGGTTTGTGAGACTGACAGCTCTGGTGTGACCGTCCACACTCACCTAGCAGTGCCTGACAGCAGCTCTTCCCCAAAGTCATGGCTCAGCTGGGGTGCTGTCGGAAGAGGCACCGGTCTTGGGCCTGCCCCTTGCCTACCGAGGCAGCTCCCTGTGCATGGCCTTCACCCTGGTGGAGGGACGGGTTGGTCACACCCCTGCCCCTCGCAGAGGTGGGAGGACAAAGGCATGCATGGGGCTGTCTGTGGAGCTTCTAGGCCAGTGTCGGACATAGCAGGTGCTTGGTGGTAAATGGAAAATATTCCAGGAAACTTGTGAAAGCACGGTAAGCAGACCATGGTTTCGTTCAGAAACTCTGGGAGGTGTAGGAACCACTACACCAGGGTCTTGCAGCGGGAAGGAGGCTGGGCTCAGTTCTGGACAGGGCATGGGCTGGCAGGGCTTACGGCTCCAGAGCAGGGCAAGGTCAGAGGAGGGAAGGCTGCGAAGCGGAACCCGCAGGAGTGAAGGAGATTCAGCTTAAACTCACCTGCCAGGAGATCAGGCCGCCCTGGGGACAGTGTAAGATGAGGAGCTCCATCAGCTGTCAAGGGCAATGGGACACAGGGAAGGAGGTCCTCGCTAAACTGACTGAGCCAGGCCTGTTAAATCGAGTTCTCACCAGGATGTGCACAGCGCCCAGGAGGAGCTCAGGAGCCATGCTGCCATTGCCAAGCAGGGAGCCTGTTAACCTGTCAGTGGGCACTCTGCTTCCAGGCGTCTTGGCCCGTGTTGCAGAGGCCGGAGATGCTGCAGCCACGCGCTGGCCTTCCCGGTGCTCGTGCATGTCCTGCTGCTTGGCACAGTCCGAGTTGCATATCCAGATCCAGCCCGGGGCAGCAGCCTCCTCACAGCCCCCAGACCCGGCCTGTCTGACTGACATGCCTGCTCAGCGAACCGTCCCTCCAGTGCAGATGTGTGCTGGCGCCCAGGCTGTGTTCGGGTGGTGCCTCTGGTGTGGGGGTCCCCTACCAGCCCCGAGGTTCACACTCCCCAGGCTGCTTCCTGTTCTCAGGGCTTGGAGAGTGCCATGTTCTGAACACCATCTTCCCCAGCCAGGGAGGCCACATCTTCTTTGACAGCACAGTGCCTTCTCTGGAGGTAGCATTTCTTTATTTGCCTTCTGTGCCCGGGAACCTAACTTCCTCACTCTGGCCAGCTCTGCCAGCAGTTATGAGCTGGTCCAGCGCCCCACTGCCATGCCTTGGCCTGCGCCTGGCCCTCCAGGGTGGCTCCTTGCCAGTTCCCGTCAGGCTGCCTGGGCAGCCAGGCCTGGGCACTTTCCTGTCCCTTGTTCAGAAAACCCACAGGCTGTGGGGGCCTGGAGCCTGGTACGCAGGCAGGAAACACATCGTGGAGCGCCAGCTTCCCTGCCCTGCCCACCTCGAGGGTGCCTGGGGCCTCAGCCTGCGGCCCCCGGAGTCCAGTCCATTCTCCACACCGTGCCTGTCTCCCTGAGCAGGCTGAGCATGGGCATGTGAGTGACCAGCGTGATCGCATCCAGGCCAGTGCCACATTCTGTGTGGTTCGAGGAAAAGCCTTCTCCAAGTCTGAGGCCTGCCCTTTCCTCTGCGGGATTTCGGCTGAGGCCACTGCGCCAGACCTCACTGGAGGACACGGACCCTGGACCCGACCCTCAAAGCTGCTGCCTTCCCATTTCCCAGTGCCCTGGACACTCTTGGTCTTACCATTTGGGAGGCTGACGGGATGCAGAGTGGCCTGTCGGAAAGGCCTTGTGTGACGCCAGGCTGAGTCCTTGAGCAGCCCGCCGAGGCCAGAGGGGAGAAGAGCCGAGCTTCTCCCATGCTGGGCTGGGCTCGTGGAAGGGCTGCCAGCTCCCTTCCTGGTAGAGGCTGGGTGGGGTCCACAGGGCCTTCCGCCCGCCCGGAAGGAAGCTGTCTTCTGCTGTTGGCTGCTGAGACAGCTGGGGGCCGCCAGTGTTCAGATTCCTGAAGCACCCTGCAAATCCCAGACTCACCTTCCCACTCTTTCCAGAGTCCCCAGAGACACACTTAAGGGAAATTAAACTGCAGAATGTAAGAGATGCCTCAGTCAAATCGGCTGGAAACACACGGGTCATGGTGGGCAGGCGCTCACCTGCCGCAGGAGGATGGCCTTGATTCTAGCACTTTCCACGGGGTGAATGCGGCGGGATTTGGGGGATTTTTCAAATGCGTCAGTGTCTGGAATGGGTTCTAAGCTACCAAATAATTCTTAGAGGTAAATTACAGACGTGTTGCCTCATCATAGCTAGACAGCATTCTCTGTACAGTGAAGTGTCTCCTCCGCCCTCAGTGACAGACACCTCACAGACGCCACGGCTGCTGTCACTTCCCTGCTGCACGCCTCCCACAGGCGGTTTGAATTGGCGAGTGCCCGTGCGTCCATTGTTCTGTCTTCCTGCGAAGTTATTCATCCTGGTGGTCGGCCCACCGACAGAATGGATTTGGATCTGCTGGACCTGAATCCCAGAATTATTGCTGCAATTAAGAAAGGTACATTTATTTCTATTTGTATAAAGTAGGTTTGTGATGTAAAGTGTGTGTGTGGGGGGGTGCACTTTAAAGAAGGCAAGTTAACAAAATGCTGGCTCTCTAAGCCTGAGGCTTCCTCCCTTTGCCTCCCTGATAAACCGAGGCTGGGATGTACTATGGGATTTATGGGATTTTCGGGGGGGTGTGTGTGATGTTTTCTTAACTGCACGGACTTCTTTCAGTTAATTTTATTTTTATCTAAGTAATACTGCATCTTGTCTGAAAAGTGAAATGGAGCCACATATAAGTCTTTTAGTTATTTTTTTTTTAAATATTTACACCTGGGCTCCTAAATGTGTTTCTGTTGCAGTGTTTGATTTGTCAGTGTTATTGATTACCCATGGTCTTCCTTTTGGGGGCGGTGAGAATTGAGCCTGCCTACACCCTGTGTACCCCAGCTTCCTCTCCCCCAGCTCCCTGCACATAGTTAGAACTTAGTTTGGGTGACATCAGCTGTCGGGGCTGTGATTGGGCGCATACTGACCATTGTTGAACCTGGTGTAGTGGTGCGGGGGAGGGTGGGGTCGTTTTCTTTCTTACAACATCTTTTTCCCCTGAGTTAGTAAATGCTCAAAGCTTAGGCCCCACTTGCAGCCCCCAACCCCTGCTCCCCATGCCTGTGGCCCAGCTGTCATCCAGAACACTCCTTCCATCCTCCATCTTCCCCATCTCCCTGGTGAGAAACCGGAGTGCACGTGGAGCCTCTGCAGCGGCTTGGTGACAGGGCAGGGCCTCACTGTCCTGCCCCTCCATCCTTGGCTGTTGGTTTTCATCCAACACCACAAGGCTGTTGGTGGCCTTGTGATCACAGAACGGCTGCAACAGCTGCAGACACAACACTTGCAGTCCAGGGACAGAGAAGGGGAGTGGGCTCAGCCAGGGACTTCCGTTCTCACCCATGTCTCTTATCCAGAAATGAGTGTTTCCAGAAGTCCCTGCAGACTTGGCAGCTGTGAAGGGGGCTGAGGCCATGAGGCTTACCAGGGGGAGCCGTCCCCCCACAGCCCCAATCTCTGCCAGTCCACAGGGCTACACACAGCCCTCTGGAGCAGGCTGTCTGCGTGAGGCCCGCTCCGCTGGATCTGGCGAGACCTAGGAGTGCTTTCTTCATTCCCACCTTTCCATCTCCTTGAGTTTTCTGTGTGGCCGTTCCAAAAATCCCACCAGTGATGACTGTTTTCCAGCTTGATGGTTGTCTTTTCACTGCAGAACTCAGCCCACACGTGTTGAGGGAGGTTCTGATGTGACAGGTTTGAGCCTCTGGGCTAGCAGAGCCTCTGTCCACCACTGCTTCCTCTCCAGTGCGCTTCCTCGCACTCCCTTGATCTCACCACTGCTGCTTCCTCTCCTGTGCGCTTCCTCTCACTCCCTTGATCTCACCACTGCTGCTTCCTCTCCTGTGCGCTTCCTCTCTTGCACTTCCTGATTGGCCACTGCTTCCTCTCCAGTGCGCTTCCTCTTTTGCACTTCCCTGGTCGTCTGATAGGTCTGCAGCATTTGCCTTCTTTCTGCGAGTTTGAAAGTAGAAAGTGAAGTACTAATCCACGTCCAAAGTTAACTTCTTTACTTTTCTCCCAAAACAGTAGGTCATGGGGATCTGCACTTCTGTAACCGCTGCCACTGCCCTTCTGATTTGCACACACTCTGACCCCTGCCCTGACTGCCCTGCTGGTGTTTGGACCTGTGCTCTGCTTCCCTCCCAGCACTGCGTGCCCCCCCCACCATGAATGTGTTCTCACCTGCAGCTCAGCCTGGATCCGTGCCTGGCGGGTGGGTGGTGGACCTCGGCGTTAGTTCTTCGCTGCCCCTTTCTGGAGCACTGTCTCCAGCTGGCATGGAACTGGGTGCCTGTTGCTGCTTCTCAGCACCTGGGACCTGCCCGTCCCTGTCTTCTGGCTTCTGTTCCAGCTCATGTGAGGCTGACACCTGCCCGAGTACCAAGACTCAGGGTGCAGTGCCCAGCAGCCCTTTCCTCTTGCCTGTGGGTCAGCCACACTCTGTCCAGGGTTTCCAGGGAGCAGGGGGATCTGGTCCCTACCCACCTTGCCCCCAGAATCGGAAGCACAGTGTTCTCACAGTGCTCTTAAAAGCACCTTTCGTCGCCATGTTGCCGTGTGTTATTACAGTCTGATGTTTTCCTGTAATTTATCTGTGTCATTTCAGCCAAACTGAAATCGGTAAAAGAGGTTTTGCACTTTTCTGGACCAGACTTGAAGAGACTGACCAACCTCTCCAGCCCCGAGGTCTGGCACTTGCTGAGAACAGCCTCCTTACACCTGCGGGGAAGCAGCCTTCTTACAGGTAGGTGGGTCCTGGCATCTCCGTGGGGGTGACATGTGGCTCCAGCATCTCAGTCCATGTGCTGCAAGGCATGGGGCTGTGCAGACTCCAGGGACCAGCCTTGGGGCATGTGGCAGCTGCTCCAGCCCCAGAGTTCCCATCTCACTTCTCTTACACCCACAGGGCTGTGGTCACAGCATCGGGTCAGAAGATGGATGGGATGGACATGGAAGGGCTCTGGGGCCTCCTGGGGACCTGGCTCCTTGGGCCAGAGGAGAGGGATGCAGGAAGCAGGGGTGGAGTTGGTAGTCAGCACCCAGAGCCCCTCAGGGTCTAGCAGGGTGGGAACAGTGTGCTCTGAGGCCCTGGTCTTGGTCCCACCACCATGTTTGGGAAACCAGGCGTCAGCAGGGGAGGGAGGTGCCCAGCGAGCCCCATGCTCCTGGCCAGGCAAGGTTTCCATCCCTGCCTCTGAGCAAGCCCCAGTGGGCAGCGGGGTCCTGCCTCCCCTGCAGGTGGCTCTGTGGGCCCAGGCCTTAGGGAGGGCGCTGAACCGGGGTCTGCCATGCTGGGCAGGTGCCACAGCCACACACACGGTGCCATGGGCAGGGCTCTGGGCAGGCCTCATAGTCACGGTGGCCTGCCCTACCCGGCTAGGGTGCCCAGGGTGGTCTGCAGAGATGGGCTGCTCCTCCTGGCCCAGGCCCCAGGCCACGAGCACAGCCTGCACAGCATGTCCCACCTTGAGCCTCACCCTGAGGGGCCTGGGTGTCATGGAGGAGGCTGTGTCGAATGGCTCATCCAAGGCCCTTGAGCCATGAGGCTGTGACCAGCACTGCTCTAGAGTGGCGTCTATCACAGAGCACTGATGGCATGAGGTGTGCACTGTGCACATGCGGGAGCCCATCGAGGCCTTCAGACTGCTCAGCACCCCAGGGCACCCCAGCTGGACGGAGCTGCACCTTTTTCTTTAGGCGGAGGTTGTTAGGGGGCGCCTCGGGGCTCTCTGGAAACTTAGGCTGAAGGCGCCTGGTGCTGCAGTCGCCCAGTAGGGGTATTCTGGGGGCGTGTGATGGTGGCCCTGGGGCTCCCCTGACTCTGCACCTCAGGTCCACCTTCCCTTCCCGGCCAGGCCATCCCTCCCTGCCCTCGGGCACCTGTGCTCCAGCCTCCCTGCGCCTGGCACAGGCAGGCTGGCCGTGCCTCCCAGCCCTGCCTGCAGGCCCAGGAGAGCCAGGCCTGATGCCACTCCTGCCCTGCAGCACTGCACCTGCGCCAGCAGAAGGAGCGGTTCCCCGCACAGCACCAGCGCCTGAGCCTTGGCTGCCCAGTGCTGGACGCACTTCTCCGAGGTGGCCTGCCCCTGGATGGCATCACCGAGCTGGCTGGACGCAGCTCGGCAGGAAAGACCCAGCTGGCGCTGCAGCTCTGCCTGGCCGTGCAGTTCCCACGGCAGCATGGAGGCCTAGAGGCTGGTGAGCGGCCGCCCCCTTCCCTGGGGTCTGGGCAGGTGGGGGGCCCCTGCTTTGTACGGGAGAGCTTTCCGTTGAGGTTGGGGAGTGGTTGCCTCTCGGACTGTTCCTACCATTGCGTCTCCCTCCTCCTTCCCGTGCTGTTTGCTATCGCTCCTTCCAGCACAGGGAGGGGGTAGTGAGGCTGAGCTTGGCTGACAGCAGGAGGGGTGAGGGGGTAGGAACCCCACCGCCAGGCGCCTGCAGCCTGCCCTCAGCAGAGCTAGGCCCCCGGGGTCCACAGAGCCAGCAGCACATGAAGCGCAGCACGGCCCTTCTCACGGGTGCTCCAACGCCAGGCCGGGCACGCTCCTGGTACAGCACCATGAGCCTGTACGTCTGTCTGTGAAACAAGGGTTCCCTGCGTTGTACTGAAGCAGTCAGAGCGCTCCTGCTTGGGTCTCTGGGGTGTTAAAAGTTCATGTAGTTTTAAACTGTGAGCTCTGAGTAGGGGAAATGTGTTTCTTAGTAGCTCCATGTTGTCGTAAGCTCCATGTGAACAGAGTGGCAGCTTTTTTCAGCAGTGGCGCCTTCAAGCTCATCTGCTAGGCTCACTTCCCACATGGGGCAGGACCCGAGGCCCTGGACCCACAGGCCCTGCCAGCCACCTCCTCACAGGCCTGACCTGCCAGCAGTGGTGTGGCTGGGAACCTCTCCACTGCCACCCTTATGTCAGCACGGTCCCCGGGACCCAGGGTGTGCTGTGCCTGCTGAGCCTCAGTGTTGGGTGTAGTGGAAGGGGGCTCCTGAGAGACCTGGCTGGGGACTGCTCACGCCACAGGCATTTTTGTCCCTGCAGCCCTGGGGAGGGCGCCCTCCTGGCAGGTGCCTGGGTCCCTGCAGCTGGTCTCGGGGTGAGCCTGGAGACAGCCAGAAGGATGGGAGTTGGCCTTGAAAATGAGAGTCTCCCGTTTATCCCACGGAATAGTTTCTGTGAGATAGAGGCAGGACTCAAGTGTGCTGGGAATGGGACGGGAGCTGCCCTCATTCTCCAGCGTCCTCTGTGCCAGGCTTCGTGCAAATGTGATTTGTGCTATGACTCCCCCGAGCCTCCATCCTGTTGGCCTTTTCAGTGAAGCCCACACTCCCCCCTGCTCCAGGGACACGGGAGCCTTAGGACACCCTCCCTGCATCCCCCAGCTATGCCCAGCCCAGTGACCGCTGCGGGCGGCGTGAGAGCACGTCGGCCTTGTGGGCTAGGGGCAGGGAGGAGGCCCCAGGCCACCGTGACCATGTGCAAGATTAGCTCTAAGATGCCGTCTCCTGGGGAAACAACCTTTTGCTAGATTTAATCTAAAGGCCCAATTTTTGAAAAGAAAGTGGCAGGCAGTCTCTGGAGAGATTCTGAGTCCTGTGCTTGAGCCATGTGAGGCCCTCCCAGGCCCGCAGGGGCCCCGCCCACCACTGGGCTGCCCACAGCCACCTCCCTGCCAGCTTCGCGGTGTCCTGGTGGCTGTGCAGCCCCTTCATGCATCACCCCAACAAAAACAGGCTGCTTGACCAGTTCCCCCTGCTTCCCAGCCTTCCAGCCCAGCCTCTCCCCAGCCAACAGGGCGGAGGAAGCGCAGGCCCCCGCTTGCCTGTGACCCCCTGGCTGGGGGCACAGCCACATCTGGGGACTCTGGTGGGGAAGGGAACCAGCCACAAAAGAGATGTGGCCTTCCAAGGCAGTATTTGTACATCCCTGGCCCCACTTGGGCCAGATGCTTCTCAGAAGCTTAATTCTGACAGAACAGGGGGAAGGCTCCTGACTCTCTTTGCAGCTCTTCTCTATGGTTGAAACTCTGTCAGAAAAAATCAGATCAGAATGAAAGGTTCCACGGACACTCACCAACAGGCCGCATGCCACAGCGTGAGGTGCTGGCTCCCCACAGCTGCTATGCCGCTGCGGGAACCGCCGAGACTGGACCGCCTTCCTGGCACAGTCAAGGCCTAGGCAGCTCGCTGCTTTTTTTTATTACTCAAATCAGTCTCCCCAAGCATTCCTGTTTTTTTAATTGAGATGTAATTTACATGCCGTAAAATTCACTCTAAAAGCATAAAATTCAGTGGCTTTTAGAAGCACAAAAATTCTGTGCCCCTCACCGCTGTCAATTCCAGAACATTTCCCTCACCCTAAAAGGAAACCCCTCCTCATGAGCGTAAGCCCCCGCCCCCAGCAGCCGCCTCCCTTTCTGTACCTGTGGTTCGTCCCATCCTGGGTGTGCCATGCGAGCGAATCCAACAGCACGTGGCCTCGTGACGGGCTTCCTTCACTGGCATTGTGCTCTGGAGGTTCGCCTGTGCTGGAGCAGGCGTCAGAACTGCCTTCCCCTTTGGGACTGAATCATACTCCACCGTAAGGACGGGCCGAATTCTGTTGGTCCACTCCTCAGTTGATGGCATCTGGGCCGTTTCCCCTCGGGCTGTCATGAAACGCACTGCTGTGGACACCGATGTGTGTCTTCAGGCGGGTGTCTCTGCTTGTGGGACTGCTGGGTCATGTGATTGGTGTTTAGGTTTTTAAGGAAGTGCCAGTTGTTTTCCGAGCTACACCATTTTACATTCCTAGCAGCAGCGTACAGGGGTCCTCTCCACATCCTCACCAACATGTGTCTTTTTAAGCCAGTTTTTTGAACTGAGCAATGGCACAGGTTCACGTGGAGCCCAGACTGCAGGAGCTTTGAAAGTGGAAGAAATATTTGCTCAATGGGGCCCTAGAGGGTGGCTGTATGTGGTGCTCAGGGGCCATTTCCAGAAGGTGTTGCCCTGATCCTTCCACTTGCTCCCTGCCCTGCGGTGGGGGGACAGATGGGCACGGGGGGCATGGGGGAGGGAGGGGGCGTGGAGCAGGAGAGGCCTCCTGTCTGTGGCCATTCCAGCCTAGGGCCCAGGACAGGGGAAGACCTTGCCTGGGTGTCAGAAGTGGAGGCCCAGCCCGTGTTCCTCCTGGGGAGTCGCCTGGCTCCAAGGTGGCTGCCAGTGGGAGAGAGAACCAGCGCCAGCCTCCTCCCTCCCCGGGCCAGGGGGGAAGAACCTGTGAGGGGCAGAGAGTTAGAAATGGTGGGAGACATCTGCACTTGATGTATGTGGTGGCCACAGGCCATCTGGAGCCCCTAGGCACATCAGGCACTCTGGCTTCCCAGGAGCCATCTACATCTGTACAGAAGACGCCTTCCCACACAAGCGCCTGCAGCAGCTCATGGCCCACCAGCCACGGCTGCGCACTGACGTTCCAGGAGAGCTGCTTCAGAAGCTCCGATTCGGCAGCCAGATCTTCATCGAGCATGCAGCCGACGTGGTGAGTGCGGGAGAAGGCCTGGGACATCCCAAAGACAAGCTGTTCAGGACCACAGGGGCAGCTATAGCCACCACGGCAGTGGGATCTCACAGTAGGACCAGAGAGACAGGGCTCAGCTCTGAACACAGCATAGGCCATGGGGGTTGACAGCCAAAGAGCAGGCGGGTCAGAGGATGGACAGTGACTGGGCGGAACCGGCAGGGGAGGGGTTCTGGCCAAAGCGTCCTGCCAGGATCCTTGCTGAAGGTGGGCCGTGGGGAATCAGACCACCCCTGGGGACAGTGGAGGATAAGGAACGGATCAGCCACTGAGGGCGATGGGATTCTCAGCAGGGATTGCCAAAACTGGATTTCATGAGGACATGCACAGATGGGCCTAGGAGGAGGCTAGGAGCCTGATGGCAGTTTGGCAAGCAGAGAATCCTGGCCAGGAGTGGCTGTGGGCTGCGACATCCAGTTATGTCTCAGTCTCAGGCAGCTTCAAAGCATGGTCTAGAATGAGGATGCCCATATTCAGACTGACTTTCTTTGTTATCTGAAACTCATGTAACTGAGCGCCTGTACACCGTCTCTCAACCCTGCCCATGACGACAGAGTAGAGAAGAGAAGCCCCAGGTGGGTGGCAAGGGCCTGCTCTCCAGGCTACTGCCCTGGTGAGAGAGCTGTGTGGGTTTCACCCCCGCCTCTGAGGGGAAGACGGCCCTCACTGGGGACACAGGCCGGGCACCCAGCTCAGACAGGCAACCTCAGATCCTTGACCACCACCTGGCTGCTGGCCTGCCTGCACACACTGGCTGGGCTTGGAGGAAGGACTCCATGGCAGGGCCTTCCAGAGAGCAGGGGCCACTCACAGGGGGGCCAGTCAAGTCCGTCCTGTAGCCAGGAAGCAGGCGAGAGGCCGGGACCCATTCTGGCAGCTGGGGCAGCAGTGCTGTGAGCTGTCAGCGTTTAGTTTACAGAGATCATTCCAGGGAGGGAGAAGTGATGAGTAGAAAAGATCCAGAAGGAAAGATGGGAAGTTTGGGATTAAACCCTGACCAAAAGCAAACAAGGAAATTCCGCCCTGAGCAGGGGGAGCAGCTGCCATGCCCAGCCCACCCTTGACATGGCTGTGGCTGGGCAGAGCCCCTAGGTCCCAGGTGGGCCTTCCCCCACTTCTCAGAGTTCCTATAAAAAAAACTTCCAAGTGAAACATAAGGCATATAATCTTTTAATTTAAAAAAATGTACAATAAAATACATTATGGCACACAACGCGAGGAAGTTACACGTGGGAAGGGAGCTACGGGCCCAGCTCATGCCTCAGGTCTCCTGGGAAAGGCCACACCGCACCAGGGCACCAGTTTCGGCCCAGCCCCAGCCCCAAGGCTGCGCCAGCTGTATAGTCATTAGTAGTGCGCCCCACGCACACAGATGCAGGAGAAATAAGAGTGCTGCGGCTCCACCGGGGGCCCTCCCTGCCGCCTGGCTGTCTTGGGCCAGCTCTGGGCCACACTCGGCATTCCCATCCTGGAGTGGGACCAGGTCGGGGTCACTGCAAAAGAAGGTGGAAGGTCAGGGCTGGGCTGCCAAAACCTGATAGTGTTACTAACTTCTGTTCTGGAAACAGCTCTGGGGAGCCCTGACCCCAAGTCTGCCCAGAGCAGCGGGTGTTGCTGGTTGTGAGCCTCCCTGGGGCCGAGGGGCCATGGGCAACTGGTGCGTCTTTGGCCTCTACTCCCTGGAGCGCCACAGGCCTGAATCTGGCATAGGGGAGGCCAGCGGTGTAGACACAGAGCCTTCTCTTGGTGTAAGCAGGGCCTGGTGCCATTCCCACCCCCCACTCTGCTGTGGCCCTTGGGCTTGCATGAGGATGGGGCTCCCTGAGCTAAGCCCCTCTTGAAGGCCCAGCCCTGCAGCTAGCAGCAGCCACCACTTGCCCATCCCCAGTCCCCCAGGTGCCTGCCTCCCGGGGTTGCAGGCTGCGGAACTCACGTTAGCGATAGCGTCTTCCAAGCCACTGCTGCTGCTGTCGTTTTCCACAAAAAGAGGCTCGGCCAGAGACGCCCTGGAGACGAAGCACAGAGTTTCACTCAGGGCTTGCAGGCAGGCCCTCAGGCATCTTCAGAGCTCCAGGTGTGACACCAGGGTATAGCTGCAGACCTTGGACTTGGGGGGCCGCCTAGGGGTCCCTCACAGCCTCCATCTGGCCAGAGCTGCTGGCAAGGCCCATGAGGCCTGAACTGCCCTGCTTGGTGCCAGGAGCAGCTGTGCCACCCTCCCCCATCACCACGGCTCACCAAGCTCTGTGGTCAGAGGCCAGGCCATGCCAATGGCCCTAGCACCCACAGAGCACAGCAGCACCCAGAGGGAGGCTGAGGATACCTGCCTTCCTTGGGGGCCCCTCTCCTGGGAGCCGGTGGGCACAGGGCCATTTCTACCCCTTGGCCAGGCCAAGCCTGCTCAGAGCACAGGGCTAAGGCCTGGGAGCACAGGAGGCACTGGCCTTAGGGGTGTCTCCACCTGCAGCCCCACCCTGACCCCCACGTGGTCTCCCAGGGTGTCCCACGCCTCAGTAGAGGCAGGCGAGGCCTGACCCACCTGAGTAACAGCCTGAAGGGCATCAGGCCCCTGCCTTGCTCAGTGTCTGGAGAGGGTACATCCCAGGTGATCATGGCCACCACAGGCTAGCTTTGATGGCACTCTGGCCAGGTCCTGGTAGTCTTGGCACCTGCCATGGGGCCACTAAAGGAGGGGGGTGGTAGCTGCTGACCCGTGACAGGGAGATGCTGAAACCATGGCAGGAGTGGGAGCAGACCCCCACAAGGACTCAGGAGCCTGGGCAAAGGACCAGAGGAGGGACAGGGGTCCAAGGGAACCAGATGTGTGGGCCTAAAGCTTCTATAATTGGAGCCTTCACTGGACTGGGCCCAGAGTATGGGGGCTGCAGAGCTGGCATCATCAGCCCCCAGTGGGTAGGATGATTCTGAGTCAGACAGTCGAGGTGACAGTCCAAAGGGGGTCTGGTCATCTGGGGCAGGGGCTGCAAAGGCAATGGCAGCTGTCCCCACAGGACACCTTGTTGGAGTGTGTGACTAAGAAGGTCCCTGTTCTGCTGTCTCGGGGCATGGCTCGCCTGGTGGTCATCGACTCGGTGGCAGCCCCATTCCGCTGTGAGTTTGACAGCCAGGCCTCCGTCTCCAGGGCCAGGCGTCTGCAGTCCCTGGGGGCCACGCTGCGTGAGCTGAGCAGTGCCTTCCAGAGCCCCGTGCTGTGCATCAACCAGGTGGGTGGCAAGGCAAGGGTGAAGCCGTGAGCTCGTATTTTTAGCCAGGATGTGAAGCAGAGCTGGTCTGGAGGTGGGGTGGGTGGCAGTGAGGTGGCCTCTGGCTCTCGCGGGTAGCAGCCTGTGCCTAACCATCGGGAAGACCCTCAGCCGCTGCAGCTGATCTGGACTGGGCTCTTCCAGGTGACAGAGGCCGTGGAGGAGCAGGGCACAGTGCACGGGCCACCGGGGTGAGTACAGCCATATGTCGCGTGTGCCTCTGCACAGGTGACGGGGTGCAGCTGGGCCGACGTGGGCAGGGTTACCCAGCCTTCTGAGCGCCAGCCCACCCGCTTCCTGTTTCTCAGGTTCTGGGATGAGCGCATTTCCCCGGCCCTTGGCATAACCTGGGCCAACCAGCTTCTGGTGAGACTGCTGGTTGACCGGCTCCGTGAGGAAGAGGCTGCCCTCGGCCAGCCGGTACGAACCCTACGGGTGCTGTTTGCCCCCCACCTGCCCCCCTCCTCTTGTTCCTACACAATCAGTACAGAAGGGGTGCGAGGGACACCTGGGACCCAGTCCCACTGACACGACAGCAGCTGCAGAACAGCCCTGCCTGAGAAGCCCTGACACTGGCACTCCGGCCTTTAAAATGCTGTCTGCCTTGGCCGTGGCACAGCTGGGAATCTGGTTCAGAGCCCTCCTCCAGGGCAGCAGCTCCACTTTCTCAACTGAAGATGGTGACCACGGACTGATCCCCACCTGAGCTGGGCGGGAGGCGGGGGTGGGGCGCACTGTTCCACCCCTCCCTGGGTTTGGGGGCAGGCCTGGCTTGCTGGGCACCTGGTCCCCACTGCTGAGCTGGCCCTTGGGGGGCAGGTGATTCTCAGGGCTAGGGCCTGGAGGTGTCCCTACAGTGACTCCCTGGAAGCCCCGCTGCTTTGGCTTTCCACATGAAAGCCCACCTGGGGTCAGGTCTGAGGCCTGGCACCTCAGACCCCACAGCCCCTGGGGCCCTGCCCACCAGGGATCCCTTCCTCCACACAGAGCAGTCCTTGCTCCCCCTACCACCCAGGCCACAGCGGGGCTGCAGGCAGGTGGTTCCTCCTCACCCACCTCTGGGTCCTCGGCTCCTGGGGGCCCCATCACAGCACACACTGTGCCTCTCAAAACTTCAATGTGTGGTACAAGGTGAAGAAAGCATTTCCCACTGATCTCCAACTTCAGGGTCCAGGGGAGCCTGGGGGTGGGGGGACTGCCTTGACTCTAGTAGTGTGGCCTGTGCCAGCACCACAGCCAGATGGAGGCGCTCAGGCAGTGCAGGGCTGGCACATGATAGGCTCATCAGTTAGCTGGGAACACAGTTCTGGGCAAGGAGGATCTGATGTTGAGAAAAAGGAGTGTGCCAGTACATCCTGGGTGCCCCCAGGCAGTCTGGGCATCCAGCTCAGCTCTTGGCCTGTTTGGGTGGCCAATCTGGTAGGGATATGGCAGGACTCCTGGCAGGGCCACCTGCAGGCCCAGCCGCACACTGTGGCGAGACCTCACATCTGGCTGCAGATGCTGACATATCTGCCTAGCGGCGAGAAGTGGCATGGCCTCCTCATGGGCAGAGCAAGGACCCTCTTGATTTCCCACAGCAAACCTCCTCCACCCCCAAGTGCCCCCATGTACTGCCTGGCACCGAGCAGGCCTTTGACAAATAAACGGCGAATGGATGCAGTTCCAGGACCTGCTTCTTGCTGTCTGACTGCCACTCCTCCAAGTAATTTATGCACATGGAGGTGTGTTCTCTTCACAGCTCCTGGGGACAGGTACTGTCACTACATCTCCACTTGCAGGCAGGGAAACTGAGGCCCAGAACTGTCAAGTGGCTTGAGTCCTCCCACAGCGCAGAGGCAGAAATTGTCACCCCCCCATCCCATGTGCACAGGGTGAGCCTGGGGGTGCTCACCCTGTGCAGTGGGAGGAGAGGCCGGTACTGGTTGTGGGGAAGGTAAGGGGTGGGGCCATACTGTGCAGAATTTTTCTTTTGCTGTTTTCGAGGGTGGGACAATCCTTTAAAACCTTCGTCACATTATCAAGGCTCTCTATGACCCTACGGTTAAGAATCACTGGCATGAAATAGGAAAAAGTTATTTTGGGGTTGGATTTTTACAAAACAGCCTTTCTGCAAAAGTGCAGGGATTTTACAACAGGAAATAAAACATTTTATTTCTGTAACTGAACATAAGCAATTCCAAATGCTTTTCTAGGCAAGACATGCGAGCAATGAGAAAATGAGACACAGCTTAAAGACAGAGGTACATTTAATAGAGAAAACATTCCTGGAAGCTAGGCCGGCCCCGCCCATTCTGGCTCAGGTCCTGCCCTGGAGGGAAGGGGCTGAGGAGCTTCCTGTCCCAGGGAACTGGCCCCACCACGAAGTCTGCAGAAGGGCTGGCCTGGCAGTCGTAGGAGCACTGACCATCCCCTTGGGAAGGCACCACCCCTGGGGAGACCGGTCCCTGCCCAGGGCCATAGGTCTTGCCCTGAAGACCCTCCCTCAGGGACCACGTGCCCCGACCCTCATTTCCTCACCATTATAAAACACTTTAAAACCACTTAAGTTCTTCCCCACAGCGTTGGGGAACTCATTGTAAACAATACACGTCTATGTGTCAGCCCTGAGACAGCCGGCCCCACTGCATATACAGCTGGCGGCCCTGGCAAGACGCTGTCAGAGACATGAGTGCTCTACAGGATTCAGAAACCTGAACACAGTGTACACACAGCTCACAAGTAAGTGCCAACAGAAGCTAATGACATCCTCCAGGAAAATTCCATAACGTTATGATAGTGTAAAACCTGTTACAGATTGTAACCATATCTCCTTAGCAGTGTTTAATATATCTATATCTATAAATACTGAATTTCTAATTACATGATATTCCTAGCAGCTTTCTGACCAAATAGAAATCTTTTTTTAATTCCAGAAATTTCAGGAAGTAACTATGTGAATCCCTCCAAGCTGTAAACATGAGACCAAGTGCTGCCCACAAGAAGGCCCCTGTGCCACCCATGGGCACCGCCAACCTCAGAGGACCCCTGAGCTGCACACTGCTGCTGCCTCAGGGAAGCACCCGTGTCACAGGGCCTCCCGAGGGCCTGGTTTCTGTCACAGCAGCACAGACTACCCAGAGGTATGCTGTACACTGGCAGAGCCAGACACTCCCATGCAATGGTTGCTGGGCCCCTGCGCTGCACATGTGGCTGCCGTGGGGGGAGCAGTGATTATTTTGACAGCAGCTCTGAAGAAACAGGTGCTGACTCTCACGCAGGGTTTCCCTCACCAGAAAGACAACACAAAGGAGCAGGCATGGCTGGGCCCACCACTTCTCTCCTCTGAAGGCAAAAATTCAGAAGCACCAGATGGGAAATTAATTAAAACCCCCGCCCCCTGGGGGGGGGGGCGGGGGGGGGAGGTTCAAACATCAGAGACTCAGATACTCAAATTCCCTTGCTGCTTCCCTCTCTGAAACACGAACCTTCCTCTACAAGCTGGCTTCAGGGAGGCCCTCTGGCTTCTCTTACCCATCAACACACTGCTCCACAGCCAGTGCTGCAGAGGCCCCACACAGCCTCATCTGCACCCATCAGTCTGAAGAGGTTAAAACTCAATTCCATATTCAGCCCTATGTTTATTCCTTCTAAATGCCCTTTTCCTTTCCAGAGAACCGTCAGTAAGGGAAACTGTCTGGGTTCCAAACTCTGCTCAGCATCCTCACAGGGAGAAGACACCCCCACCACAGGAGAAGTTCTGGAGCCCTCCTGCCTGTCACCTGTGGGGGCAGCCACGGCACCTGCCAAGGGAAGCTGCTCTACACCCCCCCCTTTTTTGTGGGGTGGCTTCTCACAACCCATCAAATTATATATATGTGGGTTTTTTTGGTAGAGACAGACTTGCTATATTGCCCAGGCTGTTCTTAAACTCCTGGGCTCAAGAAATCATCCCACCTCAGCTTCCCAAAGTGCTAGGATTAGGGGCGTGAACCACGGCACTTGCCCTTGTATGTATGTATGCATGTATGTACGTGTATGTGTATATATATATATATATATTTTTTTTTTTTTTCTCCTTCCTCCCTCTTTTTAAACATTTTTTTCTTTTAATCCCACCCACCATTACAGAACCTATCACATTTTTTTAAACATCTCTGTGTAGAATTTAAAAGTTCCTGATCCATCAGAATCTGCAAGAATGGAGTCAGGAGCCTCAGAAAAGGAGTCACAGCCACAGGTGGGCAGCTTGGGGACAGGGCTTGTTCCATGGGGCAGCTCCTGAGCCAGGCACTCACCCACAACTAGATGGAGCTCTGTCTCTCAGAAACACGCCTTTTCCCAAACACGGCAGTCCTCGACACGAGATGGGAGGAAATGACATGAAACTTTTAAAGGTATTTTAAAGCCTAGCCTTGTAACAAAACCCCAGGATGCTCTGTTGCCAGCCCTTGGCCCCATGCCCCACAGGAAGCTTCCAAGGGCTGGAGGCGACAAGTGTGAGCCTCTGTTGTGCCGCCGCCTGCCCTGTGATGTGAAAGCAAGCTGGCCTTTCACGGAATGGCCAGTGTTTCACAGACCACCCCTCTGTCCTATAGCATAGCAGGCTGGCATTCATCCTTTGGAATCTATGCTCACCTCAGCGTCTGTTTTGTATGCTCTTTACCTATGGGTTAGTCTGCGGACGGCCCTAAGAAAGATGGCCTCAGCATTAATTTGAAAATGTTCCTGTCAAGAGTCCACCACGTTACTTCATTCTGTAAAGCTTAAGCTTTTAAAAAGTGAAAGGCACATCTCTATGGGCTTTGTGTGCAGGGGCTCCAGGAGAAAGAACAGTGCTCAAAAGGGGTGGGCGTGGGGCCCCAGGCCTTGCAGGCGCCCAGGGCCATAGGCACGGGGACCTTGGAAACAGATACCCAGGGGATTCGCTTCCCAATGACCAATGTCTGCTAAGCTTCAGGCTTTACTGCCGCAGATCACTAAATGCCTATAGTTCTGAAAGGGGTACTTTACATTTCCAGATTCTTTATTTACAGCCCTTTTTTTTTCCTTTTGAGACAGAGTCTCGCTCTGTCTCCAGGCTGGAGTGCAATGGTATGATCGATTCACCACAACCTCCGCCTCCTAGGTTCAAGCAATTCTCCTGCCTCAGCCTCCCAAGTAGCTGGGATTACAGGCATGCACTACCACGCCCAGCTAATTTTTTATGTTCAGTAGAGATGGGGTTTCTCCATGTTGGTGAGGCTGGTCTTGAACTCCCAACCTCAGGTCATCCTCCCGCCTCATCCTCCCAAAGTGCTGGGATTACAGGTGTGAGCCACTGCGCCCAACCCAATTTACAGCCTTATTACAATGTTACAATTTAAAAGAGAGTTTGGTGTTATGGCAAAAAGGTAGCAGGCAGGAAATGCAACAGCGTCTGTGAGCAGGAGCCAATCCCCAGCATGCTGAAGCCGCCTCGGCACCCCCTGTGCCTCCCTGGGCCAGCCTGGCTGGGTGGTGGCTGGGGCAGCTCCTGGCACTAGGACTGCAGGCCGGGTAACAGAATGCTGGGGCACGGCTGCCCGGGTGTTTTGAAAAGGCACCTCCAAGGTTGGTGGACGTCACTATCTAGGAAAGAAAGCCAAGGAGTGCGGCTGGCGCCTCCGGGCAGGGCGGTGAGGGGCGTGTCAGGGCGAGGCAGTCTCACACTCGCAAGGCAGGTTACCTAGCCCTGCTGCCCTCAGTGGGCCAGGTCAGTGTGGCTGGCACTCAGAGCTCGTGAGTCTGCCAGACAATTATTTCGTTCCTGCATGAAAAAACAAATGGAAAAATTACACTTAACCAGGACTTCAAATGATGCCAGCTTCAAATGGCCTCAAGCCTAACAGTACCAGCTGCACAACTAAGTCTAGGTTGGCACTCGAGAGCCCCAGGAGTCCCTGTGTGCAGGGAAACTCCGAGAAACCAGAGGGCAAAAGACTGGGTCAGCTACAGAACCCTGTAAAACAACAGACTCTTTCCTCTCATTATTGGGGTGGTTCAAGCAAAACGTCCAGCACCCTCCCAGCCTCTTTAACAGCCACTGAGAAGGAGGCTGGGGAAAAGCTTTCCAGAGGCAGCTGCCCCCCAGGAGTCTTGGGGGACAGGTCGGGGTGCTGGCCACCATCACGAGCTCTCAACACCAGCACAGGGGCAGGGACTGCCAAGTCCCAGCAGCTTGAGCTGCTGGGCACCTGAGAAACAGGCAGATACTAGAACAGCCACAGGCACCGGCCACCCACTGACAGCCACACAAAGGGCAGAGTGGATGAAAACTCAGCATCTGCGATGGGGAAGGGAGCCAGTGCTTTCAGGCACCAGCCACCAGCTGACAGCCACACAAAGTGCTGAGTGACTGAAAACTCAAAAGGCCTCCATGACGGGGAGGGGAGCCAGTACCGTCAAATGTGAACCTGATGTGTTTGTGAGACCTGGACACCTTCACTAAGTGCTCAAGATTTCAGTGTCAAACGGACAACAGGTTAGTCGTCATGTTAATACAAGTTTGAATACTCTTAAACATTGAACAGCTTAAGTAGACAATAAATTATTAATAATTATAAACTTAGTAGAGGCTAAATCAAACTAATCATACAAACTAGTAACTGGTCAAGCTTCGATAGTACTTGAACAGAATATATTAATTAGGTTACACTATTTTTAAATAGTTTGAGATCATCACTATTCTGAGAATGTTCACGGTGTGAACATACCCATAATTCACGTCATCAGTGGTTAAGCAGAATAGTAAAATACTACTGTCACAACTGTCTGTCTAGAAACAAACATCGAGGCATCCCCAGCCCTCTGCAGGAGCAGGGGCAGAGCGGGGGCTGGGCATGGGTCTGCAGCAGACCTGTCAGCATGGTCCGGGCACCCCAGGACACAACTCGGGGTAGGCTCCTTACTTGGAAGCGATCTTCAGCAGCCTTGCCACCAACGTTAAGGACATTCAGAGAGCTGGCACGCTTCATGCTGCAACCCGGACACGGACATGCAAGGACAAACGGTCAGCACATCGGTCAACCAGCAACAGGAAGCACAAGCAAAGCCCCCTCCAAGGCCTCTGTGACACGGGTTCTCGGGACCTTGCCTTCATCTTGCTTGGGTAACATGGGAGTCCAGGGTCTCACTCTAGTTAGTGCCCAGGAGAAAAGACCACAGTTCTCTGCATCTTTCGCAGTAAAATGCTTCTTTTAAAGTACCATATAGAAACCCAAAGTGTCCTTATATTTGCACTTTTAAAAAGTGGCTCATCTAGACTAGGCGCAGCGGATCAAGCCTGTGTAATCTCAGTGCTTTGGGAGAGGCCAAGACAGGAGGATCGCTTAAGCCCAGGAGTTCAAGACCAGCCCAAGCAACATAGGGAAACCCCATCTCTACAAAAATTAAAAAAAAAAAAAAATTAAGGCTGGGCGTGGTGGCTCACGCCTGTAATCCAAGCACTTTGGAGGCCAAGGCAGGCAGATCACCTGAGGTCAGGAGTTCAAAGACCAGCCTGACCAACATGGTGAAACCCCATCTTTAAAAAAAAAAATTAGCCAGGCATGGCGGCGTCCATCTATAGTCCCAGCTGCTCAGGACTCCATCAGAGAGGGAGGATCGCTTGAGCCCAGGAGGTCAAGGCTGCAGTGAGCCGTGATCGCACCACTGCACTCCAGCCTGGGTGACAGGGCAAGACCCTGTCTCTCTTTAGAAAGAAAAAAAAAAAAAGGTGAACTATCTGGGAGCAGAGAGGCTCTGCCTTCTGTCTGATGATTTTCAGGAAGGGAGTTCAATGGCTCATGTCAGATTCATCACCATTAAGGGATCATGAAGAGATACTCAAAGTTCACTGCTAAAAGAAGATGCATAAATATACTATTTTTTACCTCTTTCTATATTAAAAGCAGGGAAAACAACTTTATTGTTAGTAAAATAAACTCTGAAGCCAGTATTTCTCTACTTAGACACCAAAAATTAAAGAAATGGCTCTACATTTAAAGAAATACAGGAATTTATACATATATTTACTTTTCCTCCCATCGGATATCTTGAAAATACCTGATGAAATAGCCTATAAATTATCTGTAACTTAAATGATGGACAGTCATAAAATGACTATCATTGTTCACCACCACCATGGATGCCTCTGAACATAAACTCACCTGACGTTTTAAAACTAAAGCAACCAATACTGAGGGTTACTTAAATTCCGAACGTGAACTGCATGCAACATGGACAGCACACATCAGCATGGCAGTTCCCAGGCAAGCCAAGGACGATGGCTGTGAGGCTGGGGCACAGGCTTGAAGGGTGACAGGGACGGCCTCACACAGGACGCTGGGATGGGGCTGGGAGCCCAGAGCACCCGCCCATGTGTCAGCAGTGCTATGAGCACAGCACCTGGCACATGGCAGACACTCAGCCAGCCCCTGCTGAACAACTGCACCAAAAGCAAAGACCTGAACTTCCTTATCCCCAAGCAAAACCCATCCCCAAAATGTCTCAACCAAGACAAAACAAAAACATCCCAATGAAGCTTGCACAAACACTGCTGAAGTCTGAAACAGGTTTTTCTCTACCTAGAATTACTCAAGAACAAAGTATAAAATCAAACCAAATCACAAGTAAATTATCATCTGACATACTCAATTATTCTTGCTCTTGTTTAAGTGGCCATTAACTCTTTTCTTTGAGATGAAGTTTCGCTCTATCACCCAGGCTGGAGTGCAGTGGTGTGATCTCGGCTGACTGCAACCTCTGCCCTACCCCAAGATCCAGTGTTCTCCTGCCTTAGCCTCCCAAGTAGCTGGGATTATAGCCGCCTGCCACCAAGCCTGGCTAATTTTTGTATTTTTAGTAGAGAGAGAGTTTCACCACCTTGGCTAGGCTGGTCTCAAAGTCATGACCTCAAGTGATCCACCCACCTCGGCCTCCCAAAGTACTGGGATTACAGGCGTGAGCTACCATGCCCGGCCATCATTAACTTAAAAAAGAGCTACACAAACCTCCCTCAAACTCCCTTTTACGAAAGGATAGAACAATTTAACATCTCTTCCTACCTCTCCCTCGAATTGCCTCCTTTGAACACGTGGCTTAGAAACCTTTTAGTACAGCAACTGTTAGGAGTCAGGCCAAACAGCAAACTGCAAACACCCTGGTCCTGCTACATCCAGCTCAGTGATTCTCAAAAAGTGACCTGGGGCCAGCAGCCGCAGCACTGTGGGAACTTGTGTGAACCGCAAATTCCGAGGATCAGGCACTCAGGAATTGGAAACTCAGGGGTGGGGCCTCGAGTCTCTGTCCAAACTAACCCCCCAAAAGATGTCTGAGACTACCGTCTAGCTGATAAAAACAGTTACTTCTATTTGGAAAGATTATTCAGGTGTACGTATTTTATGGGATGCAATTTCCAAAGTCACTTAGAAAACATTAGTCCGTGCAAGTGTGTGCACCTATGTCACATGCTTCAGGCTAGCAGTGCTGTAGCCCCGTGAACACTGACCACAGTTCTAACACCAGGGGACTGGTCACACACTGCTACATTTTTATCATGGCAAAGACAGAAAACACGAAACAGCAGAACAACTCTGAGAGCTGTCATGTGGGAATTGTGGTCCAAGCTACAACATTACAGCACCAGAACCTCTACACTTACAAGGCTTCAGAACTTAAGTACCTGAAACAACCAGTGTCTCCTCCAGGAATTAAATCATGTCCAGAATGCTCTCTGTGGGACATGATACAATTCCTGTAGGGGATCTGAGCGCCCTGCATGACTCATCCAATCATTCCAAGGAAGGGACACCAAATAGTCACACAGCACTGCTCAGACCCTCTAAATGCAGTACGAAGAAATGTGTAATCTTTCACAATTCATCAAGAGGCAGTAGTAACCTATAACATTTTGGTTCTGGAAATCTGTAAACATTATAAAATAAGAGCATTATTCCAAAGCCAATTTAGAACCTATTCCCCTCACCCCCCAAATAAAAGTTCATTTGTTTCATCATAGACAATTTGCTGCTAAATCCACATAAACTTCCAGAAGTCTAGTCTTCAAATCCTGGGAGTTTTCAGAGTGAACATTCATGGGGCCTCTAAAACTCCCTCTCCAGAAACAGGCTGGAAAATAGTTATGAGAATCTCCTTACAAAAGCCAGGTCACTACACTTGCCTCAGGCCTGCACCTGTCTCACAGCCTTGAAGAGAAGTCTCCATCCACAATGGAGACTCCCACGGGGACACAAAGCGGACAAGAGGGCGAGCCCAACCACCCAGGGGCTGGGCTATCTCTGCCCACCCCGTACCTGGGTTGTGTGAGGCAGGAGGTCTAAGGGCTTAAGTTGTCAGGGACACTGAGAGGGATAAAAGTGGACATATATAGAAATAGTTTTTAAAAGACAAAATAGGCAGGGCACAGTGGTTCACGCCTGTAATCTCAGCACTTTGAGAGGGTGAGGCGGGTGGATCACCAGAGGTCAGGAGTTTGAGACCAGCCTGGTCAACGTGGTGAAACCCCATCTATACTAAAAATACAAAACTTAGCCCGGCATGGTGGGACACACCTGTAATCCCAGCTACTCGGGAGGCTGAGGCAGGAGAATCATTTGAACTCAGGGGGTGGAGGTTCCAGTGAGCTGAAATTGTGTGACTGCACTCCAGCCTGGGCAATAAGAGTGAAGAGCAACACTCTGTCCCCTCCCCGACCCCCTCAAAAAAAAAAAACCCAAAATGACAAAACAAAACAACTGATCAGGCATCTAACTTTAATAATTCCAATATGTTCTCCTGAAGAACTCAGTTTCGCCATCTGGAGATGATCAGACTTCCTACTCACAGAACCTGTAGTGGGATCACTTGTAAAATAGTTTTACTAGGAATCACTCTTTAAAAAGTTGCTACCATTTAGAAAGTCAAAGTTATACAGAATGGCTGGCAAAAGCCTGCCTCATGAGAAATATGCCCAAGCCAGGAGCAGCTGCCCAGAGGTGACCCTGGACACCGTGGCAGGGGCAATCTGTCAACTTTGTGCACCATATTAAAAACAAAGGGCCGGGCGCGGTGGCTCAAGCCTGTAATCCCAGCACTTTGGGAGGCTGAGGCGGGTGGATCACGAGGTCAAGAGATCGAGACCATCCTGGTCAACATGGTGAAACCCCGTCTCTACTAAAACTACAAAAAATTAGCTGGGCATGGTGGCGCGTGCCTGTAGTCCCAGCTACTCAGGAGGCTGAGGCAGGAGAATTGCCTGAACCCAGGAGGCGGAGGTTGCGGTGAGCCGAGATCGCGCCATTGCACTCCAGCCTGGGTAACATGAGTGAAACTCCGTCTCAAAAAAAAAACAACAAACAAAAAAACAAAGGGCAACCTAAGAACCAAATTACCTGACAATTTAAATGTTACTTTTCAAAAGACTCTAAGATGCATGACTCACATCTTTTTTTGAACATATGAAAAACCTAAGGTTTTGAAAATCTCCTTATAATAAAGTCTTAAAAGTTCTGATGCTATTTGAAACCATTTTTCTCCCTATTATAATACTGTATGAGATTTAATATAGTCGTAGCTAACATCTGATTTTAAAAGATTAAAATTTTTAAATAATTTAAACTAATGCTAATTTTAAAAACAAATAATGCACATCTAGAGTAAACAAATTCAAAATGCTCAATGTTTTAATATAAACTCTGACATTTCACTGCTAAGGCTTTCTTAGAATGTGACAGAATCAAAAAATTCCGTATTTTCTTTTAAAGGTATTAGCTCTTTAGCCACTAACAGGAAGTTACCCAATTATTTCTCAACCTATCCTGGGAAAAACCTAGGTGGCAACTATGAAACCCCCCCAGTGTGAGAATACAGGAACCACTGGAGTGTCTTTTCTGAGGTCTGTGGGTGAGAAAGGCTGTGCTAGCAGAAGCGGCCCCTCGGCCGGCGTGCAGGGGAGTCAGGAGAGCTGGAAGAGATAGTTACCCGGGGTTCTTTGGCTCACTCTCTCGTGAACTTCCTCCCTTCAGCTTCCTAACCAGCTTCTCACTGCTGCGTCTAATGGAAGCCCGGAGTTTGCTAAAGGAACCACTGCGTTTTAAAGATCCAGTGCCATCCTGAAAAAAACGTGAACAAACATGAAGCTGCAGGTGGTTCTCCCTCCCTCCCACAAGAGCCACACCGGGTGCAAGTAAGGGCTCCACCAAGGCCGCCCTGCTCGCCAGCAGCTCACTGCTGACAGAGTCTTGCAGAAGCCACCAATTACCATGTACTTTAACTGGAACTTATCCATTTTTAATTTCATTAAAGATAATCCAGTGATCATGAAAACCTTTGGACATAAGGAAGCTCTTGTTACAAACAAAAGTGATCACATCCCAAAAGCAACGTGAATCCTACTGCAATTTTGAGACAAAGCCAGCACACAAGTCTTTAACTTTCCTAGAAAATTAAAGCAGTTTCTAGGAATATCACCAAAATTGATTTCCACATTTAATAGACATGTAAAAGCATGTGGACAAGTAACACAGTAGAGGACCCAAACCATTTGGATCTGACAGAGGCCCTTCCTTTTAACAGTTTTGTCTAAGTGCAGTAGTTGGTGAGGTACTGTTTCCTTCAGTAAATTTTACAGAACAGTTTCATTAAATGTTAACTATAAAGGTGGTTGGAAAATTAAATAAAATGCTCATTCTATGCAAATAACTAAAAATCCTCAGACAACCTTGTAGGGAGGTGAGAGTGGCCAGCTCTCATCTTAATTGATTCAGGTATTAATAAGTGAAATACTTGGCAGTATCTGAACATGATAATTAAAAACACAGAGTAAAGAAAATGTGCATACGGCAACATTTATTCTCGGAAGAAACTCCTTGGTGAGATGAACAGTCACCCCATGACCCTCAGCAGCTGCGCCATGCGGCGTTTCATGGATAGAGTGAGAAGTTCTACCAAGCAGACAGACGCAAGACACAGGTCAGTCGGAGTGAGTTTATTAGAAGTTAGAAAGACACAAATACACAAATCACTGAGCACTTCAAGATTAGTAGAGAAAAGCAGAATGCCCAAATTTCACACAGACTACACGGCAAATGCTACTGGGGCGTATCCTAGGGAGACCCGGAGTCTGCTCGGGGCCCCCAGGGCTCTAAGTACCACGGAGCACGTGCGGCACATGCCTTGCTCTAAGGCTTAGTTACGTCAACAGGTCACCGTCATGCCATTGCAACAACACCTTGTGTGACACTTAACTACCTGTTATCAGAGTGAACAGCTATCGCTCTTAATTTTTAAAGTCGTGTATTACATAGTAAATGGATTTTATTAATACAATTTATATTACTAAGTACATATCTGGCAAAGCTACATGTATACAGAAATCAGGAACCCCCCCCCAAAAAGGACAGCAGCACCGAAAGGAATGGTCAGTCACAGAGAGGTGCAGCTCTGACAAGATCCTAGGGGGCTGCTAGACACAGCGGGCAGCACTGGAGAGAGAAGGGAAGCTGTGGGAGGCGCCACCCATCATGCAGGAGACAGTGTGAGAGTCACGGGCGGCTAGGCCTGTCAGACAGAAAGGAGAGAGAAAACCCACGTGAAACCGCAGTGAGGAAAGGCAACGGGCCCTACATAACACAGCCTGGCTTACAGTATTTCTAGGTCACAAGTCTCAGCAGCCTTCTGAGTGGCTTTAGGACTGGGATGACCTTCTGCCTGCTTCTACCAGCCCAGCATAAAGCAGGTGCCAGGCCTCAGGGTGCATTTCACAGAATCCAGACTGGTCCATTCCCAATGGTCATCAAAGTAAATTTCAACACTTTACAGATTAGCAATGTGTTAGAAATCTCCTTGACACTTAGTGTAAAAGGCTTTACAAGTAACTGTACGTAAGGAGATTATGCAATGAAAAACATAGGGACCACAATAAAGGCTACAATACGGTATGACTTTCATTCTCTTAAAGACACATTGTAGACATTTCAGAAACTTTAGGGAACCACAGACTTTAAAAGTCTACAGCACATTTTAAACATGCAGTTGATAATCCAAAAGAAAATGAATTCCACAGGCAGCACTGCGTCCTGGGTCCTGCCAGATTGGAAAGCCGACGTCTCGACAGAGGCACCAGACAGCAGGGCCTGCGCCCCGCCCGCTCGGACTCACCATGGGACGCTGAGCAAGTCATTTAACCAGCCCGAGCTTCATTTTTCTCATCTTTAAAATGGAAAAATAACACTTGTTACCAACACCTCAAAAATCTTGGGAGGACAAGAAAATTACAAGTTTTTGCTGCTCTTCAGAAAAAGGATGCTAAAATGCTACCACCGCATCAAGTGTGCAGCCCTTGCTGTTCATTCAAAACTCAGTGCTACACTACAGATACTGTTATTTATAATACACCTGAAATACTTGGCGGAACACGGAAGACTCATTTCACTCAGATTTCAAAAGTATTTCATGTGACACACATACACACGCGTGCGCGCTCCCAGGAGTCCCAGAATTGGGGTCCGGCCCAGCTGCCTCCTCCTCCCTGAGCCTCTGCAGACCCTGACCAACACCTAGGACTGGTAATGGAGTAGGTGTGCCCCACTCTGGGTCAGTCTGCCCACTTCCCTGCACTTGCCACCTGAACACGTTGGCCTTGAAAACCAGGGTAAGGCCAGCAGCTGCCCTACCCCAGGCAGATTTCCACTCAACTGGACGTCAGGGTCTGGGAGGATTCACTGCATTCTAACGCCTTAAGAAATGTCTACCTCTTTATATTGCTGGGAAAGAATATTCACATTACAAAGGTGGGTTGGGTTATCTGAACAGGATTAACAGTATAATGTATTCACAGTTTAAAAATAGGCAGTCATTATGTATAGCAGAATTTCATATAATTTGGTGTTTTTTAAGTTTATTTTTGGCATACTTTAGTTGTCTTACTACCGTAATTTTTTTTTTTTTTTAAGATGGAGTCTGGCTCTGTCACCCAGGTGGTGTGCCACGACCTTGGCTCACTGCAACCTCTACCTTACTGGGTTCAAGCGATTCCCTGGCTCAGCCACTTGAGTAGCTGGGATTACAGGCGTGCACAACCACACCTGGCTGATTTTTGTATTTTTTGTAGAGATGAGGTTTCACCATGTTGGCCAGGCTGGTCTCAAACTCTTGACCTCAAGCGATCCACCCGCCTCAGCCTCCCAGTGCTGGGATTACAGACATGAGCCACTACACCCAGCCCTTAGTGTAACTTTTTAAAAATAAAAATTCATCATTTCTAACAATATATTCCATTCCCCAATAATCCTAGGTAAGAATGTAGTATATCAGAAACATGTAGAAATCTTCACATGGGGGCAAGACAGAGGGGGGCTGCTTCAAAAGTCCACAGCAGAGCTGGTGACTTACAGACAGACAAAGGTCTGCAGCCAGGAGACTGACCTCGGGAACTCAGGCTTCACCTAGGATGTAGGATGTGTGATGCAGCTGTGTGTGTCTCATGGGACCACTGTAAAGACAACTGCTTAATGAAGAGACAGCCCAAGGGACTCCCACATCCCAACGGGGACCTGGTGCTGCTGACTGACACATGCACATCACACCATGAACACGAAGTCACACGGACCGTGGTTATAGGAGGCTCAGTTTTATCCAGAAAAGGATTTATGTGTGCACAAAGCAGCTGCACTTTCAGAGGCAAGACGATGAGAGAGAGCCAACTGAGACTCACAGCAACAGCGGCTGCCAGATGTGCACACATCACATGAAAACGAGGTCACAGAAGTGCCGCTGTTCAGTAGTTTAATCACAGACCCTGTGGTGTGTACCTAAAGAAGAGAATTGGATGGGTGCGGTGGCTCACGCCTGTAATCCCAGCACTTTGGGAGGCTGAGGCGGGTGGATCATGAGGTCAGGAGTTTGAGACCAGCCTGGCCAATATGGTAAAACCCTGTCTCTACTAAAAATACAAAAAACTAGCCGGGCGTGGTGGCCTGCACCTGTAGTCCCAGCTACTCGGGAGGCTGAGGCAGGAGAATCACCTGAACCTGGAAGACAGGGGTTGCAGTGAGCCAAGATCGCACCACTGCACTCCAGCCTGGGCGACAGAGCAATACTTCATCTCAACAAAACAAAATAAAACAGACGAGAACTGCACTTCCTTGAACGGACCACCCTCCAGGTCGAGACTTTGATCCAGACGCTCCCTGCACATTACTAGCATCTGTCACCACCTGCCTGCCTTCTCAGTTCTGTGTGACACCAACGCCCAGGGCCACAGGGGACAATTATTAACAAACTTGCCCTTTCTTGGACCATGTAACTCTGTTTTAAATGTTACTTACGAATACTGAGAAAAACTGAGCCCAATATCTGGTGTATGTGGTTATTATAACTTAATCAAAAGCTGTCACATTCATTCCCTGCAGTCACTTCTACTGAAGCTGTGACTGCCAAACGGGAGCACAATGTATTTGCCTATGGTAGTAGTTTCCAACATTTAAAAAAGCATAAAAATGCCTTTTGGGCTGAGGCAGGAGAATCACTGGAACTTGGAAGGCAAAGTTGCAGTGAGCTAAGATTGTGCCACCTAACTCCAGCCTGGGCAATGGAGTGAGACTCTGTCTCAAAAAAAAAAAATAACACACACACACACACACACACACACACACACACACACCCAGGCATGGTGGCTCACACCTGTAATCTCTCTCTCTCTCTGTCACACACACACACACACACCCCCCCAGGCATGGTGGCTCACACCTGTAATCTCTCTCTCTCTCTGTCACACACACACACACACAC
>NW_022437110.1:2046666-2083809 GCF_009761245.1 Sapajus apella
CACACACACACACACACACACACACACACACACACACACACACCCAGGCATGGTGGCTCACGCCTGTAATCCCAGCACTTTGGGAGCCTGAGGCAGGTGGATCACCTGAGGTCAGGAATTTGAGACCAGCCTGGCCAACATGGTGAAACCCTATCTCTACCAAAAATACAAAACATTGCCTGGGATGGTGGTGGGCATCTGTAATCCCAGCTACTAGGGAGGCTGAGGCAGGAGAATTGCTTGAACCCGGGAGACAGAGGTTGCAGTGAGCCGAGATCACGCCATTGCACTCTAGCCTGGGCAACAAGAGCAAAACTCCATCTCCAAAATAAATAAATAAATAAATAAATAAATAAATAAAATCAAAATCACATGTTCTCCTTATAAATATATAACAAATTATTCTAATAAAACAAACAAGAACAATAAAGCTACCTTTATAAAACCCAAAATTTGAAATCTGATGTTATAGATAACAGGCATAATTGTTTGCTTGGTTTTTTCTTTTTTGAGACAGTCTTGCTCTGTCACCCAGGCTGGAGTGCAGTGGCATGATCTTGGCTCACTGCAACCTCTGCTTCCTGGGTTTAAGGGAGTCCCCTGCCTCAGCCTCCCAAGTAGCTGGGATCACAGGCGCCCGCTACCACACCCAGTTAATTTTTGTATTTTTAGTAGAGACAGAGTTTTGCTATGTTGGCCAGGCTCGTCTCAAACTCCAAACCTCAAATGATCCACCCACCTGGAAAAGTAGTGGGACTACAGGCATCAGCCACTGCACCCGGCCACAGGTATAGTCTTAACATCTACCTCAACACCTAATTTATTTCTGTTTTGTCTTGATTATATAATACTGATAAAATTCTTGATGCACGAAGTAAGTGGCTACAGTGGTAACAGTTTGCTTTGCAATCTCAGGGAAATCTTCACTTACAGAAATAGCAAGAGAAACTTTGTTCTAACAACCATATAAAGACAAACTAATGTGCTGACGTGCACTGTGTTACTATCTAAATCAAACAACATTTAAAATGGGCCCCTTTTAGTGCCTCTAATTATCCCTCAATAAAGTTGATTAAAAATTAATACCTTTGTGTATACTGCCCTCGCTGCCTTTTAAAAAATAAGAAAGGTGTAGAGCCAGGAGCAGTGGCTCACACCTGTAATCCTAGCACTTTGGGAGGCTGAGGTGGGTGGATCACCTGAGGTCAGGAGTTCAAGACCAGCCTGGCCATCATGGTGAAACCCCATCTTAAAAAATATATATATATTAAAAATAAAATAAGAAACGTGTAATTTGAAAATAAAATCAAAAGTTGGTGGAGTTCAGCATTCTGCCTTCTCAGAACCTTAAAAGTTGTGGGGAGATCAGGATGGGACCCAAGGCCTTCCTGTGAAGATTCTCAGGCAGCCTCAGCTGCCCGCCCAGTGAATTCACTCGCTTTATCTAAGACTCCGTCTGAAGAGGAGGCTGCCTCCATGCACTAAGTGAGTTTAGGAACCACCGCACTGGACAATTTAAAACTCAGACTGTTTTGGTAGATCACCCGTAGCCAATGCACCCTGGGGTTAATTCTATCAAAGCTGCAGAGCTACCAAGTATACTGCTCAGAAAAGGGATACATCAGAAACACAGCCTGCGCATGGCCTATATAATCAAGTGTCCAAAGTGAGAAAGGAAGCACAGAAGGAGGAAATCAGGAGGCATGCAGAGAAGCAGCTGCTTTCACCTACAGCAGCGGCACTTCCAGCCGGCGGGCCTCATGGGACGCCCGCCCATGAATCCCCTGCAGTGGATGCAAGCAGTTCTCCTTCATCTCCGAGTCCATCTTTAAGATGACAACAGAGCTCTGAATTGTGACAATTTTATCATCAGATGATTTCATGTCAACATGGACCTAGAAATACTGTCTCAAGAGAAAGTTCCTCCAGAACTTCATTCAAGAGGTCACCATCTGCACCCTGGCCCGTAGAGCCTAGATAAAGGACTTGCCCTTCTATACAAAGCATGCAGGTAAACAGCAACCAAGAGAAGAGTACAGTACACAGTTCTGACAGGATGCGGGCAAGAGTGAAGCCTGCGAGTCAGTATTTCAGTTTTAGACCACTGCCCAACTAGGGTTGAGTGGGCAAAGCAGATGCTGATTGGTTGTCTTGGCACAGGAAAAAAAAACAAAGCAAGAAAGCTGTCAGATAAAAACAAAGAGAATGTTCTCCCTCAAATTTTGGCTACTAACATTTTTTATAAAATATTTATTTAGAATGCTAGCTCCTACCAAATTGCTACAGCTATAGAAAATCCTAAAGAATAAAAGGATTCAGAAACTAAGACACATTATAAGAAAGCCCAAAACTATATTTGTTTGGGGCAGAACATCTGTATAATTATAACTAACCAAACTGCACTATGGCAACTTCAGAAAAACTGTGCCCCCAGATTAGTCAAATTCCGCCTTCAGCTCTCCCTGACAAAAGCAAAATACCAAAGACACCAGCTTGATGTATTAAAAAATAAATCCATGTGTTAAAAAATTCACTGGAGAAAAAATGTCCAGAAGGCTACGTGGCCTTTGGCAGCCACTGGATAAACGGCAGTGGTTAGGAATTTCCAGGGGCAAACCAGAAAAACGCAGAGGGGGTGCCTGTGCAGCCTCTCAGCACACAGCGGGCTGGTGACCTTGAAGAGCCCCAAAGCCCTGGACACCCTCTCAGGGGAAATGCAGGGCGCTCAGGACTGAGGCACAACATCAAGAGAGCAGCCACCTAAGCTGTTGTTTCTGACCTGTTCTTTTCTAAAAACAATTCCACTTAAACAGCATCTCCCTTTAACGTACCTCAACCCATTCTAACAAAATCTAGAGGAGCCTGGTCAGTGAAGTTAGGAGCACTGCAGTTAGCAATGAATGGGTGAGTTAACAAAGCGAGTTAGTTATCTGCCACACTGATCCCGATATTAAAATGAAACCAGATAGGGATCATGCTTTAAATAGCCAGGACACTCAATCAGCATTTTAGTGCTCAAAGTTAAGCCAAACAGCTTTCATGGATTCCTGAGAAGAAAATTACCACTTTAAACAAATAACAGACTTCGAGTATTAGCAGAAGTGAAGAACTTACAGAAAGCTTAACTGGCACTTAATTTGAGAAAAGCAGAAGGTCTAGCACATGAGACAGGAGGAAGGCCTGGCAAGCGCCACTGGGGGGTGCCTCCCGGAGCACGTGCCCACTGTGTACTGTACTTACCCCGTTCCACTCTACGCTCATACTCACTTCCTCCCCTCCGTCAGGGCCACTCTCGTACTTGACCACGTCCACGTTGAGGCTCTCGCGGCTCCTGCGCTTCTCCATGTTCTCAGGGTCATTGAGCACTTCCGCCACCCTCTGTTTGTGAACATTGTCAAGACCCTGTGAGCCAGGCAGGGGAAAACGGTTTGACCCATTAGCACTTAAGATTTTCTTAGTTATTTCTGAGATACTTCAACTTTGCTAGAAAAAAAAATACCAGTTCTTAATCTCTGAAGGGGGAAAAAATCAGAACAGTGGTTCCTTGGAGGGGGTGAGGGTCAAAGCAGGGAACTGGAGAGAAACACGAAGGACCCCTTAGGGATACAGTGACGGGGCTTGGGTTGCACAGCGTGTGTGCCTGTGTTCAATTCTTCTGGGTCTATATCTAGGACTGGAATGGCTAGGTCATGTGGTGATTCTGAGTTTAACTTTTAGATAAGCTATCAAACTTCACAGTGGCTGTATTTTACATTCCCAGCAGCAAGACATGAGGGTTCAGTGGCGCAATCTCGGCTGACTCTCCACATCCTCACCAACATCGGTTATTTTCCATTTGTTTTATTTATTTTTTTATTTATTATTATATTTTTATTTTTTGAGATGGAGTCTCTCTCCGTCGCCCAAGCTGGAGTGCAGTGGCATAATTTTGGCTCACTACAATCTCTACCTCCCAGGCTTAAGCAATTCTCCTGCCTCAGCCTCCTGAGTAGCTGGGATTACAGGTGAGCACCACTACACCTTGCTAATTTTTGTTTTTTTTTGTTGTTGTTTTTTTTTTTTTTTTTTGAGACAGAGTTTCACTCTCGTTACCCAGGCTGGAGTGCAATGGCGTGATCTCGGCTCACCGCAACCTCCGCCTCCTGGGTTCAGGCAATTCTCCTGCCTCAACCTCCTCAGTAGCTGGGATTACAGGCATGCGCCACCATGCCCAGCTAATGTTTTTGTATTTTCAGTAGAGATGGGGTTTCACCATGTTGACCAGGATGGTCTCGATCTCTTGACCTCGTGATCCACCCGCCTCGGCCTCCCAAAGTGCTGGGATTACAGGCTTGAGCCACCGCGTCCAGCCTAATTTTTGTATTTTTAGTAGAGACAGAGTTTCACCATGTTGGTCAGGTTGGTCTCGAACTCCTGACCTCGTGATCCGCCCACCTCGGCCTCCCAAAGTGCTGAGATTACAGGCCTAAGCCACCACGCCCAGCATGTTTTATTTTTTATAATAGCCATTCTAGTGAGTATGCTGTAGTATCTCACTGTGATTTCAGTTAACATTTCCATAATGACTAAAGATGTTGAGTATCTTTTCATGTGCTTGTTGGCCATCTGTATATTATCTTCAAAAAAATGTCTATTCAGGTCCTTTACTCATTTTTTTTTTCTTTGAGACAGTCTCACTCATTCTTCCAGACTGGAGTGCCGTGGTGTCATCTCAGCTCACTGTAACCTCGACCTCCTGGGCTCAAGCGATCCTCCCACCTCAGACTCCCAAACAGTTGGGACCACAGGCATGGGCCAACACACCCGGCTAATTTTCTTTTGATTTTGTAGAGACAAAGTATCACTGTGTCGCCCCGGCTGGTTTTGTACTCCTGAGCTCAAGAGATCCTCCTGCCTCAGCTTTCCCAAGTGTTGGAATTACACGTGCTCACCACCATGCCCAGTCCCTTTCACTTTCTTGATGATGTCCTTAGATGCACAAGAGTTTTTAACATTGGTGAATCCAACAGATCTAGTTTGTATTTTGCTGTTCATGCTTTTGGGGTCATATTCATGCTCTCTTATTTTTAATTTTTTTTTTAATTTTTGAGACAAAGTCTCACTCTGTCACCCAGGCTGGGGTACAAGGGTGCAATCTCAGCTAACTGCAACCTCTGCCTCCCAGGTTCAAGCAACTCTCCTGCCTTAGCCTCCCGAGTAACTGGACTATAGGCACGCAACACTGCACCCGGCTAATTTTTGTATTTTTAGTAGAGATGGTATTTTGCCATGCTAACCAGGCTCATCTTGAACTCCTGACATCAGGCAATCTCCCCACCTTGGCCTCCCAAAATGCTGGGATTACGATTTTTTTTATTTTTATTTTTTGAGATGGGAGTCTTACTCTGGCATCCAGGCTGGAGTTCAGTGGTGCAATCTCAGCTGACTGCATCCTCTGCCTCCCAGGTTCAAGTGATTCTCCTGTCTCGGCCTCCCAAGTAGCTGGGACTACACGTGTCCATCATAATGCCTAACTTATTTTTGTATTTTTAGTAGAGACGGGGTTTCATCATGTTGGCCAGGATGGTCTCGATCTCCTGACCTCAGGTGATCCACCCGCCTCGGCCTCCCAAAGTGCTAGGATTACAGGTGTGAGCCACTGTGCCCGGCCTCATGCTCTTTTAAACAGTATAACTTTATTTGTTCAAACTAAAATATCTGACATTTTCTATTTCTAAATCAAGTTTTTAATAAAAGTCACGTAAATGAGAACCATTAAATTCAAAGTTCCCACAGGCTGGTTAAGGACACAAGTATGACTGACCTGTTTACGAGACCTCATGGCAGCTTCTTCTAATGTTTCTGCAGCTTCAAATTTGCCTTGACGTCTATAAAGTGCCCCAAGGTTTTTTAGAGTGGTTGTAACAGTTGGACTGTAAGAAAGCACATGACACACAGAACTATTACATATAAGCTTTGGAACAAGCTCTACCAACAGCACATAATCCAGAGGACTAAAAGGCTGATGTTTTGGCTTGAATATATTTTAACTTTCTCTCATACTTTTTTGAAACTATTGAATTCTGAAGAGTTCTTCCATCTCAAGCAGCTCTGCTTCCCATGACCTGGCCCTTCCTGTAAACAGCCCCCGTAGGCCAGGCTAACACCACACTCCATCCAGGCTGAGGTGGCACTCACAGACCACTGGCCACTCTGTCAACAGAAATATGTGGCCAGGTCTGTGTGGTGATCAGCACGCTTTCCCTGGAGACAGAGCTCGGTCTGTGCCGGCAGCAATGAGGAACGGTGCTTTGAATGTTGCTGCTCACATGCTCCCATCTCCCCACAAGTACAGGGGAGAATAGAGCAAAGCACAATGTCCCTATCAGTGGGCAGTAAGGGCAGAGAATAAATGCTTCATGTACCAGGGAAGCAATACATAGCAGACGGCAGAGAGGACAGCTATGTTTCTATGTTCTTTTTTATTTTTCAAACTGCATCATTGGGCTTGATGTTTCTGCATTCTTGATAGAGAAGACTTACTAAAAAAAAGTATAAATAAACCCAGATTCCGTTTAGCACAGGTAAGTACTTTGAGAGATTTCTTTTCCCTTTCTTACAATAGGCATTTTGGGTACAGAAATAAAGAAGCTATCTTCTATGTCTCTAAAACAATTAATCTATGACAAGTGCTATGGGAACCCTGGAAAGGGTTCAGAGAGTTTTCTGAAAATAGATGAATGGTAGGCTGAGTTTTAAAGGATGAGGAAAGTTAAGGGTGGAAAGACAGCCACTCAGACCCAGGGACAGCAGCCATCACAGAGGCCAGTCTGCACAGGCTCAAGACACAAGGCTCTCGGGCTGGCCGCAGAGGGGCCTACACGTCCCTTTGCAGAGGACAAGGCCCCAAGGGCTGTGAGGAAAGGGAGTATGTATGGATCTGTGTCCCCACCGCTGTGTGTAACAGGCTGGCTTTCCCAGACCTGCTGGCATGCTTGCCATGAGTTTGCTGTATGGTTTTTGCCATTAAATAAAAGTAGAAAGATGGAATCTAACCTCTCAAAGGCAAATTGTGGCTCCACTTTCACCCTGGTAATGAGACGTTGAGCACAAAACTGGTAACCAATGTTGCGCTTCCAGCTAATTTTCCCAGGAGGACCCATGCTGGGATATTCATTCTCTTTGTCTCACACCCTACAGGAACCCAGTTGCGGGGGATATCCCCCTGAAAACTGTACTTGGCCAAATACTGATTTCTTTGGATTAGAGAACTACAACTCCCCCTGGTCCTGAACCAGTATTTCCCTTTTGCAGCTGCTCAGTAGTTAAAAACAAAGCTAAATGTTCTGGGATGTTCTAGTGTTCCTTGGGTCCCGGTGGCAAGTATGGGCTTTCTGCAGAGCACAACCGGCCTCGTGTGCTTTGGAGACAGTTCACTGCACTTGGAAGGGACTGGCCTGGGTTACATTATCTAAACATCCTAGGATTGCTGCGGGTCAGCAGTCTTCACTGGAGAAAAAGACCTTGAATCTGGGTGGTGTGCATACAACAGCAGGAAGACAGAAATAGCAAGAGGAGCATGAAATACTCTGTAGGGAGCAAGCTCTTTCTCTTGACTATTGGCTTGCCAAAGCAGAGTCTCATAATAAAAGAAGAGTGGAAATGATTAAAGAAGAGACAGGCAATGAAATCAAGAAAAAAAATGGAAAGGAAAACAACCCAAAGCATTGAAGGATTAAAACGGTACTATTTGGTTCCTGACAGGTGAAACACATAGAAAGGCACAAACATCGAACAGGACAGGCAAGAGAATTTAAGAACAAATCATTTGGACAAGTACTATGACTCCCCCAATGAAACAACTTTATCAAAAATCATACCAGAAGGGCATGGCACCCAGAACACACAGAGAAGAAAGCAGGTAAATGAGAGGGAACAGATGCAAATTAACGATCACCAGGAACACAGGATTCGAGGGAGAGAACTTACAGAGCAAAGACTCAAGGAAAGAATCTTAAGAAGCCAGAGCGACCTACCAAAACAAGACACATGATAAAGAAGGAAATGAAGGAGTTTGAGTTATTTTGTATCCTCTTTTGCAGCCAGGCAGTAGAAGTCAGACTAAAGTGAATATTCTTATAGAACAGTCTCAGTATGGAGAGAAAGTGAATACAATTATGAAACCATATCAAAGAAAATTCTTGACCATGCCACCGTTTTTAAGAAATCAAACAGGAAAAATAAGAGATTAAAGTTTCAATGCTGTTACAGTAAAATCCTGTCTCTTAAGTGAACCTTTTTTAAATGCTCGTTCTTCTCTCCCCAGGGTTCAGAGGAGATTCCCATTTATGTTAGATACAGATATATCTGATATATAAGATAGTTCTGGATTGAAAATTAGCTTAACTATTTTTAGTTGACTGGCATTTGCTCAAGTTGCATATCCTTTCTAATGTTCAGTGTCCTCATCTTTAAAGTGGCAATGATATTTGATAGCATTTTGGAAGGACCATTGTTTTTGTGAAGTGTAGGTATGTATTAGTTGTTTCATAAATGTTAGTTTCCCCACTTGGGAAGAACAGGGTTGGGCAATAGTGGTGAATAAAGAATTGTTCTAAAAAAAGAAAAAAAAAAAATTAAGGGCCAGGTGTGGTGGCTCATGCCCGTAATCCCAACACTTTGGGAGGCCAAGGCGGGTGGATCACCTGAAGTCAGAAGTTCACAACCAGCCTGACCAACATGGAGAAACCTCATCTCCTCTACTAAAAATACAAAATTTGCCGGGCGTGGTGGCACATGCCTGTAATCCCAGCTACTCAGGAGGCTGAGGCAAGAGAATCGCTTGAACCCAGGAGGCAGAGGTTGCAGTGAGCTGAGATTGCGCCATTGCACTCCCAGCCTGGGCAACAAAAGTGAAACACCTTCTCAAAATAAACAAATAAATAAAGTAAAAGTAATGGCAAACTGCAATTACCTTTGCACCAACCTAATATGATGGTGGCTTTTATATATGTGAATGATCTCATTTGCAAAGTTGTGGGGTTTTTTAAATTGGAATTTGGGGAAAACACGGGACTGTGCACTTAAGCAGCACTATGCGTGAGTCATTTACAAGCTGCCCTTTAGAACACAATTACCTCCCCCTGCTTTTCGGTTCCTCTAGCCAAACGCGATTCCAGACATACCTATCAACTTTGCAGGCTTTGTACCAGCCGCCATACTCTCCAAAAGAGGTCCCATCCTTTTGCTTTCCCTAAATTATAACAAATAATTTCAGATGAATAATTATCTTGAATGCAGTATATACAATTTACAAAAAAAAAGTCTCAAAATAATAAATTCTTACTTTGCATTCTTCTCTTTCTTCAGCATGCATCCAAATGGGTTTATTTTCATCTAGGGAAGAAAACACAGCATACAGGTTGGGCATCCCTTATCAAAAAATCCAAAATCTGAAATGCTCCAATGAGCATTTCCTTTGAGTGTCAAGTCAGCACTCAAAAAGCTTCAAATTTTGGAGCATTTTGGATAAGGGATAGTCAACCTGTACTACAAATGAAGGATAACAGAGCCTGCTAAGTAGAATAGAAGACATTAAGCCTCAGTTATTTATTTATTTATTTATTTATTTTTAATTTATTTTTTGAGACGGAGTTTCACTCATGTTACCCAGGCTGGAGTGCAATGGCGCGATCTCGGCTCACCGCAACCTCCGCCTCCTGGGTTCAGGCAATTCTCCTGCCTCAGCCTTCTGAGTAGCTGGGATTACAGGCACACGCCACCATGCCCAGCTAATTTTTTGTATTTTTAGTAGAGACGGGGTTTCACCATGTTGACCAGGATGGTCTCGATCTCTTGACCTCGTGATCCACCCGCCTCGGCCTCCCAAAGTGCTGGGATTACAGGCTTGAGCCACTGCGCCCGGCCTATTTTTTTTTTTTTAATGAGATGGAGTCTCACTCTGTCACCCAGGCTGGAGTACAGTGGCGCAATCTCTGCTCACTGCAACTCCGCCTCCCAGGTTCAAGCGATTCTCCTGCCTCAGCCTCCCAAGTAGCTGGGATTACAGGCATGTACCACCATGCCCAGGTAATTTTTGTAATTTTTTTTATTGTGGTAACAGGGTTTCACTATGTTGGCCAGGCTGGTCTCAAGCTCCTGGCCTCAAGTGATTCACCTGCCTCAGCCTCCCAAAGTGCTAGGATTACAGGTGTGAGCCACTGCACCCAGCTTGTTTTTTTATATGATCCTTGTTAGATACTACTTCTTACAGCGTGGACAGATTAGGTTCATACCAAAGGAGAAAGTCTATGGAAGACAGAACTAGACACCAAGCAACAAGTAAGACACAGATGGCAGAATCAATGTTCTGAGACTGGTGAGCAACTGTCAAGACACCCCAACAAATGCTAGGGCCCTATAATGAAACTTCTAAAATGCTAGCTGCTCAAATAGCACAAGGGAGTATTCAGAATGTGAGCACTAAACAAAAACATTAAACAACAGTCTAAGAAAAAGTAGTAAGATGTTGGCAGTAAGAGTAGAAAATACACAAATCAAGGCCAGGTGGGGTGGCTCATGCCTGTAATCCCAGCACTTTGGGAGGCCAAGGCGGGCGGATCACCTGAGGTCAGGAGTTCGAGACCAGCCTGGTCAACATGGCAAAACCCCATCTCTACTAAATACACAAAATTCAGCTGGGTGTGATGGCACATGCCTGTAATCCCAGCTATTCGGGAGGCTGAGGCAGAAGAATCACTTGAACCCGGGAGGCAGAGGTTGCAGTGAGCTTAGATTGCGCCACTGCACTCCAGCCTGGAAGACAGAGTGAAACTCCAACTCAAAAAAAAAAAAAAAAAAGAAACAACAACAACAAAAAAACATACAAATCCATATTCGTTTTAAGTCATCTTAACTTCTCAGGACACTAACAGATACTACTCATCCAAGTTTCTAGACAACCAACAGACCCATGCCATGGAGGAGAAAGCCATGTTAAAAATAATGTTTACAAAAAATATTTTTATGGCTGAAAGGTGCTTACACTAAAATTGTAAATAAGCAGTATACATGAAGATATGGGCAGTATGGTTTGAAATCTATAAACGAAAGGCACAGAAGGAAAGAAAGACATTAAAAACGTGAGGCGATAGATTTGGGTGAGTCTCATGTCTCACTTCTGTGTGAATTTGGTAGGTTTCTAATGAGGACATGCTATGGGCTCTGGGCACTGCAATCCCAGTCTAACTGCTTCTCAGCTACGGGACCTCATACAAGTCACAGTCTGTGGTGTCCTTACTTCTAAAATGGGGTAATGTTTGACCCGCTGCACAGGACTGCTATGAAAGTTAAGCGAGACCACACATTTCAACTATTTAGTTTAGCCATATAGACAGTTAAATGCTTAATAAACAATATTATTATTAGTCATTACAGGATTAAATGCTCTTGAAACGGAGTATATTTCTTACCGTCTACAGAACCAAACTCCCTTTCATGTGCACGAGTGAGAATTTCTTTGTACAGTGTTTCTGCCTGCTTGAACTTTCCTTGCTTCAGATAGCAGGATGCCTTAAAATAAAATAAAATAAAATATTAGTATCTTTTGGAGGTAAGCAAAGCATACATTTTAGTCTACAGTTAAATTATAAAGTATTTGGACTTGGGAAGAAAGCACTCCTGGGCCCCTCCCTAGTGCTGTGCCAGTCAACACACCAGGTTATTTTTCGTCTTAGCCACGTTGGGGTCATCAGGTCCCAGTTTTGTCTGGTAGATCTCAAGGGCTCTTTGATAGTAATATTCTACTTCTTCATACTTGCCCTGGTTCTGGCACAGTAAGGCCAAGTTATTTAACTGCTTGGCAACATCGGGGTGATCCTTCCCCAAAACCTGGGAATAAAAAACAGCGTATTAGAAACACTCATTCTGCTGTCATCCAATCATCCGTTCTCCACCCTACCATCACATTAGGATCTTCCTCAACATAAACTTTCTACACTTTCAGACTAAAATGTGCTACACTTTGAGACTTAAATCTTTAACTGGCTCCCCATACCATGTAGTAATAAAATAACCAGAATTTATCGAATTCTTACTCATGAGGGGAGGGAAGGAACTGTGCTAATTTTCTTTAGCTGCACTAAGTGGTTTAATTCTTGTAGTAATCCTTCATGGTAGGTACAAACCATTATTGGGCACATTTTGAAGAGAAGGAAAATGGGCTTTGTAAAGGCTATGTGAGTTTCACTGCCAGGTTCTGGAAGAGCCCACAGCTGTTCCAGTTGCTCAGGACACTTTTCTTCTAGCCCTCCCCACTAGCAATGACTTATCCTTCAGGGTTCTCTTCAGTCCCCCTCAAAAGGGACTTCCCTATACCAAATTAAGGGAGACCTCACTCCACCTCACCTAGTGAACTCACAGGCACATCACCTGATTGTTCTTTCTTTCTTTCTTTCTTTCTAAGAATCACTAAAGTACCTTGAATATTCTTTATTAAAATGTAAGCCTCAACAGTGTAAATTCTTTGTCTCTCTTCTCCACCAATGTAATCTCAGCATCTAGAAAGGGGCCTGGCACACAGATGGATGAATGAACACTAACCTCCTCCCTCAGTACCTTGAACAAGTGATGAGTTCTCTCTGCTCTGCGCCTTTACACATGTGGTCCTCAGGGAGGCACTCTCTACTCCTTTCTGCATTCCCTACCTCTCCTTGCCTAGAACACTTTCAACAATTATTCCAGATGCAGTTCCAATACTGACCTTCTCTAAGAAACCATTCCCAACACCCCCTGGCTCTGGACCTGGAGGAGCCCCCACTTCATATCCTCCCAGAGCTCTCTATTCTAGAGGCTGATGGGCCACCTGCAATCCTCACATCTGTCCAGTGGACTGTGTCCTAGTGGGAGGGACTATATCTCTTATCTGTAAATCACCAGCTCTAAACAGGGGGCTCTAAATGAATGAAAGGGTAAAATATATGAATGAATTTGGCAGGTATCTTATATAGTTCCTAATCCTTAATTTGGTACTTTTATGCTCTCCCTGACTTTGACTCCAGCCTAACCCAAATTTGACCATTCTGTTTCAGAAATATCATGCATATTGACAGCATGATAAAATATTACCTGTATAATTTGATATAGAGCCCCCTTTTTATTTTCACTCCCCTAATTCCTTGCCATGTGGCTAAAAATTAACTGATAAGAATCACTGATAAATAATCACAAAAAATACCAGGTTAAAATGCTGTTTGTGTGGCTGGGTACAGTGGTTCACACCTGTAATCCCAGCACTCTGCAAGGTCAAGCAGCAGATCACACGGTCAAGAGATCGAGACCATCCTGACCAACATGGTGAAACCCTGTCTCTACTAAAAATACGAAAATTAGCTGAGTGTGGTGGCGCATGCCTGTAGTCCCAGTTACTCGGGAGGCTGAGGCAAGAGAATCACTTGAACCCGGAGGTGGAGGGTGCAGTCACCTGAGATCACACCGCTGCACTCCAGCAGCCTGGCAACAGAGTGAGACATTGTCTGAAAAAGAAAAAAAAAAAAAAACTCAAAGAACAAAACTGCCCCCTTCTTTTGTACCTTTTCTCGGATTTCCAGAGCTCTTTTACACAATGGCTCTGCTTCTTTGTACTTCCCTCTTTTACCATAAAGGACTGCAAGGTTATTCAAAGTCGCTGCCACCTGCCGACACAGAGAAAACCACTAAGAATGGTGAATGATAACCAAATAGAGTACATTTATACACCACATGATCATTTATACTCAATCTATACAGTAAAGCATTCGTAGTTGGATAAAAGAATATGACTTCAGTGAAAAGGAAAAGCAGAATTCACTAGAGTATAAATTATACAAAGTAACTCTGCAGAATACTAACATCGACAACATAATACTGACTTCTTAAAATTTTCCCTGGAAGCCACAAAGCCAACCAAAACAGATCCATAGGCAAATCGGACCAGATTTTAATTAAAAGACAATATAATTATTCAGAAAAAAATTTCTAGAAGGACATGCAATTTGATTTACAATCAAAAAATATAGTTGGTGATCCATTTGAGGTGGGGTCATAAACAAATCAGGTGTGCTCTGGCTTGTCACTGGCACTGAGTAAGTGAAGGCCTCCTACCTGTACCATCTAGGGAAAAGGCAGCGCTTACACTTTCCCTGTTGAGTTTAATAGTAAAATGAGTTGGATAAAAGAAATATATGGGAAAATAAAATGTGAAAAGAAGAAAAGAACTGGGTATACAAACCGCAGGATGATCTTTGCCCAAAGTTTTCTCACGGATAGCCAAGGCATCATTCAGTAGGTTAGCTGCATCTTTGTATTTATTCTGATCCCTAAATGGAAAAACAAACATTAAGTGTTTTAGGTAAGTGTTTCAGATGCAGATCACTATAGCTTTTTTCAATGTAATTTGCAACTACAGAAATAAAGTTAAGCTTAAACTATTTAAGAAAAAAACCACAAGCTTATGTGTGGGTAAAAAAGACTGAAAGGAAATACATAATAAATGGACTGGCAAGGTAAGCTCTGGAATCAGACCTGACTAGCTTCTGAACTTGACCTTCCCATCTAGACCACTGGGAAAATAATGTCCCCACAACACTCCAGCGTTGCTGTGCCTATGCCAGCTGGCCAGCATAGAATAGTGCAACAATCAGAACAACGGACCAAGCTCGCATTTGCTATCAGACAGAATTAATTCTAGTGTCTGAGCTTGGGCTCTGCCAGTTAATGGCTACATGGCTTTGGGTGCATTAAGTGACCTCACACAGTCCCAGCCTTCCCATCTACAAAGCAAGTACATGATCTAGTGCACGGTCTTGCCGTAAGATGATGACATGGTACACGTATATTTAAAAAGCCTTTTAAAAACAGTGAACAAAAGTAAATATATCGTAGTGTCTGAATTTGGTACCCAATCCGCCACCGTTTTCCTGAGTATGGAGGAATGAAGAATCTTTCTTGTTGGGGTAAAACAAACACCCCAGAAGCAGAAACTCTCAGTGTAAGTGTGCTGCTCACTACCGATGGGGCTGAAAACAAGTATTTGCTTTTGGGACTTAGCACACATCTTTCTCAATTGAGTCGTAACAACTGCTGAGCAAGGCTTCGCCCTGCAGAACATGAAAAAGGCTGACAAGGCTTCCAGAACCTCTGAAGCACACTAATTCTGGCCAAGTATCAATCTATTGTTGTGTCTTCTTTCATCCTATTACATCCTACTGTAAGCTGCCTCAAATGTTTTGTGAAAGTCAGCAAATAGAAAATAATAGAGTTCCAAAAAAAAACAAAAACAGAGTTCCAAAAAGTAGTGGGCAGGTACAGTGGTTCATGCCTGTAATCCTACCACTTTGGGTGGCCAAGGTGGGTGTACTGCTTGAGCTCAGGAGTTCAAGACCAGCCTGGGCAACACAGTGAAAATCTGCCTCTACTAAAATACAAAAAATTAGCTGGGCATGGTGGTGTGCACCTATAGTCCCAGCTACTCGGGAGGCTGAGGCAAGAAAACTGCTTCAACCCAGGAGGTAGAGGTTGCAGTGAGCTGAGATCACACAACAGTACTCCCGCCTGGGTGACAGAACAAGACTCTTCTCAAAAAAAAAAAAAAAGTAGCAAATGTGATTTGAAAATAAGCTACCTAGGGCCGGGCGCGGTGGCTCAAGCCTGTAATCCCAGCACTTTGGGAGGCCGAGGCGGGTGGATCACGAGGTCAAGAGATCGAGACCATCTTGGTCAACATGGTGAAACCCCGTCTCTACCAAAAATACAAAAAAAATTAGCTGGGCATGGTGGCGCGTGCCTGTAATCCCAGCTACTCAGGAGGCTGAGGCAGGAGAATTGCCTGAACCCAGGAGGCGGAGGTTGCGGTGAGCCGAGATTGCGCCATTGCACTCCAGCCTGGGTAACATTAGTGAAACTCCATCTCAAAAAAAAAAAAAAAAAAAGAAAAGAAAATAAGCTACCTCAAGCGTTATGAGAATTAAATGAGGCAGGACACAGTGGTTCATGCCTGTAATCCCAACACTTTACGAGGCCAAGGCAGGTGGATCAACTGAGATCAGGAGTTCAAGACCAGCCTGATCAACACGGTAAAACCCTGTCTCAACTAAAAATACAAAAATTAGCTAGGCGTGGTGGTGGGTGCCTGTAATTCCAGCTATTTGGGAGGCTGAGGCAGGAGAATCGCTTGAACCCAGGAAGCAGAGGTTGCAATGAGTCGAGATGGTGCCATTGCACTCTAGCCTAGGCAACAGAGCAAGACTGTCTCAAAAAAAAAAGCAGAATTAAATGAGATGAGGTATACCAAGCAACTTCTGTAAACTATGACATATTATAAAATGTCTGGGACTATCAATTAGCAATGGTTCTCAGGTGTGGTCCCAAACCAACAGCAGTCACCTCAACTGGAACTTATTAGAAACCCAGACCTACTCCAGCCCTGCTGAACCAGGAACTCTGGTATGGGACCAGCACACTGTGATTTGTTAAATCAAATATGCTTAAGAAGCCCACCAAGAACTCAAATTCAAAACAAAAACAAAAATAGAACACTAAAGCATTAATATCCTAACAGAAAAATGTGCAAGATAACAGAAAATTCACAGACGGATATGAATGACTAAAACTACATAATCAAAGAAACACGAATTAAAACACAACGCATAGGGCCGGGCGCGGTGGATCACGCCTGTAATCCCAGCAATTTGGGAGGCCGAGGCGGGTGGATCATGAGGTCAACAGATCGAGACCATCCTGGTCAACATGGTGAAACCCCGTCTCTACTAAAAATACAAAAAATTAGCTGGGCATGGTGGTGTGTGCCTGTAATCCAGCTACTCAGGAGGCTGAGGCAGGAGAACTACCTGAACCCAGGAGGCGGAGGCTGCAGTCAGCCGAGATCGCGCCATTGCACCCTGGCCTGGGTAACAAGAGCGAAACTCCATCTCAAAAAAAACACAGTGCATACTCTATCTCCATCAACACAACAGAGCCCCCCACCTCCAGGGTGAAGCCCATACGGCAGGAGCATGGGAGGGCACAGCGTTTCTGAGTGGCAGTTTGGCAGCAGATGCCAAGGACAATAAAATGTTTATACTCTAACCTGTCTTAGGAATTTATCCTAAAAAAAGAAATAAATGGCTGGGCGCAGTGGCTCACACCTGTAATCCCAACACTCTGATCACCTGAGATCAGGAGTTTGAGACGAGCCTGGCCAACATGATGAAACACTGTTTCTATTCAAAAATACAAAAAAATAGTGGGACGTGGTAGCAGGCACCTGTAACCCCAGCTACTAGGGAGGCTGAGGCAGGAGAACTGCTTGAACCCAGGAGGCTGAGGTTGCAGTGAGCCACGATCACTCCATTGCACTCTAGCCTAGTCAACAAGACCAAAACTCCATCTCAAAAAAAAGAAAGAAAGAAAGAAATCCAGGCCAGGCATGATAGCTCAACCTATAATCCCAGCACTTTGGGAAGCCAACGCGAAGATCATTTGGAGCCCAGGATTTTGAGACCAGCCTGGGCAACGTGATGAGACTCCATCTCTTCAATAAATAAATCCAAAATCTTGCAAAGATCAGTATTCTATTAAAGGCAAAAAAAAAAAAAAAAAAGCTTAAAACTGTGTGTCCTTTAATACAAGAATGATGGAATAACAAGCTCAAAGGTAGAATATTGAATATGAATACATATGTAGCTACTAATTTTTTTCCAAACATCTACGCACATGGGTCAGCTCTCACACTATAATGCTAGGGGAAAACACAAAATTGATGGAGGCCACAGCAGCCCCAGCACCCAGCAGCCATGTGTGTGCCCATGCACACTGTGCACAACAAAAACCTAGTTATGCTACTTAACTCATTTATATTAATACTCTCTAGTGCTGGCCAGAAACTTTCATATGTTGTTAAAAAACATATAAGTTCCGACAAAAAAAAAAAAAAAAAAAAAAACCTTTTTGGAATGAAATGTCTCAGTCTATTAAGAGCTATACGCAAATACCTGTGACTAAGAAATTCCTACACTGAAAATATGCAAACAACTGGCTAGTCGCCGTGGCTCATGCCTGTAATCCCAGCACTCTGGGAGGCTGAGGCAGTCGGATCACTTGAGGTCAGGAGTTCCAGACAGCCCAACCAACATGGCAAAACCCTGTCTCTACTAAAAATGCAAAAGTTACTTGGGCATGGTGGCACATACCTGTAATGCTACCTACAAGGCTGAAGCAGGAGAACTGCTTGAACCCAGGAGGCAGAGATTACAGTGAGACGAGATCACGCCACTGCACTCCAGCCTGGGTGACAGAGCTAGACTCTGTCAAAAAAAAAAAAAAAAAAAAAAAAAAAAAAGAAAATATGCAAACAATCTCAACATCCACCAACAGGAAAATAGTCAAAAAATGTCTAGAATGTCCACAAAACAACCCTGATGCATAGTCATGGAGGTGACCGAGATGCTGGCAAACTACAGAGCCAAAGGGCACGGCTTCATTTTAAATAGTGTTGTTTAAACAGGGGGCTCACTCTTTTTTGTGTGTTTTTCTTCTTACCAACTTTCAAAACTTCTTTTTAAAGAACTCACTTATGCACACGGATGATTATGTTAATGCATTTCTCTTCTAGTGTCATTGGGCCCTGCACTCTCCTCTTCCTCCACACGTCCTCATCCTGGCTCAGGTTCCCATCGCCACACCCCCACAACCTCAATCCTGTCCCAGCAGGACGCCCTGCCTCCGGCTCCAGCCCCAGCCCCCAACTGCATCCTAGGCACTGAGCCAAAGGAACTCTTCTACCACACAACACAGAGCCCACCACTGCCCTGGGCAGCCTTCAGCAGGGGTGAAAGGGTTAGGGGAGCACACAAGGGGCAAAGGGCAAGTTGAATCCTGGATTCCAAAGGGAGATACAGTGCAGCAGGCCTCGGAAGGCAGGAAGGACACTCCAAGGCCAAGTGGGAAGGCTATTTAGACAAAAGAAGCCACCTAAAAGGATCTTGCGGAAATGGTCAAAACAGCTTCGTTTGGCCGGAGTGAGTAGTACACCGTGGGCTATCCTAAACGGGCTGAACTGAGTGCTCACCGGCAGCATCTGTTCTGATTTGGTGATACCTTTCCACAGAGCTTGCTAAATATTTTTAATTTAACCCATTTAAAGAAAAGTGGATATGGTTGAAAAGTAGTTTATACAGATACATAAAAATATATTTTAAGGTGCAAGATGATTAAAAACATTGTCTCCAGGTAAAATTCAGCAGATAAAAGTGACTAGCCTGTACACCAAGGCCAGGATGTTGAGCATGGTGGCCACGTCCGGGTGGTCGTGTCCTGAAGTCTTCTCCAGGTCCTCCAGGGCCTGCTTGCAGAGGGGCACGGCTACCTCGTAGCGCCCCTGCGAGGCATACTGGATCACCAGGTTGTGGAGCGTACGCAGCCGCGCAGGAATCTCATAGCCGCCCTGCTGGGCAGCCGCGGCTGCACTGCTGTGCTGCTGCTGGACTGCACCGAGAAAGTTCATTTCAGATGAGTTTTTAAGGAAAATTAACCAGATGAGTCAGTTTCTTTAAAACTGCCTTTTCTAGCTTTGGTTCAAGTTAGCACTCGGCCCCAAGTGCTATTTAAATCTTTTCCTAGTACTGCCTGGGCAGGCAGGTTAACAGTAGTGACTGTGGTGTCTGGGATGGCACCATGGCCACTCAGTGCCATAAGACTTATCTTGGCGCCATGAATCAAGCAGAACAAGTAATTCTGATTTCTTTACCCCATAAGAACCTGCAGATTATGCCTGAACTGCACATGTATGTTGCTGTTTCTTAGGGTCTTGCTCTAAAATATTCCTGTATTCCAACACACAACACAAATTATTTTGGAAAACAAAAGGCAACCCTGCGGTGGGGATGCTTCCTCCAGGCAGGCTACATGCACTAAGGCTCGGAGTGATTGCTATGACCATGTTCTAGGGGGAAAATACCTCTCTCCTGGACTCGGTAACATGCCCACATCACCCATCACTCACTTCCTTGCCCTGGGTCGTCTTCATCGTTCGGGAAAAGGTCATCCAGAGGCTCTTTGGTAGAATCAGTGTCTTTGTCCTCCTATAAAACAGACCCAGAACAACACTTCATCTTACAAGTACTATATATCCTGTCCTGAAAATCTTTAATATTAAATACATTTTAATGAAGAATCTTACAAAAAAATATCAAATTTTAACATCAAATGTAGGAACTCCCACAATGTGGTTTATCCATCATTTAGCAGGAGTAATGAAAAGCTTGCCAGACTAGAATACAAATACCTAAAGGCAGACCACAGTTTGACGAAATGGGCCATAGCTGCATTTGTATGCCTCAGATCCTTCTCCTGTGCTCTGAGGGAGGTCTAAGACAGCTGGGAAACCCTGACTCAAAATAAAATCTTACTTGGGAACCAAGTATGTAGAAACAGATTAAAATTGTGCATCTCTGAGCCCCAGAGAAGTGGAGGGGTTAGATTCCTCACCACCACAATTGGCTCCGGGGCAAGATCCCTGGGAGCAGAAACCTTGCAGCTTTAAAGGCCTGTACCCATGTTTCCCCACTATTGCTGATTAGTCAAAGAAATAAGATCAGAAACTACATATTGGAAAAGACAGGTAACAGCCTGAACAGTAAGAAATTAGCTTCATCGTCGGGCAGATGAACACTGTTTGGCTCCAGAAGGGAAAATGTGATAAAGACACATTGCTTTTAGAATATTCCTGTCTGGGATGCATAATCCAAGCATTAGACAAACCCCAACTGAGGAATGATGGACGAAGTAACTGGCCTGCATTCTTCAAAGACACCAATGTCATGAAAGACAACCACAGATGGAGGCTCCGTTCCATGTGAAAGGCTACTCCAGAGATGTGACAGCCACATGCAGGATGTGACCCTGAACTGCCCCTGGGACAGAGTGAAACAATGCCATGAAGGGTGCCATGGGGGCAGTTAACAAAAGGGGTGTATGAGCTGCAGAGGAGAGGATATGCTGGGTCTGTGTGCAACTTCCTGAGTGTCCCTGGCTCCAGACTGCCACAGAACCCCTCACCCTAAGGAAAGATGCCCAGCAGCAGTAAGCATCCGTGGCACATGCTATGCCACTATGTGAACAGGGTTCAGAAGAAACAGACACTCATAAGTACTGAAAAGGCAAGGAGAATCAAGTCATTGGATGTTTTCTCCAAATTTAACATTTTTTCAAAATAATAAATTTTAAAATTCTCCAATTCTACAAAACCAGCTTTCTTCTTAACAGTCTCCAATGTCCCAGCTCAATCACTGCTGGCACTGACATCTGCAAGTACTTACATTCCCATAGCACTCTCCGGCCACACATCTTTCATTTATTTGTTTGTTTGTTCATTTTATTTATTTATTTATTTTTGAGACAGGGTCTCCCTTAGTTACCCAGGCTGGAATGCAGTAGCATGACCTTGGCTCACTGCACCCTCTGCCTCCCAGATTCAAATGATTTTCATGCCTCAACTTCCCAAGTAACTGGGACCACAGGTGTGTCCCACCATGCCCAGCTAATTTTTTTGTATTTTTTAGTAGAGATGGGGCTTCGCCATGTTGGCCTTGAACTCCTGACCTCAGGTGATCTCCCCACCTCGGCCTCCCAAAATGCTGGGATTATAGGCGTGAGCCACAGCAGCACCTGACCTGGCCTTAATTTTCTTTTTTTTTTTTGAGAGACAGCTTCACTCTGTCGCCTAGACTGGAGTGCAGTGGCACAATCTCGCCTCACTGCAACCTCCATCGCCCAGGTTCAAGTGATTCTCCTGCCTCAGAGCCTCCTGAGTAGCTGGAATTATAGGCATGTGCCACCACGCCTGGCTAATTTTTGTATTTTTAGTAGAGATAGGGTTTCACTACAATAGCCAGGCTGTCCTCAAACTCCTGACCTCAGGTGATTGGCCTCCCTCAGGGTTGGGATTATAGACATGAGCCACTGTGCCCAGCCACATCTTTTAAATCAAAACATTTAGTTGGCCCCTGACCTAGAGGAGATGTGAGGGAGGAATATGGTAAGCCTCTTGAAATAGTGTGCTATCAACTGAACTCTGTCCTCAGCAAATTTCTATGTTAAAGCCCTAATCCCCAATGTGATGGTATTTAGAGATGGAACCTTTGGGAGGTGATAAGGGTAAGATGAGTTCACAAGGGTGGGGCCCTCACGATGGGATTACAGCCCTTAAGAGATGCCAGAGAGCTTACTCCTTCTCTCTCTGTACCATGAGAACTCAAAGAGATGGTGGCAATCTGCAAGCCAGGAAGAAGGCCCTCACCAGAACTGGATCTTGCTGGTACCCTGATATTGAACTTTCAGAACAGTGAGAAAATAAATTTTAAGTCACCCAGCCCATGGTATTTGTTACAGCAGCCCAAGCAGATGAAGACAGCGGGGAAGTGTAGGTTTGCCAGTGCTATGCAAAAGACTTTCAGTAGTCTTAGGATGGGGATTCAAACCAGAGACACAAATGTGGACCTCTCTGACATTCTGATTGTGTCCATGAACATGTCTGGCACCATATAGGTATTTAAAAAACATTAGTTCCAAATGCAATGTGGAACACTGGCCTAGGTCCTAGCATAGAAAAGAGATACTAGTGGAAGGCCTGGTGACATCCAAACCAAGTCTGTGTTTTAGTTAACAGTAAAATATTGATGTTAAGGCCAGGCACAGTGGCTCACACCTGTAATCTCAGCACTTGGGGAGGCCAAGGCAGGCGGATCACCTGAGGTCAGATCAAAACCATCCCAGACTTATCAGCAAGACTCTGTCCCAGAAAAAAAGAAGTTGGCCAGGCAAGGTGGCTCACGCCTATAATCCCAGCACTTTGGGAGGCATCACAAGGTCAAGATATGGAGACCATCCCAGCCAACATGGTGAAACCCCATCTCTACTAAAAATGCAAAAAACTACCTGGGCATTGTGGCACACGCCTGTAGTCCCAGCTACTTGAGAGGCTGGGGCAGGAGAATCACTTGAACCTGGGAGGCAGAGGTTGCAGTAAGCCAAGATCAAGCCACTGCAATCTAGCCTGGCGACACAGTGAAACTGTTTCAAAAAAAGTTAACTGAATCAGAAATAAATGCTGAATGAAAAGTAACTCAGACTAGGATAAACATCCAAACAGTGTCAACAGAGAAAGAAGAAGGCTGGGCACAGTGGCTCCCGCATGGAATCCCAGCACTTTGGGAGGCTGAGGTGGGTGGATCACTTGAGGCCAAGAGTTCAAGACCAGCCTGGCCAAAACAATGAAACCCCATCTCTACTTTAAAAAAAACACAAAACGTAGCTGAGCATGGTGTCATGCACCTATAATCCCAGCTACTTGGGAGGCTGAGGCAAGAGAATTGCAGGAACCTGGGAGGTGGAGGTTGCAGTGAGCTGAGATCAACTACTGCATTCCAGCCTGAGTGACAGAGCAAGACTCCGTCAAAAAAAAAAAAAAAAAAAAAGAGCCGGGCACGGTGGCTCAAGCCTGTAATCCCAGCACTTTGGGAGGCCGAGGCGGGTGGATCACAAGGTCAAGGGATCGAGACCATCCTGGTCAACATGGTGAAACCCCGTCTCTACTAAAAATACAAAAAATTAGCTGGGCATGGTGGTGCGTGCCTGTAATCCCAGCTACTCAGGAGGCTGAGGCAGGAGAATTGCCTGAACCCAGGAGGCGGAGGTTGCGGTGAGCCGAGATCACGCCATTGCACTCCAGCCTGGGTAACATGAGTGAAACTCCGTCTCAAAAAAAAAAAAAAAAAAAAAAGAGAGAAAGAGGAGAGAGAGAGAAAGAAAGAAAGAAAAAAAGAAAGAAAGAAAAGAAAAGAAAGAGAAAACCAAGTTCCTTCCTTCCATTGCAGATACAGGAACATAAGCTGGCAAGGGAGGCCCAGGGGAGGATGAGAGAGGTGGCAAGAGAGCCAGGTGGTGTCCAGGGGGCCAGGGAAGTTTCAAAGAGAATAGCAATGCCAAGAGCACCATAAGGGACAGAGAGCTTGCTGCCCAGAGTCCAGATTCAGACGGCTGGATTGGACCACTGCTGGACCAGCAGCTGATGGCATGAAAGCCAAGCTGCAGAGGGGCAAGGAAGCTCCAGAGCCGAAGCTGGGGCAGATCTTGTTGAAGGTAATGGCATCTCTCTGGGCTGTGGTTTATATTTACGAAGCATTTTTGCATGTTCTGGTCAATGTTCTAATATGAAAATAATTCGGCAAACAGAACCTCTATGACTCTATTTTAAACGTCAGCACCACATTTGCTACAGAGCCACTCACAGATGGGGAAATGTCATCATCGTATTTTTTTAGCTGATTCATAAACTCCAGATGCTTCTTCTCCTCCTCCAGTTGAGCCACAGACTGCTCACTCTTCTGCAGTTTCTGCTGCGTGTTGGCCAGTTCATCCCGTAGCCACTGATTCTCCTGGCACAGACGACGAACCTGTGCACGCAGTTTCTGTTTCTCAGACTCCACAGCATTCAGGTGATTTGACAAAGCCATCATAACCTGAGCAGACAGAAACACGTGAAACACTGTTGTACGCTGTCCAGCAAGAGTCCCTCCCACCTGTGTGAGCCTTCTGTGGCTGCGGCTCTAGTTTACTGTCGCAGATATTTTCTCCAAAGTACATGTAAGTACAATCTGCCGTTTATTTCTCTTTTCCCATTCAGCTATAGACACGTAACAGGGTATGATAAAGAATACCACATGCTCTGAATGCCTACAAAAAAATACCTATTTTTTTAAGAGCATGTCAAATGGACCAGCAATGAAAACAAAGCTACCCTTCTGATGAAGCTGTATTATTTTACTTTCTATCAAGATAGCCTCAACATAATTTTTTATAGACCCGACCTTGTATACACACATGCATGTATGCAGAGTGCAGGTTGGTAAAGGGCTGGAGGTGGGGGTCAGAGAACGGTCCACATACAAATCTTCCTCAATGGTCCACGGTAAGAGAAGACGTCTCTGTAGCTACCAAGAGTAAGAATGCACTGGTGCACTCATAAGCTTATGCTTATGTCATAAAATCCAGGGGCCACTCCAGGCCTCTGGCTATAGAGTCCTCACTAGTTTCTGGAACAGCCAGCATGAGGCCATGGCAAGTTCCTAAAACAGAAGAGCAGAAAGAGCTGGGAGAAGCTGGCTGGCTGCAATCTCTTCTCTCTTTAGATCATATATCTGCCCTTCCCTCTCATAATATAGTAACCACATTATTACTCTCCTAGGTTTAAAACCTGAAATTCCAGAAGATGGGACTTTTCTTCCTTCTTTTTTTAAACCTATTATCTGTGACACCTAAAAAGCAAATTTAAATTCATGTCACCTGTTTTGATAACAGAACTTGAGAAATAATAGGTCCACAATATCCAAACAAAGCTACAGTTCTGCAACTCAAGTCTGTAACATGGTTAGAATGAAGTCTCTAAAATCAGGGTTGGGCGGTCACTTCCTCTATGAAAACAGAAACTGCTGACCAGCAGCCCCTCTCTTCTGCTCCATTCACTCACTAAACTAGAGAAAGCCAAGAAGGAAAGAAGCCAAGCTTCAGTATATTTAATTTTACCTAAGATATGCTGGCAGAGCCAGAAATTATCAGGAAAGAGAATTTAAAAACCTAGAAGTTTCCAGTATTTTCATCTCCATGTCAAGCATGGTATTATAGAAACAAAGTTTAGTCAGCTGGGCGTGGTGGCTAACACCTGTAATCGCAGCACTTCGGGAGGCAGAGCAGGGCGGGTCACTTGAGGTCAGGAGTTCCAGACCAATCGGACCAACAGAGTGAAACTCCGTCACTACTAAAAATACAAAAATTAGCTGGGTGTGGTGGCACATGCATATAATCCCAGCGACTCAGGAGGCTGAGGCAGGAGAATCACTTAAACCCGGGAGATGAAAGTTGCCATGAGCTGAAGGAAGTCGTGCCACTGCACACCAGCCTGGGCAACAGAGCGAGACTCTGTCTCAAAAAAAAAAACAAAACAAAAAACAAAGGTTAGTCAAAGATATGAAACAATCTGGCCCTGGGACTGCAGTGACCATCACCCACTGGCCAGTGTCCATTCTCCCTCTCTTCCTTAGGCTTCAGAACCTGCCAGTATTTAAGTGGGAAGACAATATTCCCATCTCTCACTCACCCAGGTACAGCCATCAGGTTCTGGCCAATGAAATGTAAGCACTGCTATACAGAGTACCAAGGAAGTAGCCTTCAAGGAAGAAGGCACATCCTTGCTTTCCTTCCCCTGTGCTAGAAGAAAGCCATGAGGCTGCCACTGGAGCTCATTCTCGGTGCCCAAGAAGGCTGCCAAGGTGTAGTGTGGCAGATGTTAGGAGCCTGAGTATCCCCGATGACTGTGCAGCTACAGAACCTGACCAGGATAGTATACCTCAGTATTTGCTTGACAACCATCTTGTGGTTTAAGCCAGTTTCTGTTTTTTGATACTGGCAGCCAAATCAAATCCTGAATGATACACAGCAGTATCCACTATTTTGGCTCTGCTTTTAAAAATTCAGGTAGGCCGTAAGGTTAGGAGTTTGCGACCAGCCTGGCCAATATGGTGAAACCCTGTTTCTACTAAAAACACAAAAAATTAGCCAGGCATGGTGGTACACGTCTGTAATCCCAGCTACTTAGGAGGCTGAGGCAGGAGAATAACTTGAACCAAGGCAGGGGGCAGAAGTTGCAATGAGCAGAGATTGTGCCACTGCACTCCTGGGCAATGAAAACAAACATCATCTCAGAAAAATAAAAATAAAATTCAGATAGGCTCAAATCAGTAGTCATTTATGAACATACACAATACACATAAGTGGATCTGGTTTTTGTGGGTTTTTTTTGAGACAAAGTCTTGCTCTGTCAACCAGGCTGGAATGCAATGGCGTGATTTTGGCTCCCTACAACCTCCACCTCCCAGGTTCAAGTGATTCTCCTGCCTCAGCTTCCCAAGTAGCCAAGATCACAGACGCCCGCCACCAGGCCCGGCTAATTTTTGTATTTTTAGTAGAGTCAGGGTTTCACCACATTGGCCAGGCCAGTCCCAAACTCCTGACCTCAAGTGATCCACTTGCCTCACCCTCCCAAAGTGCTTGGATTACAGGCGTGAGCCACCACACCTGGCTTGGATCTGTTATTCTATAACTATCTTTCCTCTTCTTCTGTGAAACTGCTTATTTCAAACAAAGTCTCCATTTTTCCAAACCATCCAAAGCTCTTGACAACATCTGAGTCATTCTCACTCGTACCTGTGCCTCACTCAGGCCAAGCTCCAACATCTCCAGTGACTTCCGGATCATGTTTGATTTCTCCTCCACCAGGTTACTTTCATCATCTTTCTTCAAACACTTCAGTGTCTCCAGTAAACTTTGTAAAATGGAATTGTGCTCATTCTTCAAAGCCTCCAGCCCCTGAATTACTTGTTTTGTCTTAGAAATAATTTCATCCTGCGTAAGCTTCTCCAACTTGTCTTCCTTTATGTACACCATTGTGGACATGTTGTCATACATTCTAGAATTTAAAAAGAAAAAGAAATTAGACCCTTCATTATGGGTTTCATTTCTGTTACATCAAGTAAACATAAAAAATTTTTAATTAACATTTTCTAGGAGAATAATAAATATGCACATTTGTAATTTATGATCTTGAAATATTACACTCTGCACTGTTTCTGTTTTTCCTTTGCAGACACAGTTAATTACTTTTTTGGTTTATGTCTGAATTCTTTTTTATGACAGCAACTGAAATTAATGCCAAAGATTAAAAGCAGCAAAACATCTAAATGGCACTTTCAAAACACATAGCCTCAGTGAACAAAATTTGTTCTCTGAATGCCTGCAAGCCTTTTTCTCTTCTTAACAAAATGCAGAAAGAACGCTAAATTCTTGGTAACCTGTTTAACTGGACAAAGGCTTGAGAAGGAGTCACACAATTAGAAGAAGAAAGAAAAACCAGCCAAAGCACATGGAACAGGAAAAGCAGCAGGGAGGAGCAGACCCGGAAGACACAGGGCACCAGGGACAGGAGCAGGATGGTCACTGGGCGGCAGGCTCACAGATGAGGAGGGCTCAGCGAAGCACCGCCAGGGCCAGGCCCAGGGTGACGTGATGCAGTGTCTGGAACAGGCTTTTAAACATCAAGTTAGAAAGAAAAGGGGGAGGAAAGGGGCATATAAAACAGTATCACTGGGCCAGGTGCGGTGGCTCATGCCTGTAATCCCAGCACTTTGGGAGGCCAAGGTGGGTGGATCACTAGCTCAAGAGATCAAGACCATCCTGGCCAACATGTTGAAACCCCATCTCTACTAAAAATACAAAGATCAGCTTGGCATGGTGGTGCACACCTGTTGTCCCACCTACTCTAGAGGGTGAGGCAGGAGAATCGGTTGAACACAGGAGGAGGAGGTTGCAGTAAGCCGAGACTGAGCCACTGCACTCCAGGTTGGCAACACAGTGAGACTCCATCTCAAAAAAAAAAAAAAAAAAAGAAAGAAAGAAAGAAAGAAAAAGAAAGCAGCATCATTTGTGCTGCTGTGCCCGACAGCCACTGGCACTGAGCAATGGCTCCCTAATGAGCAGGATCTTTTCAACAGAGTGACAGGAATGGAGGTGAGATTACACGTCAGAGTTATTTCACAGCACTACCACTGTCTAAAATCTCATGTTTCATGAAGTGTCTAATATCACCTTGAATATAAGCTCTTATTTAAAAATGCAGGATGGCCCGTGGTAGCTCATTCCTGTAATCCCAGCACTTTGGGAGGCCGAGGCAGGCAGATCACTTGATGCCAGGAGTTTGAAACCAGCCCAGCCAACATGGCAAAACCCTGTCTCTACTAAAAATGCAAAAATTGGCCGGGCGCGGTGGCTCAAGCCTGTAATCCCAGCACTTTGGGAGGCCGAGGCGGTTGGATCACGAGGTCAAGAGATCGAGACCATCCTGGTCAACATGGTGAAACCCCATCTCTACTAAAAAAATACAAAAAATTAGCTGGGCATGGTGGCACGTGCCTGTAATCCCAGCTACTAAGGAGGCTGAGGCAGGAGAATTGCCTGAACCTGGGAGGTGGAGGTTGCGGTGAGCCGAGATTGCGCCATTGCACTCCAGCCTGGGTAACATGAGTGAAACTCCGTCTCAAAAAAAAAAAAAAAAAAAAAATAATGCAAAAATTAGCTGAGTGTGGTGGCACATGCCTGTGGTCCCAGTTATTCAGGGGGCTGAGCATGAAAATCACTTGAGCCCAGGAGGCGGAGGTTACAGTGAGTCAAGACCGCACCACTGCACTCCAGCCTGGGCAACAGAACGAGACTCTGCCTACATAAATAAACAAAATAAAATCAGCTGGGTGTAATGGTTTGTGCATGTATTCCTTGCTACCCAGGAGGCTGAGGCACAAGGATCACTTCAGTCCAGGAGTTTGAGGTTATAGGGAGCTATGATGGTACCACTGCACTCTAGCCTGGGTGAAGGAGAAAGACCCTGTCTCTTAAAAAAAAAAAAAAAGAAAAGAACAAAGGCCACTCCTCTACCTGACAGTAAGTTAACTGTTGGTGTCTATTTAACATATGGCTCTCCAGCTTCACTGCAGCAAATCCATGCTGTGTGCCAGGCTGGGAATATATTGCTCAACAATACTGCTGCTCCATAAGGGACCTCATCCATACTGTTCCATGATCTATCCCCAGCCTGACACTCAATACACATTTGTGTATTGAGTGTTTTACTAAAACTTACTCTGAGCTAAAGCCCTGGAATGTACAGATGAATAAGGGCCTTGCCCTTAAGGACATGTGAGCTAGCAGAAGACAAGCTACACAAGCAGGTGCACAAAGACCTGAAGGCCTAGGGACAGAGGCTGTGCAGCAGAGCACAGCAATGGGGGACAATGGCCAACAGAGACAAAGGCCAGACAGAAGAAACTACTCCCAAGGCAAGCCAGTATTATCAAGTAGCACCTCTCAAGGCTACTAAGGGCTACTAAAATTGTTAAGGGCACTGCCAGTTCAGGACCAAAGGGGAGCTGAGGCAGAGGTGTGACAGTGCCCACTGATGGTGAGCAGCTGCTCATTGCTGCGGAGCCAGACCCAGTAACAAGGACAGAGGAGCAGCATGGAGTGAGGGCATCAGAAACGGCCCCCCAAGTCACCGTGGTATAGATGTAAGTACATGTGCCACTTACTTCTTCAGAGGGAAACACAATGGCATATATATTTAGACTCGACACCTCTGGTCATTTCCAGGCTAAGCCATTACAACCAAAGACAGCTTATATAATAAACGGTGCCAAGGCAACTGGCTATTTAGAAAAAATAAAGTTAAACTCTTACCCTCACTATATACTAACATGAATTCCAGATTAATAAATTTAAAACACACACACAAGAAACTAGAAGGAAATACCAAGCAAAGGTCTATAGGCATGTAGGCAAACTAAAGATCATTCTATGAATAAATGGCATAAAACTGTAGAAGACTGACAAGTCTCCTTATTTTAAAGTTTCATGCAGAAACAAAATACGTTTCTGAGGGAAGACTATTTTGTAGCTAATCAAGATGAAGAATTCAAAAGTATATAGGCTACCAGCCCATGGGCTAAGTTACAGATTACATTGATTTCTGAAAGGAAAAAATTACTCAAAATCTAAGTTGACGGCCGGGTGCAGTGGCTCACGCCTGTAATCCCAGCATTTTGGGAAGCCGAGGCGGGCGGATCACGAGGTCAACAGATCGAGACCATCCTGGCCAACATGGTGAAACCCCGTCTCTAAAAATACAAAAAAATTAGCCGGGCATGGTGGAAACCCCGTCTCTAAAAATACAAAAAAATTAGCCGGGCATGGTGGTACATGCCTGCGGTCCCAGCTACTCGGGAGGCTGAGGCGGAAGAATCGCCTGAACCCAGGAGGTGGAGGTTGCAGTGAGCCGAGATTGTGCCACTGCACTCCAACCTAGTGACAGAGCAAGACTCTGTCTCAAAAAAAAAAAAAAAAAAAAAAAAAAAATCTAAGTTGACTCAAACATTTTGCCAGCCTATAAATCATATCATCCCTGGACCATCTTCCAGCTTCTCATGCTATGTACGCCTGGAGATGATTCAATGGAACAAGCAATCAGCCAGAACAATGCCTGACACCCCACGGAAATGCAATAAAGATGTGTGCAATGAATGAATGAAGCAGCTTTTGGAGGTACTGCATCTTCCTCTCACCTACCCTGGGACTTGTTGGAGGCTCAATCTCCCTGTAAGTCAAGTGGAATCAATACCCACCTGACCTAGAACACCGTACAGGCTTAAAAATACTCCCTTCCCCGCTTTCCCTGTGACTGATACACAAGCTTTCTGGCCCCAGGTTATTCTAACAATGGATTTTTTTTATTGTGGTTTTATTTATTCCTTTTTTTTTTTTTTTTGAGACAGTTTTGCTTTTGTCACCCAGGCTGGAGTGCAATGATGTGATCTCGGCTCACTGCAACCTCTGCCTCCCAGGTTCAAGCGATTCTCCTGCCTCAGCCACCCAAGCAGCTGAGATTTCAGGCTTGTGCCACCACGCCCGGCTAATTTTTCTATTTTTAGTAGAGACAGGGTTTCACCACGTTGGTCAGGCTGGTGTCGAACTCCTGACCTCCAGTGAACCGCCTGCCTCAGCCTCCTAAAGTGTTGGGATTATGGTCGTGAACCACGGTGCCCAGCCATTTATTATGCTTTTATTTCTACAAAAAACCCCACAAAAGTCCTATTTAAAAAGTTCCAGTATTTACTCTGTAAGAACAAAATAACTCAATGCAAAGTCTCCAGTGTAAAACCTGATAAATTTAATATCTGAATTAAGCTCCTAAAACACAAGAAGCCCTTCTTAGGGTCAAAGCTCTTTAAGCCTGTTCAACAGGCAAAGCTATTACATCCTACTGAACTTAAAGTCTCAGGATTCAAGTAAACCTGACATATTATTTTCTTGAAACGGGGTCTCACCATGTTGCCCAGGCTGGCCTCAAACTCTTGTGCTCCAGTGATCCTACCACCTTGGCCTCCCAAAGTGCTAAAATTATAGGTATGCGCTATTGCGCCAGGCACCTAACAAATTATGTAGTGTGTGTGCAGATTCTAAGTCATTACCTAACATAATGAAGACCAAAAAAACCCTATAACTTGTTATTTTCATTTTAGAACTTATTTTGTTTCCATTATTTTAAATAGTGACTCAATTTTTACAATTACGTAGTATTATGGTTTTCACGTTTTTCTTTTTCTTTTAGAGATGGGGGTCTTGCTATGTTGCCCAGGCTGGACTTGCACTCCTAGACTCAAGCAACCCTCCACCTTCGGTCTCCCAAGGAGCTACAACTATGGGTACTTGCCACTGAGCCCTGTTTTGGTTTTTGGTTTTTGGTTTTTTCAGGAAAGATCTTACTCTATTGCCCAGGCTGGAGTGAAGCGGCTCTGTCTCGGCTCACTGCAACTTCTGCATCCTAGGGTAGCTAGGACTACAGGCATGCACCCCATGCCCGGCTAATTTTTGTGTTTTTAGTAGAGACAGAATTTCACCATGTTGTCCAGGCTAGTCTCAAACTCCTGAGCTCGGGTGATCTGCCTGCTTCAGCTTCCCAAAGTGCTGGGATTACAGGCTTGAGCCACCACACTCAGCAGACTATGCCATTTTGACACGTATTTTTAACATACATGATTCTCCTTTTTTTCTGAGACAGGGTCTCACTCTGTCACCCAGACTGAAGTGCAGAGTGGAATGATCTTGGTTCATTGCAACCTTCAACTCCTGGGCTCAAGTGATCTCCCACCTCAGTCTCCCTAGTAGCTGGGACTACAGGTGCACACCACCAAGCCTGGCTAATTTTCCATTTTTTTTTTTTTTTTTTTATAGAGACAGGGTCTTGCCATGTTGCCAGGCTGGTCTCCAACCCCTAGGCTCAAGAGGTCTGTCCACCTCGGCCTCCCAAAATCTGGGATTACAGAAATGAGCCCACAGTGCCTGGCCACGAGTCTCATGTCCAAAGATTTACTTCAATCGTTCTTTCATGCTACCGCAGTGTGAGGACATAAATTGACAATGTTAAGAACCTATCCTGTCAGGCTCCACATTAGGACCTCTGATTAAATACCTGTATTGTAACTTGCCAGGAGTAAAAAACAAAAATAAATTTTAAAATCCTGTCTGTACCATTTTGTAACTTAGAAATAAAACAAGTTTGACTCTTTTTTAAATGTCATTTGAAATATGATACAAATACACATATCTTTTACAAACTACCCAATGGGACAGAAATGAGGAAATGCAATCCTTTCAAAAGGCTTACCTGCCTTTTGGAAACATAAGAAACAATAACAAGAAAGTTTCGGGGCCGGGCACAGTGGCCCACGCCCGTAATCCCAGCATTTTGGGAGGCCAAGGCAGGCAGATCACCTGAAGTCTGGAGTTCAAGACCAGCCTGGTCAACATGGCAAAACCCTGTCTCTACTGAAAAAAAATAGAAGGCTGGGCATGGTGGCTCGCGCCTGTAATCCCAGCACTTTGGGACATGGGCGGATCACGAGGTCAGGAGTTCAAGACCAGCCTGGCCAACATGGTGAAACCCATCTCTACTAAAAATACAAAAATTAGCTGGGCATGGTGCAGCGTGCCTGTAATCCCATCTACTCAGGAGGCTGAGGCAAGAGAATCGCTTGAACCCAGGAGGCAGAGGTTGCAGTAAGCCAAGATCACGACACTGCACTCCAGGCTAGACAACAGAGCGAGACTCCATCTCAAAAAAAAGAAAAATTAGCAGGGCATGGTGATGCACACCTGTAGTCCCAGCTACTCCAGAGGCTAAGGCAGGAGAATTGCTTGAACCCAGGAGACAGAGGTTGCAGTGAGCCAAGATCACACCACTGCACTCCAACCTGGAGACTCCATCTCAAAAAAAAAAAAAAGTAATTTAAAAAACGCATTCTCAAACTTGAAATAAGGCTTAACAGTTCGGACAGACAAAGTAGCATGCTCGTATTATTCAACATCCTACTTGACAGGTAAGGATTTGTACCCATGTAACTGAAAAGAGATGGCAAGCAATAATACCTAATATACAGACTACAACTAACATTCCATCACTCAGCTCTGACAAAAACACCAGACATAAATATTAATTTGTATATTCAGTTGCTTTATCTCTACTCTAAAGTAATCCAAGCAGAGGTAATATGCAAAATAGAAATAGCTCTTATGCTGGGCACAGTGGCTGATGTGTGTAATTGCAGCACTTTGGGAGGCCAAGATGAGAGGATCACTTGAACCCAGGAATTCAAGACCAGCCTAGGCAACATAGCAAAACGCCATCTATACAAAAAACAAAAAAATTAGCTAGGCATGGTAGCGCGTGCTTGTAGTCTCAGCAACTTGGGAGGCTGAAGCAGAAAGATTGCTTGAACTCATGAGTTTAAGACCAGCCTGGGTAACATAGTGGGATCGAATTTCTTCAAAAAATAAAAGAAAAAAATTAGCTAGGCATAAAGATGCATGTCTATAGTTGTTCAAGGCTGCAGTGAGCCATGACTGTGCCACTGCACTTCAGCCTGGGTGACAAAGTGAGTGAGACCTTGTCTGAAATATATATATACACACGTATAGATGTACACGATATTTTAATTAAAAAATTAAAAATTAGATGGCATGGTGGTACGTGTCTGTACTCCCAGCTACTTGGACGGCTGAAGTGGGAGGATCACTTGAGCCCAGGAGTTCAAGGCTGCATGAGCCATGGTCATGCCACTGAACTCCAGCCTGGGTGACAGAGCAAGACACTGTCTCGGAAAAGTCCTTATTACACACTAATACTGTCCTTTTAATTTGTCCTTTATGAGAAGAGTGATATTTTACTTACTCTATCATACTAATGACTAAAAGAGAAGGTCTTGGGAGTTTTAACTAACTCCCTGATAGAAATGAGGAAACTGACAAATTTAGAGTAGACAATTCTGTGAAATACAGTGATGTGCAGTGAATGACATTTTGGTCAATGAGGGACCTCATATTTGACAGTGGTCCCATAAGATTATAACATCTATTTTGACTATATGTTTTCCATGTTTAGATACGTTTAGTTGTACAGATACTTAGCACTGTTACAGTTGCCTACAGTGTTCACTACAGCCACATGCTGTACAGGTTTTTGGCCTAGGAGCAATGGGCTACACCACACGGCCTAGGTGTGCGGTAGGCTATAGTGTCTAGGTTTGTGTTAATGTACTCCTTGATGTTCCCCCAACAACGAAATCACTTTACGATGCATTTCTCAGAACGCGTCCCCAACATTCAGTATAACAGACACACAACTACATTAGGTTGATGCTTTAAACTGAGAAGTGGGACTGCGACGTCCACTACAAGCACAGCAGGAAATGCACAACTGAGCTAGGCAGCCCCAGAGGGAACCTGGGAGATACCCAACTCTCAGCCACCACTTGGTTTGTAGACCTGGTATGGCAGCCCAGTCTTCGCCTCCGAAAAGGAGAAGGGTAAATTTTCCTGAGAAATCTGGCCAGCCCCCAAAGAGTAACATCCTTCCATTTGCCAAACAAATGTTTACTGAACCCCTGTTTTATGCAAGGCACTATTCTAAAGGAAGCACTTAACAAAAAAAAAAAAAATTGTTCTAAGAAAACATTATGGTGACAAAAGAATATTATTATTGTTTTTTTCAGTAGAGACAGGGTCTCACTATGTTGCCCAGAATGGTCTCAAAGTCCTGGGCTCAAATGATCCTCCCACCTCGGCCTCCCAAAGTGCTGGGATTACAGGCACGAGCTACATACCCAACCCCAAAGAATATTCTCTATACTTCCAGAGAGGGAAAAAAAATAGGTCACATAGAAAGAATTGAGAATAACTTTAGGATTCTCAACAGCCACATTGGAAGCAAAAGGAAATTAAACAAATACTTTCAAAATTCTGAAGGACGGGGGTGGCTCACACCTGTAATCCCAGCACTTTGGGAGGCCAAGGTGGGCGGATCACTGGCGGTCAGGAGTTCAAGATCACTCTGGCAAACATGGTGAAACCCTGTGGTGGGGAGACCCCAGAAGTGCACAGGTAGGGGCCAGAAGCCTCAGCCTATTTCTATATAAATAATGAAGAAGAAAATAACTAGAGACATAACCATAGTAGTTATTCATAGGTAATCTTAGTCATTCATATGTGGTCTTAGTTATTCATAGGTGATCCCAGCTCTTTTACTAGTGCCTTTCAGGTCACAAAGTGTGAACCTGGAGTGACACTGTGAAAGGAATGACCCTAAGGCAAAATGCTTTAAGCCCTCTGTCACGCCTGTGTAAGGGCTGCTGTAGGGAGCCTCGGCTTTGCGGTGCCAGCGCTGGGAAAGCACCCACTGTTTAGCCAGCTAGGGAAGGAGACATGCAAGATGGCAGAAACATCTCCTTCCTGGGGGTACTTAGGAGAAAACTCCGTTCCTCCAAGCCCTTGCTGTAGACCCAGACGTGTGGGGGCTTAATTGTCTCTATGTGATGCTGTGCTTCAGTGGTCACGTCCCATGTCCACTCTCATGTTCCGCTTCTGCACCTGGTTCCTTTTTTCTTAGAAGAAATTATTAGTAAAAGTAATTTAATGTCTTTGTTCTCTCTTGACAAGTATGGAAAAGTGCTGACGCTTTATGCTCCTTACCTCACCTCAGCTACTAGAAAGCCTTGGATCCCTACCTATATGACACGTGATGTATTTGACCCTATCACCGACCACCAAGGCCATGCCCTACCTGCCCTGTCCCCAGCTTTGCACCATGCTCTACCTATCCTGCCCCCAGTTTTGTACTCAATAAAGGTCAGAGTGTGCAGACACTCAGGGCCACTGCCAGGCTTTGCACTTTGGTTGGAAATGAACCTCTGGGCCCAAACTCCCTTTTCTCTATCTCTGTGTCTTGTGTCTTTTATTACTACAGTTTCTCGTCTCCACACCAGCAGAGAAGAGCTCAAAGTCCTGTAGGGCTGGACCCCACAAAACCGTCTCTACTAAAAATGCAAAAATTAGCTGGGTGTGTTGGCGAGTGCCTGCAATTCCAGCTACGCGGGAGGCTGAGGCAGAAGAATCACTTGAACCCGGGAGGCAGAGGTTGCAGTG